>NC_044315.2:20069399-20374608 GCF_007474595.2 Lynx canadensis
TATCCCTTTGCATGGGGTCCAGATTAGAATGGTCAAAGCTTCAGAGAAGGCGGCATTAGCCTGCCTTGACATTAAGGGTAGAGACAGAAGGAAAGGAGCCCCGCCAGGTATTTGTGAAGTAAAAGTTCCCCTTTCTTTTAAAACACAATAGCTTGTGTAATTTTGTCACATGCATCTGTTGCTCTCCCCTCTTAACTCTGTGCGGAAGTGCTCACCCGCGCATTCACGGGAGCAGTTCTCCCTCCCACCCCTGACACCTGCCACGGAAAATGCTGCATTATTCATCGGGGAGCTAATGGCAGGTGATGAGATCTTTTCACGCTACATCCCTCTCAGTAGGTGTTTATCACTCTGTTCACCAGCAGCCCTGCTATTACTGAGGGGCCAGAAGAACCCTACACACTTGCTTGCAAGGTAATGGGAAACGTGCTCAGCTTTCTGGGCTCACAAGTGCAGATGAAGGTTATCACCAGGGCAGCTGCGAAGCCCAGGGTGGGAGGAAGGTGGTCACTCTAAGCGAACAGCTTAATTTTGGAAATCCATACAAATCATGTCAGAGCCATGATAATCCATCTTCTTTAGCTCCCAGCCTTTCAGCAGTGACTGCACTGTAATAATTCCCCCCGATTCACCTGTGATCTCTATAAATAACCGGAGTGAGGGAGGAAAGGAGGGGAGGAAAGAGATGAGTTTAGCTTAGTGTCTGATGAGCATGCCAGCGAGGAATTTATCTCTGTCTAGTAAGCAAGCTGCGGTCTTCTCCGAGAGTGGGCGGGGTGTGGCAACGCGCAGGAAGCTGGCAGGGGGACAGTCCTGCGACCCCAGCTCAGTGCTCTAGTGTCATTTGAAACCAGCTTGACAAGAGAGGTAGTGGTTCTGCTGATTTATCTGAAAGCTGTGACAAAAAAATTATGGAGCAATACCATGTCAGCATGTGGGAGGAATAAAGGAGGGGAGGCTATTTTATCTTCTGGTCCTTAATTCCGTGGGGAGCACATGTTATCAGAGATTCCTTTGCCACACCACATTTGCCATTGTAACCATCAAGTGATTCTAACTTTTTTATTCGCTTTTTTTCTGGTGGAGTTTTTGTTGTTGTTGTTGTTAGGGATAGCAGGACTTGGGGGTTACTGTTTTGGGTTACAGGAATGTTAAGTGAAAGAATCTAGGTAGGAAAAGTCACTAGGGTCAAGACAGCCTGGTAGGGAGGCAGTCAAATTTTTGTTTGCTCTGCTCATGGTAGCTGATTTCACAGTTCTTCCTGATGGGTGCTGCTTCTCAATCCAGGGTCTCCCATTGGTTTCTCTCTTTCGCCTCATAGGCAGTGTGGTGTAGTGCAGGACAGAGGGTTTTGGATTTAAAGTGGGAAAGATGTGGGTTTTAATCAGCTCTTTAGTAGCTGTGGGAATTTAAACTTTTTGAGCCTTTTATTACTTGTATAATGGATATATAATTACAAGTCTAGGTTTACTTTGAAAACTAAATAATAACCATTTAATAAGTCCTTAGCAATGATTAACTCCTTCCATTCTTTTGAACTTAAGGTGAATTTATTGTTCCTTTCACATGGCCAAAGAAAATTTCTTTAGCTAAGTTGACAAGTCTTCTTCCATGAGGGAAGCAAGTTCAGACACTCTAATAAATGTTTCAGATTGGCCCTTGGTCAGTGGGTTAATGGTTAAGTAAACTGATACACATCCATGCCATGGAATATTATTCAGCAATAAGAAAAAGCCAGGTATTGATACACACAACATGGATGTCTCTGCAAGGGAATTATGCTGAGTGAAAAAAGCTAATCCCAAAAGGTTATACACTTGGCCTTTGAAGAAGATACTGATTAGGTAGCAGGGAAGGCACTCAAGCGAATGGGCACTGGCATCAGACCAACGTGGTTACGAATTCTGGATTCTGCTTCTTCCTAGTTGTCTGATCTTGGATAAGCTTCTTATCCTTTGTGAGCCTTAGTGTTCTCATGTGCATTTGGGGCATAAAAACACCCATCTTGTATGGGCTGCTCTGGTCATTACGTGAGAAAGTATATGTAAATATTATTAATTGAGTGACACTATGAGAACAATCACGAACACTTAATTTATGCCAAATACCCCATTCCTTAAAGACATTAAGTGAGGATTAGATACTAACTTCCTGAGTTGGCTGAATATGTCTGAAAATAGTACTCTTCACGGAAATGGTCATGATGTCAACATCCACATTTGAAAGAAACTTCAATAAAACTTCAGAATGGCCTATCAGTGAATTATGGAAAGGGCTCCTTAATTGCTTTCTGTATTATTATGTTCAAATGAATATCTGGCCCTAGGGGCGTGAATAAATCTTTAGTATTATGTGTCATCAATTATGCCGTGGTTTGTAACAGTTCTAGGACCACCTGCATATTTACAGGCTTGAGCAAGTGCTTACAGATGAAACAGAAGAGTGAATATTATAGGCTGTAATCATTCATTCACAATTTCTGATGGTGAACTATCCTTCTTCCATTTCCTGTTGGTCTAGGTACTTACACTTTTCTGCCTAGTGTGCTAGAAGTTAATTACGGGAGTCTAAGCTCCAAAGCCTAGTTCTATCAAATTTATATGTTAGCATTATAAAGTACGGCATTTATAGTATAAAAAAAAATGCCCCACTGTTTCAAAGCTAGTGTGACCACAGCAGCATGTGTACTCGCAGAGACGTGGAGAAGAGTGTAGGAAAAGCTAGTGCTGTGGTGCTGTATGGACAAATGTGTGGTCGGATCAACTCTGAATGCAGGGCATCGAGCACGTGTGAGATGGAAGGCCAGCCAGGTAGAGCGGGGTGTGCGAAGACAGGTGCGGATCTGATTTTGTTCCTGACGCTTTCGTTAACAGTTAATCTGTGTATTTTTGGTCAAGTCACATGATCTCTGAGCCTCTGACTTCTTACCAGTAAAGTGTCGAGGGTGTGGGATTCTGGAATCAACAGAAACTGGGTTTAAATCCTTGTTCTTTTGAGTCTCAGTTGCCTCAGATGTAAAATGGGGTAGTAGGATTTATTGCAGAAGATTTTATGAGGTCTAAATGAGGTAATACATTTAAATACCCAAAACTTCTGCACTTCTAATAATGCCCATCAAATGTAAGCTACTGTTTTAAGTGTCTGATTGAATCAGAGAGAAAAAAAAAATCCCTGGATCAATACTATGGAGAAGGTTGTTTCTGTGCCCCAATTCATTTTTTCCGCTCACCATGTACGCAGAATAAGGACTCCCTAAAATGTTCCGAAATTCCTAGAACCTGCAAATATGTTACAAGGAAAAGGACTTTGCAGTTGCAATGAAGGGTATAGACTTTAAGAGAAGACGATCCTGGATTATTCCCATGGGCACAGCCTAATTACATGAGCTTTTAAAAGCAGAGAACTTTCTCTGGCTGGAAGCTGGAAAGTTTCTAAGCATCAGAAGGGTTAGACATGCCATTGCTGGCTCTGAGAGCAAGGCCCATGTGCAAGAACTGTAGAGATGCCTTCAAGAGCTGAGGGCAGCCCCAGAGGATAGGACCTCAGTACTAAAACCATAAGAAATTGAATGAGTTGGAAAGCAGATTGTTATCAGAACCCCTCGGTAAGAGCCCAGCCGGCTGACATCTTGATTTCTGCCTTGTGACATCTGGATTAGAGAAACCCATTGAGCCAGCTCAAACTTATGACCTAAAGAACAGTGAGATAATAAATTTATGTTGTTTTTAGTCACTCTGTTTGTGGTTATTTGTTATGGTCGTGATAGAAAACTAACACATTATTTGACCCCCTTCACATCTCTTTCCAGACTTGTTAGAAGTTAGCTGCAATTTCAAGGATGTTTCACAAGGATAACATTACCCAGAGTGGAAAGGTATCTATGAAGAGATTTATGTATTACAGATAGGGGAAGCTTATCAGCAGGGTTATGGGCAAAATTATATATATGTAAAATTTATTTATAAAAATTTATAAAGACTTACATCTCTCTCTCTATATGATTATATATAATGAGATGAGATTTGGGAAATTTAAAAACTGAAAGCAACATTTATGACTATTTCCTTGTTTTAAGATGAAGAAACTAAAAGTCAGAAGTGGCCAGTGGACTTGCCCAAGGTCAAATTTCCAACTACTTGTCCTAGGCTAGACTAGCCTACCAAATTCTTGTGATGTCCTCTCTTCACTCTACATGGTATTCACACCTAATGGATCCCAGTCACATGGTGGGGCATAGAATGGCAAAGTGCTGAGGGGGAGGTGATCAGGAATGTAAATGGTGTTTTTCTATTCAATGAGGAATCTCAAAGACGAGCTTCTTTAAAAATGTTTTACCTGTTAGCATAATACCCTCCCGTTCCATCCATATATTTGCAAATGGCGAGATTTCATTCTTTTTGATTGCCAAGTAATACTCCCTTGTATATATATACTACATCTTCTTTATCCATTCATCTGTCGATCATGACTTTAAGAGACAAAACAGATGAACATGAGGGAAGGGAAACAAAAATAACATAAAAACAGGGAGGGGGACAAAGCAGAAGAGACTCATAAATATGGAGACCAAACAGGGTTACTGGAGGGGTTGTGGGAGGGGGGATGAGCTAAATGGGCAAGGGGCATTAAGGAATCTACTCCTGAAATCATTGTTTCACCATACGCTAACTAATTTGGATGTAAAAAATAAAACAATCATAGCCAACAACAACAAAAAGTTTTACCTGTGAGTAAGCATAAGGCTTCGTTCACCCTCCATGTTTGGCTTATGCATCTAGAATCCTCACCTGGTTTTATCTCTCAAGTGCTCTTCTTTATGTGTAAGCTAGCATGGTCATAGGTAGATGGAAGTCATTGAACAGCACATGAGGGATTAGGTTAGGTGACTGCTAAGATAATTTCCTGTCCTAGAATTGTTCAAAGCACTCAAGGTAGTGATTTATGTCTGCTTAGAAGGATGCCATCCAGACCTTGACCAGTGTTGAAAACAATTTCCCAGCTAGCAATGCGAAGAGATTATTCCATAAGTCGGCCATGTTTATGGTATATTGTCCATGAAATCACCAAGCAGACATGTCACTGCATCATAGAACCTTCACCCAGGTTCATATACGTAAGGTGCTATTGCCTTACAAGGCATTTATGAGATGTATGATAGCAGTGGACAATAGAGGAGCTATTTTTCTCTTTGTAATGCTGAAAATATGGCTTTCTTTTTGGATCCTATTAAAATCTCAGTAGATGCGTATATACTATGACAGTGAGTGTGATTTTTTTTTCTTCTGTTGCTCCAGAATTGGTGATGAAGGCCCAGAGTTGAAGAGTGTACAAGTACCCTTCATTTAAATAGGAACACCAATCCTATCCTAGACACCTGTCCAGAGCTTACTAAGAAGAGGCACAATCTGCCCTTCTTATTCAACGATCTCCCCACCCCAAGTTGATAAAAATAGGACTAGACTGGTATGTGTTAGTTTGCTGTTGCTACCCCAACAAAGTACCATCGATTGGGTGGTTTGCACAACAATTTATTTTCTTACAGTTCTGGAGGCTACAAGTCCCAGACCAAGGTTTTGGAAGGACTGGTTTCTTCTAAGGTATCTTACTGATTTGTAGATGGCTATCTTCTTCCTATGTCTTCACATTGCTTTTACCCTGTGCCTATGTCCAAACGTACGCTTATAAAGACACCAATCATGTTGGATTAGGGCCCTCTAGTGCCCTCATTTTAACCAAATTGCCTTTTTAAGGACCCTGTATCTAAGTATGGTTACATTCCAACTTTGTGCTGCTCTTAGCTGAAAAGAAAACCACAATTGTTAGCATGGCTGCACATTAAAAACAAGAGAGGTTGAAGGTCAGTTATATCCTTGGCCTGCCCAGGTGACATCTAGGCCAAACAAGCGGATATCCCACCCAGCGAAGAATCTGAAGAAAACATTGCTCCTGAGGCTGCTCAAGAACTGTGCCTGTATTATCTGTGTTAATGGTTCTCATCCAAGGTGGATTGGCCCTTTAGGGGATACTCAGCAATTTTATTTGCAACAATTAGGAAGAGAGTTCTCCTTCATATAGTGAATAGAGGTCAGGGGTGTTGCTAGACATCCTACAATGCACAGGGCATCCCACACACAAAAGAATTATCCAGGTCAATATGTATGTAGAGTTGCTCTTGAGAATCCTGGTCAGCATGGAGGCCATAACATTGGCACTTGCTTCCATAACAGCATAGGCCACCACCATTACATAGAACCAGACTAAATGCAAGGGAGACCAGTGGTGTCTCCTCATGACTGACAGATGGCCAGTTACATAGGAGTGTCTCCACCTTTTTTTATTTCTCCTTCTTAGACTCAACTGCAAGGATCAAGATGGAGGGGAGGAGAGGCAAAGAAATGACACAGAAGTATGCCATATTCTCCCATTCTGTAATTCAAGGGCATAGTGGGGAAGGAAGAGTATACAAGCAGATCATGCCTTCCTCTTCACATTAGGCTTTTTGAGCCCCTGAGCTAGTCTGTGATACAAGAAGTGGTTAGCTTTTGAATTGGATATGAGCTTGAACTGTTGACTGGGATTGATTGATTGATTGATTGATTGGATTTTTGGACTAGGTTTTTAGAAAGTGCCTGGAAACCTACAGGGTTTGCCTAAAAGGTCCTTAAGTAAGGGGTTGGGGGAGCTTAACAGTATTCAACTTGAAAATGGTGATGAAATAAAACTATTCCTTGGTTGAACCCCTAATGGCTTGAAACTCCTTTAATAGGAGTAAACATATAATGTAAACATGGTACGTACCTGTCTTTCGGCTGGCACTCATGCCCTTTAAGAGCTTGCCTTGTAATGCTGCCAATGGATGATGCATTCCATAGAGGGGAACCAGGTGTTTGCTCAGCTCAATGTTCTAAGACTTAGGAGTCCTAAAGGAGGTAATGATTTTCTGGTAGAAGTGCAGTATCTTACTTATTCATCTGGCTGCATGAAATTGAGTGAGAACATCTAGGTTCAAACCACAATTTAGCTACTGAGCTTAAGGTGTGATCTTTACTTAGTTACATAACTTCTGTTTTGAGTCCAGTTTCTCCATCTACAAGGTGGACAAATAGGATTTAGAATATTATTTGTAAAGTTTGCTTAAGGTTTACTGGGGCTTGGGGGTTTAACTTCTTATTATTCTTTATTTAGCAAAAGTTTTCATAGCTGTAACGCAACGGTAGCTACTATTTACAGAGCACTTTTCTCCTTGATTTTATTTATATAAATTCAAAACCAAGCAGAACTAGTATATGGTGATAAAACTTCAGCATGTTGTTTACCTTTGGCTGGGTGGGGTGATGAAGAGGTGGCTTCCGGAATGCTGGTGATTTTTTGTTTTCTTATCTAGATGGTGGTTACAGGAATTTTCAGGTTTTCAGTTTGAAGAAGTTTCTTTTTTTTCATTTGAAGTATAGTTGACATACAATATTAGTTTCAAGTGTACAGCATAGTGATTCGACAATTACACACTTATGAACTGCTCATGAGTGTAGGTAGCATCCATGATCGTACAAAGTTGTCGTGATATTATTGGCTGTATTCCCTGTGCTGTACTTTTGATCCCAGTAACTTATTTGTCTTATAACTGGAGGTTTGTACTTCTTAATCTCCATCTATTTCTAAAACGTGCCATACTTTTTTCTGAGTATTGTTGAGCACCAGATAGGAAATGTAGTCTTAATTTAACTTACAGCAAGAGACTCATAAAATGTTTTTGAGGAAAAAATAAGTTTAAGTGATTTTCATAGGAAAGATGGTGACTACCATTGTTTTTGAGGTCATTTGACAGATTACTTTAGAAGAAATTATAAAATCTGAAATGGTTTTTCTGCCGCCTTCTCTTCCTGCTCCTTTGGGCTCTTCTCCAAAGTGACATAATTGTCACCCATGGGACCCTAGTGCTTTGCCTGTCCTCTCTGGTGCTACAGTAGGGCAGTCATTTGAGGAGCGATGAATCACTAAAATTGGAGTCTTAACCTATCATCTCACTGTGAGGATGAGGAACATTGTAGACAGAATCTCAAAAGATGGGTATCTGATGGCAGAAGGGGAGATCTCTTGTCCCATTTCAGTCTCAGGTAAGGTCTTTTTTGGGCACCGCTGCGCCCTCTGCTGGGGGCCCATTAGAACTCCCAGAAAAGCCCTCATGGTGGAAAGTTACCTTTTAGAAAACAGTAGGTACTTTTTTCAGGTGGAATGATCAAGCAGGAAAGAAAATCCCTCCTAACTCTCTAGAGAGTCAGGAATTTAGGGGAAGATGGAACAACATGAGGGCTCTGCATTGTTAAGTAGTCGTCCTACTTCACTTGTTGTATCCCTGAACACAATATTTACAAAGGGAATGGGGAATGTTTGGTAACTGTGCTTACAGGTGGGCGGTACATCACAGTTTTTCTCAGATTGATCAAGATTCACGTTGCATGCCTTTTATGTGCAAGGAATTGGGATACAAAATTATTAAAACATAGTTCTTAGCTTCAGGATCTTATCCTCTGGAAAAAATAGACGTGTTTGACAAATAGACATGCTTACTGGTTTGGGTAGTTGGTGATGAACATGTTACAAATAAAAGGATGGTGAATAGCTTGAAAAAATTATGGTATGTTATTTATAGTCCCATTTATGTAAAATATTAGTGTATATATTCATGATCCCACTTAACATAATTAAAATATTAAAAATACTTTCAAATGTTACAAAAAAATCTAAAAGTCATATATTGATTTTTTATAATTTATTAATTGTATGATTTAAGGACATGTTTTTTTCTTTTGTTAAAGTTTATTTATTTTGAGAGAGAAGGAGGGAGGGAGGGAGGGAGGGAGGGAGAGAGAGAGAGAGAGAGAGAGAGAGAGAGAGAGAGAGAGAGAATCGCAAGCAGACTCCATGCTGTCAGTGTGGAGCCCAGGGTGGGGCTTGAACTCACAAACCATGAGGTCACGACCTGAGTCAAAATTAACTCAGCTTAACTGACTGAACCACCCAGGTGCCTCTTACAGACATATTTTAAAATCTGATTTTGAAGAATAAAACTTTTTTTTTTGGTATTTTTAAGATGTGCTAGTTGCAAAAAAAAAAAAAAAAGACAGAAATAAAAAGAAATAATATGTAAAGATGTAAAGAAGCCAGTGAAACACTGCGAGCAATACGTTTTCTGAATGTAAAAACATGAATGAGCTGGCCTATATCCTTTGAGGCTTTTTCTTGAGCATACATACAGCCATATCAACATATCTGAGATGATGCTGTGCTTTTTCATTTCAGATCTCCCTTTGTCCATGTTAATATATTTTATTTATATTGTTTTAAAAGAAACAAAGGGTATAACTGTTTATTATCTGGCTTTCTGGAGGCATAATTGACTTAAAAATTGGACATGTTGAAGGTGTACAGCATGATCTGGTATACGTGTTGTTTACTTTGGCTTTTGTAAGCAGAGAGGGGTCTGACATGAAAAGTCTAAGTTTTTCTGCTTATTCTTCCTCAACCTTGGTTTCATTCCTCCAAAGCAACCACTTTTATACACTGTTCTTTTTAGTTCCCCTCGTGATTAGTTTTGTAATATATATACCTGCAATCCCTTCTCTCCCTTCTCTTGCCCTCCCACTTCTCAATTTCTGGCAGCTCTCCTTTTAATTTACATAGTCACAGTGAAACATTTACCTTCCTTTCTGAAACCATAATTATTATGGGCTTTGTCTTTAGCTTTTACTGAAGGCTGGAAACCAATAAATATTATTTGTTTTAATGGCCATGTATATATTATTCACCGTAAATTCAAATAAAGGTGTTGGATTGCATTTCCTTCTTTTTATGTCCAGTGTGAAGACAAAAATGCCATTTGAAAAAGAATGTTCCTAGTGTCAAAGTCAAATGGATTCACTTTTATTACATTTTTGCCATATTTTAGCATGACTCATATTTAAACAATGGCTTTTTCTAGTAGCTCTTCTGTTTTTCCTGTTTTTTTTTTTTAATTGGCTTTTTATAAATGAACCTATTCTTTATTTACTGAATTTTTGTTTTTGTCTAATAATTGTCAAATTAATAGTAGTTTTTAACCATATTCTCAAAATTACTCAGCCTCATTTTTACAATAGACAATACTTCTTTCTCCTTCTAGAGACATCAGATCCCTGCTGTGCCTGGGCTGGTCACTCTTTTAAAAAAAAAAAAATAATGTTTGCTTATTTTTGAGACAGAGAGCCAGCAGGGGAGGGGCAGAGAGAGAGGGGGCACAGAATCCAAAGCAGGCTCCAGACTCTGAGCTGTCAGCACAGAGCCCGATGCAGGGCTCAAACTCACAAACCGTGAGGTCATGACCTGAGCCAAAGTCAGACGCTCAACCGACTGAGCCACCTAGGTACCCCCAGGGCTGGTCACTCTTGTAATCTGCTTACAGCATCAACAGTTGTTAAGCCTTGAGTATGTCTTGCACTTTTGGGGTAGCTTCTCTTGTTTTGGAATCCTATGTCTCCTCTGTTTTGGTTTCAACTTCATTTTGTGTCTATAGTACATGTTCAAATGTCAGACTTACAAATAGTGCTTGATCTATCAGCATTCTGTGTCTGCACATCCCAACATACCTTTATGTTATCATAATTTTTCCTTGGTATTTTGTATGGCTATAGAATATCAGATTCAGAATCTTGTAGAACTTTGAATATGTCTTTAACTTTTCACATGCAGGGTTGCTGATGAGAAAGAAGTCTGATACCAGCCTGATCCTAGATGTACTTACTTGTTTTCTAGATGAACTATAGTGTGGCCCTTGCTTCTGGAATCTGTTTGAAAGCAAGAGCACATGCCCTGGCCACAGATAATGGTGTGTGAATCAGGCCCAGAGGAGTGAAATGGGGGATCTGGGAGAGACGCAATTTGGAGGTAGGATCTGCGGGACTCAGTGGGTCTCCTTTTGAAGCTTGGCTTCACTTCTCAATTTTTCTGAAAAGCCTAGCTGGAGATTTTCATTCTTCAGGCAGTCATGGTCAGTGGGAATTAATGAGTGCCCACCATTTACTGAAGTGTGGCACAGATGAACTGAGCACAGCCTGTGTTTTAAGGACTCTAGATCCTTCAGAGGTAAAATACAATTGATGCAAGCCTTTGTCTTTCGCTAGTAGTTTATATTTTGAATTCTGTTGTGTTTGTTTTCATCACTGAGGAGCCAGAAGGTAACCACAAGTTGCAGTTTAAGTTGGTATTATTATTGTTTTTATATCGTTATTATTATGAAATGGATGTCCTCCTTTGTGGGTGACATGACACATGTACTATTGTGAATTGTAAATTGTGGTTTTGGAAACACTATATGGTAAGCCACATTGGCAAGATGAGTTATATAAAAAGGGCTGGACATATTTTGGAGTACATCTCTGCTTATCCAGGCGAATCTTGAAGAGTCTCTCGTCTATACCAGGCCTGGATATATCCTTGTTGAATTGCAACTTTTCCTCAGGGCCTAGAGATAGAGCTTTAGAGGTGCAGATAGGTGTAGGTTGACATACAAGAGGCAAAATGGAGCACAAGAATGGTTCAAGTGTTCGAGAGATGACATAGGAGTAACAATTTCTTCGCTATTAAAATCTTGATGTGGAGATTTGTGACGTGAATAAATCAGTCTACTGAGAAGGCGGATAAAAGCTCTCTCTTTTGTGTAACTAGAAAAATAATAGCCCCTATCCAGGAGGACATTTTGAGGATGTCTCCTACTGACACCATGATTCTGCCATGTTCTAAAATATTTATTAAAAGAGATTAGAATCATCAATAATTGTTACTTGATGGAGGTTTGTGGAAATATGCTCTTGCAAGCTCTGAGAACCATGTGGTTCTCTTCAGAACAAATAATGAAGGTCAAAAGCACCATTGACGCTTACTTTGCCACAGTGCATTAAAAATAATATTCTTTGTCTGAAAGCTGCTGAATCTGATACACCACTTTGAATCCTTCTAGTGCATTAGCGGGGTATGACATATGATGGTGGCTCTATGTGTGGACGACCTTTGTGCTTAGAATTAGGGGATGGCAGTAGGCAGAGTAATTTCAGTTACCACATCCCAGAATTATAGATCTATAGAAGGCTGTTGGAATCACAAAGCTGAGATAAACTCGTCATGTACAAGAGGAATTTTTATCTGAAAAGTACCTCTTTTTCATAGTTCTTTGTAGTGAGATAGGGTCTATGGTGGGGGAGATAGGCAAGGGACAGGAAGAAAACCATGGTGCAGTGACTTTCTGCTTCCCTGGACAAAGCACTCAACTCACCTGGTGTTTTTTTTTTTTTTTTTTTTTTTTTATTGGTCAAGTAGCTTAGGTTGGACAAATCACCATCCTGTTGGATTTTTAATTTTATTATTTTATCTAAAATTAATTTTATATGCTCATTCCATATACAGTTGTTTTTTTCTCCTTCTTTTCAATCTCCTCTTTGCTTGTCTCCTCTTTCTTTCTCTTAGTTCTTTCATAGTTATTTGGTCATTCATTAGTTCAGTAATCACCCATGGAAGACATTCTCTACATAAAAGCACTGTGTGTTATGGTGGGTACAAAAATGGGTAACAAATGGTTCTAATCCTAAAGGACCTCACAGCCTAGTTAGGTTGAGAAGAAAATAGCTAGATGTTACCTTTGTGCTTTGAGTTATTTCGATGCTTTGGGAGTAGAGCTCTTCTTTTGTGTGTACAAATTCCCCTGGTATATGCCGCAGAAATACACAGGTAAAAGTGAAGAAGTTAACTGTGTGGGCCTGGTGTTCATGTTGCAGACTCTGGTCCCTCCATCCTTGATTCCTCCTTACCTTTCATTTCCATCTGTGGTAAAAACTAAGATACCTCTGTGACACCTCCAGCTCTTTTGGAAAACTCGTACTTGAAGGCTGTTGTTACAAATCCCTCTTTTGCCATTTTCCTCCCATATTCATTGGATTCATTACTATGATTATTTAAAGGGGGCACCTAGGGGGCACCTGAGTGGTTAGTGGGTTCAACCTCTGACTCTTGATTTCGGCTCAAGTCATGATCTCACAGTTCATGGATTTGAGCCCCATGTCCGGCTCCGTTCTGAAGGGTGGAGTCTGCTTGGGATTTTCTCTCTGCCCCTCCCCCACGTGTGTGCTCTCTTTCTCCCTCTCTCTCAAAATAAGTAGACTTCAAAAAAATAAAAAAATAAAGGGAGCGGCTAGGCTCAATTCACAAACTGAGAGAAATTCAGTTTCTAGAGAATTCGGCTAGAGAATTTCAATTCTGACTTTTGCAACATTTCTTTGTTAATCTCTTAAAAAGTGCAAGATGGATACTTTCCCTCAATGCTTCCTGGATCTCTCCTATTGAAAAAAGACATCCATTTCTGACACTTCAAAAAAAGTATCTTGGTGGCAAGAGACTCTCCGTTTCCCGCTCCTGGATCCTTCTAGGCACTCTTTGTGGCAAAGCTTCCTCAGAGCTGCAGGGCAAATCCCCAAAGCCCTGGCTCAGTGGGTTCCGAGTGGGCCTCCCTGGCATTGAGCAGAGTGACTGATGACAGCACTGTTCATCATGCCAAGCTCTCTCCAGAGCACAGGCAGGAAGGCCCCTCATGTTCGCTTCAGAACCACAGAACCTTCATGCAGATCTATTCTGACGCAAGTGCGACAGCAAAATAATTTTCCAAATGTTTTACGACCCCAGGCACCTCTAAAATAGCTTCACTTGTCACTTCCGTAGCCTCAAATCAGAATTAGACTAATATCGAGGGGGCTGGCAACGGCACATTAGCCTGTCAAGCAGGAAGATCTGAACTTACGGGGAGTGTAACATGGTCTGCAGATAGAAACTGTAGAGGAAAGTGCATTTGGCTATGTGACGTGCGCTGCTAGTTTAATACGGACTGAGGATTTGGAGAGGATTGGGAAGGGGTCTGAATCTGACAGTCCTGATTTGCATAACGCTTTACAGTGTGTAATATATTCCCATATACGCTTTCTCTTTTTATTCTCATCACAGACTTTTAAGTGAGGTGGCGGGAGGGTGTTGTCTCCACATTAGAGAAACAGCCTCCGACAAGTTCAAGACCTGCTTCAGGCCCAGGTGGAACTGTTTGTGTCCAGCGTGGTGGCGGCTTTCACTCACCATTGCCTCCTGAATACCTAACACATTGCCTGGTGTATAGTTGGCACTTAAAGAGTCGCTAAATAACTTACATAGTGGCTGAGCTGGAACTTACATCTAGGACGCTTCTATCTTGAGGTGAAGTGTTGATTGCCTTCCTTAGGGGGAAAAAGTAATTCAGAATCCTAGCATTGCTGTGGACATGACCTTTAAAACTTGGCTCCAGAGCAGTCGGGGGCCTGATTGCTAACCTGGGCTGGGAGAGCTGGGTATGCGAGGTATGGCAGGGCTGTCCTCTTATGTTCTTATGCATCCTCAAGTTCAGGGATAAAAAATGTCCTTCATCCTCAAGTTCAGGGATAAAAATGGGCTCGGGTACCAGACAGACAGGCAGCCGGGGAGAAAACTCCATTTATATAGCCCAAGGACTCAAACTAGGCTCAGCCAGTCTGTAAGGTTGATATTTCAGCCACTTCTTCCCCTTCTCCTTATGAGGAACTTGAGGCAGGAGAAGGATTTTGGCTAAAGTCACCTTGAGTTGAGGATGTTTTTAGTCTAAAGTGTAGGTTCTCAGTTACTATGCGTTTCTACCTCTGTAGGACATGGTATTCACCCAGCAACATGGGGATCAGCTAAGCGAAATCCAATTCATCATGTGAGTCTTGTCCCAGATCTAACGGGGCGACAGGTGTGTGTGTAGCGCCGTGCCATGTGATTGATGGTGTGATCAGGGAGACAGAAGCATGCAGAGGCCCATGGCTGACAGAGCTGAGACTAGAGGGCTTGCAGCAGGAAGGGGGCGTAGCATGAGAAAGAGTGGCGAGAGAAGCCCGCCTTGGGAGTGATTGGAATGTCCCGTCTCAGGAGGCTGTAAGTGAATCACAGCCAGATCCGGAAGGGTTGGCTGTGTCCCATGCTGGGGTTTGAACTTGAGGATGAAGCATAAGAAAAGCCACTGGAGAAATCCCTGCAGGGAGTTGCTTTGAATAAATGTGCATTGTGGAAAGCCACTCTTCATAATTTCTTAGAAGTGTTTGCGATTTTGGAAACTCCCCATTTTACAGAACCACCATATTTCAAAAAATAATTTCTAAACTAGAATTTGTAAGGCCTGGGGGGAGATTTAAATGCATATTACGTAGTTGTACGTGAAAGAGGGCAACACATGTAATTAATGTGGATGATGCTGCATACCTTAGGGGATTCTCTTTCTCCCTCAGGGCAGGGTCTGTAGCCCATCTTTAACCTTTCTGGCTTTCAAAACCCTGCAGGATATTAAATGTGTCAAAAGGCCGTTTACAGTATATTTGTCTACGGTGGGGAAGAAGACTGCCTTCTGATCCATGTAAATATTCCTTATTGATTTAAAAAATTCAGCCTGACAAAGTATAAAGTAGGTATTTAAAATGTGCATAGTGCATGAAATTACCTCACATTACTAGTAAATGCATGCCTTGTAGCAATTATGTCACTTATGCTTACACTAATTAAGTGTTGATGTGTGAGCAGTAAGTTGCAATGATGTCGTTAACTAATGTACATAAATATTCCCTTTAAACTGTAATTGCACTTTGCCACAATGTAAAAGGAAGGCAAGCTTAATTTAGGAATCATGTAGGACTGTTCTTGGAGAAAATGTTAAGGAACTCAGGAAAAGGGAGGGTTTGGTTCCCAAGCACTGTTTCAATTACAAGAGGGGGGAAGAAGAAATGGGGAGGGGAGAAAGAAGGGTTTCAGGAGTGTCATTTACAAATGTGTTGAGAATATTTGCCAGTTCTTTTTGAGACACAAGTGATGTCCAGGCGCCCAGTATCATCCGCACAGACTGAGTTTTACAAGCTGAAGGAGCCAGTAAGACTTAACGCACACACTGTCTGCAGCAGACAGTATGCTGCATTTTTGTCACCAGCACTTAGCTGATCTTTGGGAAATTTGCGGTGGCGTGCCCATTTCCTGCAGTGAAGATTTACGATGCCCAACAATGATGTGATTTTATTTTTAACTCTAAAACTCTGCAAACTCCCTTTGTTCCCCAGAAACTAAAGCCCAGCCAGGTAGCATGAGAGGGGATGTGTCGTCCTGAATTGCTTCTGCAACTCGAGTTAATTCAAGATGGTGAGGCTTCTGTGGTTTGGGGTCAAAGAGCTCAGAATTCACTAACTAGGTGTCTGAGCCCTCCCTCCGGGGCGGCGGATGGGGGGTGGGGAGGAGACACACATTATTCTCATTTTGTGGCTGATAATGACCCCCCTCTGAAAATAGTAAGGTTATTTTCTAAAAATATTCCTCCCTCGGCCAAGAACAAAAGAAAGACCAGTGCCTCTTACAGAGCTTAAAACGAAGTTTGTTGACTCATGCTAAGAAGGAAACTAGCAAAGAGGCCTGGCTGTAATTATTAGTGACAGCATCTGGGGTAACAGCAGTCAGCAGACAAACCTCAATTAGGCTGGCAGCCCCAGCCCCTACTGGGGCAAGAGCGTGAAGTGTGTGGTAAAGAGTTTGAGATATTTTCACTTTACTTTGGCCTCCACTGTTAGAGTTTAGTTTGTCAGTTGAGATTTTAACATTAGGTGAAATGAGAGGTCATTTGCATGCTATTTGTACTTGAAGTTTCTTAATCCATAGAATTTTAAGTGACATCTATGCTTAGCATGGTATTTTCAGGGTCCAGGGGCACCTGGGTGGCTCAGTCGGTTAAGCATCCAACTTCGGCTCAGGTCACGATCTCGCGGTTTGTGAGTTCGAGCCCTGTGTAGGGCTCTGTGCTGACAGCTCAGAGCCTGGAGCCTGCTTCGGATTCTGTGTCTCCCTCTCTCTCTGCCCCTCCCCCACTTGTGCTCTGCCTCTCTCTTTCTCTCAAAAACAAATAAATGTAAAAAAAAATTATCAGTATCCAAAAAATATTACTTTCAGGTGAAATCACTCTATCGGGATGTAGTTTTAGAACCTGTATGATTTCATTTCCTTGGATGGGCCACGTTACCCTTGAATCACTCAGGAGAGACCATGTTGCATTAGAAGGACACATCACCCCACACTCTCTGTGGCTTAAAACAACAAAGGTTTACTTCTGGTTCATGTTTCATGTTCATCACATACCATCAGAAGGTTCTGTTCACAATAATCCCTTACGGGTCTGGTCTGATGACAGGAGAGCCAGTCTCCATGTCTGAAGGAAAAGAGGGCTCTGAAAGGCCTCACAGGATAACTGGAATGGTCTGCAGTGGCCCCTCTTCCTGGCACACCCCACCCAAACATAAGAAGGCAAGTAAGTATAATCCCACCATGTGCTGGGGAGGGAGAGAATTAGGTAGGTTTGGCAAAACAGATACCACGATATTTACTTTTCTTACACTGAATTTCATCTTTGAACGAAATGTTTATCTAGTGGCTTCTCTAAGAGAGTCTCTGTGCTAGTTAGTGCTTTTTTATGCTATCTCAACCATCAGCAAAGAGGATGAAAAGGAAGATTCTTGTGATCAAACCACTTTATTACCAGCTAGCGAAAACGGACATCGGCCCAGTTCCCATCTGCCACACCCACTGTAAATGAAATGTCAGTGCCAAGCACAGAGAATGAATTTCACAGTCCATTTCTTGGTACAGTTTGAAGTTCTGCATTGGATATTTTTAAAATTAAAAGATACTATATTACACAAATAGATTGAATGCAGTTATAAAGAAGGATATAATTAAAAATACCAGCAGCAAAATCTCTTCCAGAATTAAAATGACTAAAAACAATATTAATTTGTTTTGGTGGAAATCTGTATTGAAGATTTCTTTGAGGCTCTCTGCACTGAAATTTAAATCCTTAGGTAGCTCAGATGGTTTGGTTGGGCACCTGAGCTAGTAAGCCATTAATTTTTGGATTATTTATATCTTAGACCACACAGTTCTTCTTGCTTCTCCAAAGATCTCTTCAAGTAATTCTTAGAATTTTAAGCAGCTGACATTGAGCTTTCTTGAATGGAAACGAAAGGAATCATTTGTATGTATTGAGTCGGTAAAACAGGAAACAAAATGCCTACAGAGAGGTTAAGGGGATGGGGGGGATTGGAAAATGTGGATTAGACGGTAGATTTTTTTTTTTTTTTTTTTAATTTTTTTTTTTTAATGTTTATTTATTTTGGGGACAGAGAGAGACAGAGCATGAACGGGGGAGGGGCAGAGAGAGAGGGAGACACAGAATCGGAAGCAGGCTCCAGGCTCTGAGCCATCAGCCCAGAGCCCGACGCGGGGCTCGAACTCACGGACCGCGAGATCGTGACTGGCTGAAGTCGGACGCTTAACCGACTGAGCCACCCAGGCGCCCCAAGACGGTAGATTCTTTATTCCATGTACCTGAAAAATGCCACATTCATTGTGGGTTGGGTGTATTTTCAGGTCTCGTCAATAAGTAAAACTGTAATTTATTAAAAGCAATCACAACTTACAAGACGCCAGACTCAAGTCTGAAAGACAGAAGCTGCATTTGTTTCTTGCTGGCTCAGAGGAGCCTCAAACTTGCAATGCACCCTTTTGAAAAAAAGTGAAAGGGTTTATGAAGAGTTTGGGATAAGTATTGGGTTTGTCAGGTTAAATTTAAAGGAGGCAGCACTGTGATTGGTGAAGCAATTAATCGGATCAATTAACACCGGTAATTAATTGTCTAGGGTCTGGCAGTAGGTAGTGTGGTGATTGTTTGCTGACTGAGGGATTTAACACAAGGGTTAGGTGTTTGAGGCATTAGTGCAAAGTTCTTTTTTATATTCACACAAGGGTTCAGATCTTACCTTCAAAACTCTTTCTTTCTTCCACTGCCTATAATATTCACTGAAGACTTCCATTATATGAGAAGTCTAAAGCTAATCCTTTTCATATTTTAGCTTATAGATGAGATATAGCAACCAAAAGTTTTTGAACCTTTACCGTATGACAGGGACTTTGCTTTCCAGTGGCATTTATCATCTGAGGCTGGTAAGGGAGTCAGAATTGAACACAAGTAAGTATTAAAAAAAGTGGCAAGAGCTAGGATAGAATACCATAGTGAGGACGTGATGGAGAGAATACTCATTTGTGCCTCGTTCTTTAGTTAAGAATCACCTCATTCTTACCCCAGAACTAGACCCACAAACGTATGGCCAACTCATCTTTGACAAAGCAGGAAAGAACATCCAATGGAAAAAAGACAGTCTCTTTAACAAATGGTGCTGGGAGAACTGGACAGCAACATGCAGAAGGTTGAAAGTAGACCACTTTCTCACACCATTCACAAAAATAAACTCAAAATGGATAAAGGACCTGAATGTGAGACAGGAAACCATCAAAACCTTAGAGGAGAAAGCAGGAAAAGACCTCTCTGACCTCAGCCGTAGCAATCTCTTACTCGACACATCCCCAAAGGCAAGGGAATTAAAGCAAAAGTGAACTACTGGGACCTTATGAAGATAAAAAGCTTCTGCACAGCAAAGGAAACAACCAACAAAACTAAAAGGCAACCAACGGAATGGGAAAAGATATTTGCAAATGACATATCGGACAAAGGGCTAGTATCCAAAATCTATAAAGAGCTCACCAAACTCCACACCCGAAAAACAAATAACCCAGTGAAGAAATGGGCAGAAAACATGAATAGACACTTCTCTAAAGAAGACATCCAGATGGCCAACAGGCACATGAAAAGATGTTCAACGTCGCTCCTCATCAGGGAAATACAAATCAAAACCACACTCAGATATCACCTCACGCCAGTCAGAGTGGCCAAAATGAACAAATCAGGAGACTATAGATGCTGGAGAGGATGTGGAGAAATGGGAACCCTCTTGCACTGTTGGTGGGAATGCAAATTGGTGCAGCCACTCTGGAAAGCAGTGTGGAGGTTCCTCAGAAAATTAAAAATAGACCTACCCTATGACCCAGCAATAACACTGCTAGGAATTTATCCAAGGGATACAGGAGTGCTGATGCATAGGGGCACTTGTACCCCAATGTTTATAGCAGCACTGTCAACAATAGCCAAATTATGGAAAGAGCCTAAATGTCCATCAACTGATGAATGGATAAAGAAATTGTGGTTTATATACACAATGGAATACTACGTGGCAATGAGAAAAAATGAAATATGGCCTTTTGTAGCAACGTGGATGGAACTGGAGAGTGTGATGCTAAGTGAAATAAGCCATACAGAGAAAGACAGATACCATATGGTTTCACTCTTATGTGGATCCTGAGAAACTTAACAGAAACCCATGGGGGAGGGGAAGGAAAAAAAAAAAAGAGGTTAGAGTGGGAGAGAGCCAAAGCATAAGAGACTGTTAAAAACGGAGAACAAACTGAGGGTTGATGGGGGGTGGGAGGGAGGGGAGGGTGGGTGATGGGTATTGAGGAGGGCACCTTTTGGGATGAGCACTGGGTGTTGTATGGAAACCAATTTGACAATAAATTTCATATATTAAAAAAAAAAAAAGAATCACCTCATTCTTTAGTTAAGTCTTAAAAGGTAGGGCAACATGTGTAAGGCCATAAGTTCAGTTGAGAGATTCTGGGCAGAAGGGAGGTATGTGGAAAGGCAGAGGACTGTTTAAAGCCATGCTTTTCAGGGGACCACAAGCAATTCTGTGTGCATTGTGGAGTAATTTGTGTTTCTCCTTCCCCCACCTCTCACTTTCTCCCTGGTTTCCCTAGGTCTTGCTGTGAACTTGAAGTCTAGTTAACAGAGGGGATCTTTGGGAGTACAATTGAAGTTGGCAAAAGACTAAACATTTTCAACACAATAACTGTGCTGGAGATATGGAGAAGAAAGATCTAATTGTTTCTAAGATATTTAACCTTGAACTTAGTTCTTAAGAAGAGCCTGCTACCTCTTCCGTCCACAGGGTTGGAAGCACCTACCCACTGCTAGGTCCCAGCTGGCTCAGAGGAAGGAATTTTCTTTTATGCTGACAGCCCCTCCTGAGATCCAGAGATAAAATAAGTGGAATGGAGGAGAGAAAAAAAAATTATGAGGATGAGGGGCCTGTGTTTGAAGAGGAAAAAGAGAGAGGGTATAGGATATGTTAGGATGCTTTAAGTGATAGGTTTGGTGTTCAATAATAAAGGGAATTTACTGACTCATTTACTCAATCCAAATGCCCACAGTGTCCTCAGGAATGAAACCTCATTTGTGTGTGTGTGTGTGTGTGTGTGTGTGTGTGTTTGTGTGTGTTTCTCTGAGCATTGTGCATCACCCTCTGCCCACATTCATGTTGACTTTATGCTCATTGCAAAGTAGGTGATACCAGCTACGGGCTGTAAGTTTCCTTCTTCACAGTCAGGGGAAGTAACAATGTCTTCCCGCATTCCTCCAAGTCCAGAGCTTTATTATGACTGGAGCATCTTAGATCATGTGCCTGCCTCTGAAGCAATCCTAGGAGCTACAAGAATGCTCTGAGCTGTTTGGATCAGGGCCAATTTATGTACCCATCCCTGAACCACTCACTGTGGCAAGAGAGGTGCCATGGGCTCGCCTGGTTTAGGCCAATCCCAGCCTCTTGGAGTCAATCCAGCTCAAGCTTCAAAGCTTTTTCTCAGCAGGAGAAAGGAGAAATTGGAGAACTGAAGAAATGTTCTCCAGGAGGATAATATTTCGTCTGAGGAGGCAACCACAAAGCCCACTTCATGTGACCCTATGTGATACCCCAAAATCTATACTGAAGACCTCAGGCCTTTTGAAAGGCCTGGCTTTCCTCTTCTTTAAGGCCTGGAACATAAACGGTGAAAGTCTCGACTGAACAATTGCGTGTACTGCTGACTTCATGTGGCAAGAGTATGTTCTTTCAATTCTAGACTGCACCTACCCTTTACCCTGGGGCTAGAATCACAGCCATGTCATGGGTGAGGAGAAGGGGCCAGATTAAGGAATTTAACATTTATCCTGAAGAATTTTAGAATTATCCCAGAAGAATTTTGAGGTAAAAAGGTTTATAATGAGGTTTATGGTTTGGAAAGGCAATGTTAGTTACTCGAATGGACAATGAATAGAAGAGACTGAAATCAAAGAGAAGATTGAAGAAGAGTTCTAAGGGTTTAGAGCACCTGGGGGGCTCAGTGGGTTAAGCATCTGACTTCGGCTCCGGTCATGATCTCGTGGTTTGTAGGTTCGAGCCCTGCTTCAGGCTCTGTGCTGACAGCTCAGAGCCTGGAGCCTGCAGGCTGCTTCAGATTCTGTCTCCCTCTCTCTCTGCCCGTCCCTGACTTGTGCTGTGTCTCCCTCCCTCCCTCTCTCTCTCAAAAATAAACATTACAAAACATTTTAAAAATGGGAAATTGTTATCCTTAAAAAAAAAAAAAAAGAATGGTTCTCAGGGTTTAATAAGTGAATCAATAGTGGCCATAGTGAGGGTTTGGTGAGAGAGAACAGAGAGTCTGTGAGGAATGGCTATAAACATAATGGCACCTTTTTCTAAAAGGAAAGTAGTAATTACAAAATACTCATATCCTGACACAGACCAGAAAAGTCATGATTGTTTTTTCCTTTTTGTTTCCTTATGGATAGAATGAAGATAGTTTGCAAAGGTCTGAAACTCCATTTCCTTTCATCTGCTGAATTTCTGACCACCAATGAATACAGAAGCATATGTCTTTTGTTTGTTCTTTCTTCCTTAGATGAGGGACTCTCTGAAGACTGCTGTTCCCTCCTGTGTTGTTCATATCAGTAGAGGTGCTAATTGTTGGTGGGGTGTAATAACTGCAAAATCAAGGGATATTGTTGAAAACACAGGTTTCATATTATTGAAAAATTCCAATATTCCTAACTAGTAAGTCATTCTGAGTCTTGAGAGTGAACTCTCTCTAGATTAGAAATGTTAAAGGTCAATGATTGGGAGAGACTGGCTGTCTTTGTTTTATTCCTTAATGGTTTTCTAAAAAATTATTATTCTATTTTTTTATTTTTTAAGTTTATTTATTTTGAGGGAGAGAGACAATGCAAGTGGGAGAGGGGCGCAGAGAGAGAGAGAGAGAGAGAGAGAGAGAGAGAGAGAGAGAGAGAGAATGAGAATCCCAAGCAGGCTCCATGATGCCAGTGCAGAGCCCTATGTGGCACTTGAACTCGCGAAACCATGAGATCATGACCTGAGTCGAAATCAAGAATCAGACATTCAACTGACTGAGCCACCCAAGCACCCCTCCTTAATAGTTTTGAATGAAGCATGATAGATGGAATTGAAACATAAAAATTTAGACCAAATCCAGCCGACTTGGATTTAGAAGTCACTTTGCTCAGGAAAGCATATGAGTTTCATTCACACTGCTGGCAAAGGGTGAGGTAAGCTGATGATTAAACAAATCTGTGCTACCTCATTGACAGGATGTAATGTAGGTTTCCCACCATTAGCCCTAATGGGCCATATAACTGTTGAAGTCATTTGTTATTTTTTATATGGACAATTGGAATCTTGTCTAGTTGAACAAAGGTCTCGCGTTGCTTTACGATACAAGACAGAAAAACTTGGCAGAGAAGAATCATTTGGAAAAGCTTGACATATATAACTGACCAGCTCCTGTTCGGTTTCATTACTGTAGCTTAGGAAGTAAACCTGGGTATATGAGCTAGATTGGCTCGGATATATTTATTGCTTTTTCTGTACAGGGAAATTCCAGAGTAGAGAGAAGAAAGATTTATAAAGTAACTGTTGTCTTCACGTGCAGGTGTTGAGTGGGCTTCTACCACCAACTTCATTTTCTGCCTTCGGTTGTTTGGATCTGAGAAGACTGTACAAACCAGGTGAATGTTAGTGATTATACCGCTAGATCTCAGTTTCTGCAATGGCAATGGAAAAACAATGCAGCCTTGAAAATTTCTCCTGAAGATTAAACATTAGTATGTTTAGTATTAAACATTAGTATGTGGTAATTATGAAATGTCCCCAATTTCGGGGTTTGGAATTGCCCTCTCCCACCGACTTGCTGTCACATGGAAGCCCAGAAATAAGGCTTTGGTGTGGGAAATAAGGCTTTCCATGGTCTGATCTTGCTTTCCTGTCCAGCTCCTCTCCTTCTGTCTGGCCCCACTGCCTACACCTTCTACTCTACACACCAGACATAATGTCGTTTTGGTCCACTTAAGGTTTCCAAAGAAACTTCTATCTCATACTCCTGGGTGTTCTCTCATCTCACCCTCTCTACCTAACATGCTTGTCATCTGGAGGCATTTTAATCACTGCCCAGGTTTCTAGACCCTTCACGCCATCCTCCAGAAGCCAAGTTAGACTCAAGGCAGATGTTGGCAGTAAGGCTGCGTGTGAGTGCTGAGGGGAAGGCTGAGGAAGGTTTCTGAGGCTCCCTGTTTTTTCTTGATGATGGATATAGAAAGCATCGGGAGTCAGTGCTATCTCTGACTTTACGGGTGGGGCATCTGAGTCACAAAGGGTTTAAGTAATTTGTCCAAGGGAACAAAACAAGAAACTTGTAGACCTGGGAATTGGACATAGGCAGTCTGACCTAACAACTAGGGCATTTCCTTTGTGCTATACAGAGTATGGTGAGTGACAGTTGGCTTCTCCCTTTCCTGTCCTGCTGTGCCCTTTCCTTCACTCTAATCTAAGCTGCAAGGCTTAACAAAACTTCACTGAGGCCATAAGAGCAACAGGAAGGACTCATATGCAGGAAGAAATGTTGGGAGTGAAATAACTATTAGAATGCAAAGATGTGCTTTCTTTGGTGAACTCTCACTCTTTCCCTATTTAAATAGTTGGCTTATTCTAAGGATTCCCACCTCCAACCAGTGGGAAGAATGTTCCACTGTGTCCCAGTAACCTACCTTTCTTTGGGGGTCTTTATGTCCCCCCATGCCATATCTTATATCCACTTCCAAGTCAGTTTATCCATTCTGCTTATTTATTTATTTTTTAATGTTTATTTATTTATTTTGAGAGTGTGTGTGAGCAAGGGAGGTGCGGAGAGAGAGAGGGAGAGAAGAGGGAGAGAGAGAACCCCAAGCAGGCTCTACTGATGCTGTCAGTGCAGAGCCCGACACAGGGCTCACTCCCATGAACCATGGGATCATGACCCAAGCCGAAATCAAGAGTTGGGTGCTTAACTGACCAGGCTACCCACGTGCTCCCGTTCTGGTTATTGATTGCTGAGTAACAGACAACCCCAGATCTCATTCATTTAAAAGAATATCTTTTCTACCTAACATGATTTTGAGGGTAGAATGATGGATAGCTCAGCTTCTGTTCCACTTTGTGGCGACTGGGATCATTGGATGGTATTCAGCAGAAGGTAAGGCTGGTATGGAGGCACTAAGAATGCTTCCCTCACTGCTTCAGAGGGGATAGCCGGAAGGATGGATTCAGCCGTGTCCTCCCCTTTTCCTTCTAGTGTCATAAAAACCTCATGGCTTCTCCATGTGGTCTCTTCAATAGGGCAGTCAGATCTTTTCATGATATCTTAGGGCTTGCTAGTCTTTGAATATATTCTTTATGATACATGTTTGTTTGCCTTCTGACTTTAAAAATCCAAGTCGTGAATGTTCTAGGAGGAGGAAGTGGAAGCTGCCGGTCTCGTAAGACCTAGAAATTGACATCTGTCACTTCTGCCATATTCTATTGGTCAAGGGGTCACTGAGTCTGCCCAGATTCAGAGGGAAGGGTCATAGACCCCTACCTCCTGGTGGAGGCAGTGTGAAGTAGTTAGTGGACATTGTCGATTGACCCTAGTAACCTTCTGCAGAAAGCCACTGTGTTCACACTGAAGGCAGGGAGACAGTGTGGAGCAGTGGTCAGACACCTAGGCTCTGGCAATTTTACAAGTTAGGATCCTGACCCTACTGTTTTCTTGATTCATGCCTTCAGGCATTTCAGTACTCTCTGCCTCAGTTTCCTCATTAAAAAAAGATAGAACTAATGCTCATCCCTACTTCATAGAGTGGGCAGTTAATGCATCCATTATGTGCACAGGACAAAGCCTGGAACCCACCGGAGAGCTGTAAAGATGACATATTGTTAGCAGCAGAGTAGTGTCACTCCTTCTTGTCTCAGCGCCTTTGTTCCTGAAGGAAGTCATGGTTGTCTGTTACTAAATGGCCCAATGACATGACATCAGCCTCCTTCCCAATAGAATTTCCACACACTCAAAAAAAAAAAAAAAAAAAGGCCCACATATGTATCCTCCAAAAGAGCAGCCCCCCTTCACCAAAGCTGATGAAAAAATTGCTGGCAGATTTTCTTGACGTTGAGCAATGTAGGTTTCTGTGCTCTTAGGACCAGACTTGGTTATAGCACCATCTCACATCTCTCACAGTGCCTTTTAAATGGTGTTGAAATTAACTGTTTAATCAGCTCTCCCCTATTAGACTGTGAATTACCTGAGAGCAGATACTTGAAACTTTACCTTTTCATTCGCACGCTTTAGCAAGATACCTAGCAGTGGGTGTTCAGTATATCTGTAAAATGGGTGATGGTATTTTCTTCATTATTCAGGCAAAGTAGAGGTGGGTCAGAGTGACTGTAGAAGTTGTACTGGTGAATAAAATGTTAGAATTCCATTCTTACAGGAGGTTTTTAAAAGCTACAAAAGCAAATCTATGTCATAAAGAATATAATTCAAGAGTGGTAATTAAATAATGGTTTCTTCTCTTAATAATGGTTTATTTCTTCTCAAATATAGAGTGCGTCCGGAATCTAACTGAGATGCCAGTTTCAAATCTTCTTTTTGTTGCTACATGATAAGAAATGTATCATGGCTCCCCTGAACTTTAGCACCTCCTGAAATTACAGCTTCTCTCAGTTGCTCGCTTTTTTGTTCTGGTTTATTTTATTTTATTTTTTTATGTATCTATCATTTCTCATCACTTTCTCAAGTTTTGGGCTTTTTACCTTTCCATTGTGTGGGCATAGAGTTCTGGGAAACATATTTTGTTTTCCCTCTTGGTTTTGTAACTCTGCCTTTTGGTTTTCCAGACAACTTCAGATTTGCACTTTTATCACTCCTTTCAGAGAATGTGGACATTGCTTTTGGTTCTCAGTGGCTCGCTGTTGCTCAAGGATTATCCATTCCTCAAGGATTATGTATCACATTTAGGTCATTGTTCAGTGCCCCCTGTTTCCAAATAAAATCCAGCTTCTTGAGTTAGTTGGGTCCTAGTGGACGTAAATGGAGTGGAGAATGACAATCACAACAAATGAATCATGGCCAAAGCTGCCCTAATGAAGGTCCCTAAACCCTACCAATAAAAAAAAAATGTATTAACAAAGCTGCTGAATACACAAAGCAAAACTTTAAAAAAAAAATTAGATGTAGACAGTACTCCTTTACTCTTTTCCTTTTTGGAAAAAAAAAATTTTTTTACACTTATTTGTTTTTGAGAGAGAGAGACAGAGCACAAGTGGGGGAGGGGCAGAGATAGAAGGAGACACAGAATCTGAAGCTGGCTCCAGCCTCCGAGCTGTCAGCACAGAGCCTGATGCGGGCGGGAACTCATGAACCCTGAGATCATGACCTGAGCTGAAGTCCGGACGCTTAACTGACTGAGCCACCCAGGCGTCCCTCCTCTACTCTTTTCCTAACTGAATCTCCCACCCAGATCACCACTGTAACTCCTAAGTGCGAATGTTGTAAAGTCATTATTACCCCTGGATCTTAACTTGGTTTACTGCAGAGATTTCTTTTACTTTACATGGCATGCTTGTTTAAAGTCTGTGACTGTGATCACTCGTTTTATTTGTTGATTTAATAAAGACTGAAACTTACAGGTTGACTTTTTAGAAAATGAAACTAGCTAATTTTTAACAAATATCTACTAGTGATTGCAATATATACATTGTGTTAAACATCATGGGGGATGTTATCATAATAGAATCCTTCTTTTTTCAGAGCTTCTCAAAGAGAATCTTAGATGTTAAACCTGACTTTTTTTACAGACATTTTTTTAATGTTTATTTTTGAGAGACACAGAGACATACAGGGCGAGTGGGGGAGGGGCAGAGAGGGAGGGAGACACAGAATCTGAAGCAGGCTCCAGCTTCTGAGCTGTCAGCGCAGAGCCCGATGCGGGGCTGGAACTCCTGAACTGTGAGATCATGACCTGAGCCGAAGTTGAACACTTAAATGGCTGAGCCACCCAAGCGCCCCTAAAGCTGAATTTTTTTGAAGTCTCATAGTCTAATCTCCAAACTTGATGGATAAGAAATCTAAGGCCTGAAAGGCTAAGTGACCTTGGGAACTGCATTTAACAAACTTTTTTAATGTCAGTTTCCTCATCTAAAAGGTGGAAATCGTAATATCCAACCCATGCAGTTGTCATTAAGAATTACATGTGATTATAAATGTATAGTGCTTAGCCAACTCCTGCCCCCAGTAAGTTCCCAATAATGCTACTTTCTTTTAGTATATTGTGGCTATGGTTATACAAATAGGAGGTGGCAAAGCAGGGATACAAAATCCAGTTCTCTCAAGTACATTGTTTTATATAGTTCTCCATGCCATAAATGTATGGCTTTCTAGTCTGGAAAAAAATGTCTCTTTCAGGAAAGTCATATTCAGAAATAGGTGGTGATTGTCAGATTGCTGTTTATTGTTACCTTATCACAGCAGAAACAAGAACAGTGCTTCAAACAAAAACCTCAACCCCCAACTTTCTGTGTGCATGCACTGCTTAAATGCAGCATTAAGTTAAAAGTCAAATATATTTTTTTAAGTTAAGACTTTTAATATAGACACAGATTAAATGTCACCCATTTGTTCTGCTAAACATCCCAAATGCTACAGGATTTGCTCCAGATTGCAATTCCTATTAGATCTTTCACACGTTCATTGGTTATCAGTTTATCTTGTAGCATTTATAGTAGTGGTCAGTCTGGGCCGTCTCTTCCTGAGGGTCCGGCGTAAATCCTGCTGCTCTCCCCAATTTGCATGCTTACCACTCAGAACTGGGCAGCAGCCAGTGCTGCTGGGAGGCTGGTGAATTGGATGCTCACCAGCTCTCTGTTCTTGGAAAGCCTATCTTCTTATCATGTTATGTTAAATATGGATGGGAAAGGCTCTCCTAATCTAACCTTCTGTGTTTATCCCGCTCTGAAATGCAAGTGTTCCTTTCTTATGGAAGCCTGGATGGAACAGTATTTGATAGAGTTCTACAGAGCTGCAACATGTTGCTGCGTCCTCAATGTGCATCTCGCTTGACCTCTGCGTTGTTACATTAAAGCAGGATTTTCCATGAAATTAGTGCCATAGGTAGTTTTCCCACTTTGTGGGGATTGGTTCTTTGAATATAAGCTTTATGTTTGTATGAAATTACATGGACCTCTTTGTCTTCTCCTCCTCTTTTTTGATTTCAGATGTCTAGCTATAGTCACTCATCAGCTTTAACCATAAAAGCAATGGTGCTTGTATTAGTCAGTGTTCTCCCAGAGAATAGAATATATAAATATTCGACATAAGAGATGTATTATAAGGAATTGGCTCATGTGATTATGAAAGCTGACAAGTCCTACCATCTGCAGTCAGCAAGCTGGAAATCCAGGAGAGCCAGTGCTGTAGTTCCAGTCCAAAGGTAGGAAAAATCCAATGTCTCAGCTCAAGGCAGGCCAGCAGGAGGAATTTTCCCCCTCTTGCAGGAGGTTCAGCTTTTTTTGTTCTAGTCAGGCCCTCAACTGATTTGACGAGGCCCCACCTATATCATGAGGGGCAATCTTTGCTCCGTCTACCCATTAAATGTTACCCTCACCCAGAAACACATTCATGGAAACACACAGAATAATGTTTGACCAAATGCCTGGGCACTCCATGGCTCAGTACAATTAATACGTAAAATTAACCATCGTGAGCCAACATGTGTGTAAATTAGGCATATTATTCAACTAAGCCTCAGTGTCTCTCTTTGCATAAAGTGGGAAAAATAATACCAACTTCAATATGTTATGTCAATGAAATGACATAATGTGTGCAAAACACTTAGCTCTCTGTTTTAGTTTTGGATACTCATTAGATGTGTATTGGACCTTCTCATTCTGTTCTGTATTTTAACCTTTCTATCTGTTTATATTTCTGTATTGAAATATTAATTTAATACTCTCTCTAGTTCACTCATTCCATATTCAGTTGTGTCTAAACTGTTGTTCAATGTATTGAATTTTAATTTCGGGAAAATATTTTTTTATATGTAGAATCTTTATTCAGTTATTTTCATTGTTTTTTAAGGTTTATTTATTTATTTTGAGAGGAACAGAGACAGCACGAGTGGGGGAGGGGCAGAGAGTGAGGGAGAAAGAGAAGCAGGCTTCACACTATCAGCACAGAGCCTGATGCAGGGCTAGAATCCACAAAACTGTGAGATCATGACCTAAGCTGAAACCAAGAGTTGGATGCTTAACCAGCTGAGCCACCCAGATGACCCTAGTCAGTTCTTTTCAAACCTGCCTTGTCTTCTTTCATAGTTTCTGGTTCTTTTCAAGTGTGTGAAGATTTTAATTTATTTCTTCTGTCTTTTTTAATGGCCTCTCAGTAATGAAGGATTTATTTACAAGATTCAAAAACTATAACCCTAAAGAGAATATTCATAAATATAAGAATGGCAAAATATTTTTAAAATCTGATTTTTAAACCCTCTCTATACAAAATTAAAAGAGAAATCACATATTGGGAAAAGATATTTGCAGTCCATATAACAAAATAAGTATTAATATTGAAAACATAATAGAATTACTATAAAACAAATGGGAAAAATCCCAATGACCTAAAGATATTAACAGGCAGTTCACTGACAAGGAAACCCAAATGATAAGCATAAACAATTTGTCATATTGGGGAAAAGTAAAAAAAAATTATTAAAGAACAATTTATAATCTATCAAATTGGTAATAAATGAAGAGCTTGGCAATAAGTATGAATAAATGCATGAAAATAGAAACTTTCAGAATTTACTGGCAGAATTGTAAATTCCTTCATTTAAAAAGAGGTTTTTCATTTTATTAGTAAATTAGATGTTCATTTAATAGATTTCAACTTATAGTTACTTTCCCCCAGTGAAACTCTTATATGGGTCTACAGGTAGTCATGACAAGGATCTTACTTATATAGTGTTTCTATACTGGGGAAATATTAAAACAATCTAAATATCAATATGAGAATGGATTTGTGGCATAATGATGCAGTGGAATAATGTGTAGCAGGTAAAAGGAGTGAAATAAAATCTATATGGCAATCTGGTAGAACTCTAAGAAGGCTGAGAAAAAATTATGGTAAACCAGCATTTACATAAAATGTAAAGATACGCAGAAATACTATATATTGGTAATGGACTGATACTGGGGAGGAAAGTATGAAGATTGACAAATGTGTATGCAAAATCAGAATAGTGGGTTCCTCACGGCAAGCAGGTGGAGGCGGTGGAACAGGGGAGATGTACAAGGGCTGGCTTAACCAGGTCTGTAATTTTGCATAAATTGTAAAAATAAGAAGTGTATCAATATTAGCATTTATTAACATGGATGTATGGGTATTTTTTTTATTCTCTGAAATACTATATTAAAAATTGTTAGAAACAAATAAAGCTCTCAAAATAATAATTAAACAGAACTTGGCCCTGAATAAATTGTATGGGTGAAGTCAATTGAAGGGAAAAATAATTCATATTTACTAATGTACCTTTGTGTTTGCAAGGAAGGTATTTTTGGGATTGTTGTTGTATAATTGTGCATAGTAGACTTTTATGATCCTTAGTGTTTTGTTTTGTTTTGTTTTGTTTTGTTTTAAGTAGGCTCCATGCCCAACATGAGGCTTCAACTCATGACCCTGAGATTAAGAGTTGCATATGCTGTACTGACTGAGCCAGCCAGATGCCCCGATGATCCTTAGTATTTCTGTTTTATCTGTTGTAATGTCTCCTCTTTCATTTCTGATTTTATTTACTTGAGGTCTCTGTTTTTTTCTTCATTTGTCTAGTTACAGTTAGAGTTGTGATGGGGGCTGAAGTGGGGGACAACTTATGTTCCCATTTTGATGATTTTCTGCCACAATTTGTTTACCTAGTCACCTGTTCATGGACATTAGGATCATTACCAGTTTTTGCCTATCATGAATAACGCTTATATGTACATTTGTGTACAAGTATTTGGCCGTATGTTTTTATTTCTTTTGGGATAACACATAGAAGTGGAATTTTTAGGCCATATGGTAACTTATGTTTTAACTTAAACTTGCCATTTTCTTCAGTGGTTGTACCATTTTAAATTCCTATCACTAAAGTATAGGAGTTAATTTTCAGCATATACTGTGGTTTTAATTTTAGTTTCTTTGATGACTAATTATTTTGAGTACCTTTTTGTGCTTACTGGTGTGCATATCATGCTTCTACTCATTAAGATTTTTTTGCTGTCTTTTCTTTTTATCTATAATTTTGAAGAATCCTTTTTATATTCTACATGTATGTCCCCCCCCCCAACCACCACCCTTTCTCTATCCGTATATATATTTACCCCTCGCCCAGTCTGTGACTTTTCAATTCATTTTTTTCCTGTTTATTTGATTTATTTAAAAAATAAATTTTATTTTTTAGTTGAAAGTATGTTTAACAGTGTGTTATATTAGTTCCAGGTGTATAACATGACTCAACAATTCTATACATTATGCAGTGTTCAGCATGATAAGTGTAGTTACCATCTGTCACCAAGGTTACTGCAGTATTATTGACTATATCCCCTATGCTGTACTTTTTATGTTTGCGAATTATTAATTTTATTACTGGAATTTTGTACTCCCTACTCCCCTTTATCTGTTTCACCCATCCCTCTGCCTACCTCTCTTCTAACAACTCCAGTTTGTTCAGTGTAGTTAAGAATCTTTTTGTTTCTTTGTTCATTTGTTTATTTTTTAGATTCCACATGTAAGTGAAATCATATGGTATTTCTCCTTGTCTGACTTGTTTCACTTAGCATAATACTCTCTTGCATTCCAAGTTGTTGCAAATGGTAAGATCTCTTTTCTTATTGCTGAGTAATATCTATTCTGTGTATGTGTTTAACTTTTGTTTTTTTTGTTTAAATTTTAGAGAGGGAAAGTGCAGGTGGGAGAGAGGGGGTGAAGGAGAGAGAGGAGAGATACCGTCAGGCTCCGCACCATCAGCATGGAGCCCTATGTTGGGCTTGATCCCACTACCCTAGGATCATGACTTGAGTAGGAATCAAGAGTTTGGACATTCAACTGACTGAGGCCACCCAGGTGTCCTTATATGACATCTTCTTTATCCATTCATCTATTGATGGACACTTAGGTTGTTTTTCATATCTATTTTAAATATTTTGATGAATAGAAATGTTAATTTTGATGAAGTCCAGTATGTATTATTTCTTTTCTTTAAGGTTTTCCTTTTGTGTGTTCTTTTTTTTTAATGTTTTTTTTTAAAAACATTTTTTTAACGTTTGTTTTTGAGAGAGCATGAGCAGGGGAGGGGCAGAGGGAGAGACACACACAGAATCTGAAGTAGGCTTCAGGCTCTGAGTTGTCAACACAGAGCCTGACATGGGGCTTGAACCCACAAATTGTGAGCTCATGATCTGAGCTGAAGTGAGATGTTTAACCGACTGAGCCACTCAGGCACCCCTGCTTTTGTGTATTCTAAGAAACTTTTCTGTACATTTAGGTCATGAAGATATTCTCCTTCATTTCTTCTAAAACATTTATAATTTTAGCTTTTTTTAGGCCTTCAATCCCTCTTAACTTCATTTTTGTGTATCTGAAATTATCTTCAATTCACCTTCAGTTTTCAAAGGGTATTGTCATTGGAGATAATTAATATTTACTTTTTCAGATTTTAAATGTGTTGTGACATGTACTTTTGGCTTTCATTAAGATCCAGTGTGAGTTAAGGGCTAAGGTTCATTATTATTTATTTATTTTTTTATATATGCGTATATGTTCCAGCATCTTTGTTGAAAAGATGTATCTCTTGCCATTCATTTGTTTTGGTACCTTTGTCAAAAATCAATTGATCGTATATACATGGGTCCTACCTTTGTATTCTCTATACTGTTCCATTGATCAACACAACTATTATTTACCAATAGTTATTTCTTGTTACTTTTTATCCATGCTGCTAAGTGTTGCCTTTAATTTATAATAATTATCCATCCAGTCTGTAATATTTGCCTTTAATTAAATTTTTTATTCCATTTATTTTTAAGGTAATTATTCAATGACCATGTTATATCTGTTGTCTTACTATTTTTTCCTCATCTCCTTTTTGTTTCTCCCTTCTTTTTGGATTAAATTTTATGTAGATTTCCATTTTATTTCCTGTATTTCTTTGAGGATTTATTGGTTTAAAACAGTGTTCTGGTGGTGGCTCTAGGGTTTATAATGTGCATCTTTAACCTACCACTGTCTATCATAAATTAATATTATATTATTTCATGTACAGCATAAAAATCTTATAACAATGTATTTCCTTTCACCCTCTTTGTGCAATTGTTGATATACACATTTCCACATTTTTATAAATTCCACAGTCCAGTTTTATTTATTCTTTATTTAAAATTTTTAAAGTTTGTTTTTGAGAGAGAGAGAGAGAGAGAGAGCGCAAGCAATTAGTGGAGAAGGGGCAGAGAGAGAAGGAGACGCAGAATCCGAAGCAGGCTCCAGGCTCTGAGCTGTCAGCACAGAGCCCGATGCAGGGCTTGAACTCACAAACCATGAGATCATGACCTGAGCCGAAGTTGGATGTTTAGCCAACTGAGTCACCTAGGCGCCCCTCATTTTTGCTTCAAAGATAATTAAAAAATAATAAGAAATAAAGAAGATAGATTTTAGAAATAGTTATCTACATATTTGCCATTGGTAGCATTCTTCATCCTTTCTGCAGATCCGTTTTCACCTCTGGCATAGTTTTTTCTATGCCTGAAGCATTACCTCTAGGATTTCTTTTATTGCAGGTCTGCTGGCAACAAATCATCTCCCCTTTTGTTTACCTGAAATTTGCTTTCATTCATCTTTGTCAAACGCTATTTTTGCTGGAAATTGCTAGTATTCATTTGTACAGATTTTAAAATATGTTGTTCTATTCATTTTATGGTTTGAATGGTTTCTGATGTGTAGTAAGCTGTCCTTCTTATAATTATGCCCCTGTCTGTAAGATGTTCTTTTTTATTTCTGAGTACTTTTCTTTTTAAAATTGGTTTACTGTAGTTTGGCTATGATAGGCTCAATGTTATTTTTCTAAATTTATGTACAGTAAAACCTTGGTTTGTGAGCATAATTCAGGAAACATGCTTGTAATCCAAAGCACATGTATATCAAAGAAGATTTCCACTTGAGAAATAATGGAAAGCTCAGATGATTTGTTTCCACAATCCAAAAAAACTCGTGAAAATTAGTACAAACTATAATATAATATCAAATAATGAAGAAAATAAAAAAAATATAAAGAAAAATAACAATTAACCTGCACTTGCCTTTGAAAACCTTTGTGGTGGTGTGAGAGGGACAAGACAGAGGAGGCTTGTTGTGTAGGATGACTTTCACTATCACTACGGAATCACTGCTGTCTCTTGGCTCACTGTAATCTTTTTCTGCATGGGGGCCATTGTATATGCTTGTATGGATGTTGACATCAGTACAGTATTAATAAAATCTTGTCATATACTGTATTTAATGTAACTGGCAATAAGGCAGCAGAGGAAAGGGTCTGTATCTGAGGCAGCCTGACCTAGAATGAAGCAAAAGATTTCTAAGCTTACTCTTGTATGGAAAGCAAAGGTGCTTTTTTTTTTTTTATTTTTAATTTTATATTTATTTATTTATTTATTTATTTATTTATTTATTAGTTTACATCCAAATTATTAGCATATAGTGCAACAATGATTTCAGGAGTAGATTCCTTAGTGCCCCTTACCCATTTAGTCCATCCCACCTCCCACACCCCCTCCTGTAACCCTCTGTTCTCCATATTTATGAGTCTCTTATGTTTTGTCCCCCTCCCTATTTTTATATTATTTTTGCTTCCCTTCCCTTAGTTCATCTGTTTTGTCTCTTAAAGTCCTCATATGAGTGAAATCATATGATAGTTGTCTTTCTCTGACTAATTTCACTTAGCATAATACCCTCTAGTTCCATCAACATAGTTGCAAATGGCAAAATTTCATTCTTTTTGATTGACGAGTAATACTCCATTTATACACACTGACACACCCACATCTTCTTTATCCATTCACCCATTGATGGACATTTGGGCTCTTTCCATACTTTGCCTATAGTTGAGAGTGCTTCTATAAACATTGGGGTGCATGTGTCCTTTCAAAACAGCATGCCTGTATCCCTTGGATAAATGCCTAGTGCAATTGCTGGGTCTTAGGGTAGTTCTATTTTTAGTTTTTTGAGGAGCCTCCATACTGTTTTCCAGAGTGGCTGCACCAGCTTGCATTGCCACCAAGAGTGCAAAGAGATCATCTTTCTCCGCATCTTTTGCCACCATCTGTTGTTGCCTGAGTTGTTAGTGTTAGCACTTCTGACAGGTGTAAGGTGGTATCTCATTGTGGTTTTGATTTGTATTTCCCTGATGATGAGTGATGTTGAGTTTGTTTCATGTGTCAGTTGGCCATCTGGATGTCTTCTTTGGAGAAGTGTCTATTCATGTCTTTTACCCATTTCTTCACTGGATTATTTCTCTTTGGGTGTCAAGTTTGATAAGTTCTTTATTGATTTTTGGATACTAGCCCTTTATCTGATATGTCATTTGCAAATATCTTCTCCCATTCTGTCAGTTTTGCTGATTGTTTCCTTCACTGTGAAAAACTTTTTATTTTGATGAGGTCCTAGTAGTTCATTTTTGCTTTTGTTTCCCTTGCCTCTGGAGACGTGTTGAGTAAGAAATTGCTGTGGCCAAGATCAAGAAGTTTTTGCCTGCTTTCTCTCGAGGAATTTGATGGCTTCCTGTCTTACATTTAGGTCTTTCATCCATTTTGAGTTTATTTCTGTGGTTGGTGTAATAAAGTGGTCAGGTTCATTCTCTGCATGTCGCTGTCCAGTTTTCCCCAGCACCACTTGCTGAAGAGGACTGTCTTTATTGCGTTGGATATTCTTTCCTCCTTTGTCAAAGATTAGTTGGCCATATGTCTGTGGGTCCCATTTCTGGGTCCTCTATTCTGTTCCATTGATCTGAGGGTCTGTTCTTCTGCCAGTACCACACTGTCTGATGATTACAGCTTTGTAGTATAGCTTGATGTCCGGGATTGTGATGCCTCCTGCTTTGGTTTTCTTTTTCAAGATTGCTTGGCTCTTTGGGATCTTTTCTGGTTCCATACAAATTTAGGATTATTTGTTTTAGCTCTGTGAAGAATGCTGGTGTTATTTTGATAGGGATTGCATTGAATGTGTAGATTGCTTTGGGTAGTACGACATTTTAACAATATTTGTTCTTCCTATCCAGGAGCATGGGATATTTTTCCGTTTTTGTGTGTGTGTGTGTGTGTGTGTGTGTGTGTGTGTGTGTGTGTGTGTCTTCTTTAATTTGTTTCATAAGTTTTCTGTAGTTTTCAGTGTATAGGTTTTTCACCTCTTTGTTAGATTTATTCCTAGGTATTTTATGGTTTTTGGTGCAATTGTAAATGGGATCGATTCCTTGATTCTCTTTTCTGTCCGCTTCATTGTTGGTGTATAGGAATGCAACCGATTTGTGTGCGTTGATTTATATCCTGCAACTTTGCTGAATTCATGAATCAATTCTAGCAGTTTTTTGGTGGAATCTTTTGGGTTTTCCATATAGAGTATCATGTCATCTGTGAAGAGTGAAAGTTTGACCTCCTCCTGGCCTATTTGGATGCCTTTTATTTTTTGTGTTGTCTGATTGCAGAAGCTAAGACTTCCAATACTGTGTTGAATAACGGTCACAAGAGTGGACATTCCTTTCTTGTTCCTGACCTTAGGGGGAAAGCTTTCAGTTTTTCCCCCACTGAGGATGATATTAGCATTGGGTCGTTCATATATGGCTTTTATGATCTCGAGGTATGCTCCTTCTATCCCTACTTTCTTGAGGGTTTTATCAAGAAAGGATGCTATTTTGTCAAGTGCTTTCTCTGCATCTATTGAGAGGCTCATATGGTTCTTGTCCTTCTTTTATGATGTGATGGAATCACATTAATGTTTTTGTGGATATTGAACCAGCCTGCATCCCAGGTATAACTCCCACTTGGTCATGGTGACTAATGTTTTTAATGTGCTGTTGGATCCGGTTGGCTAATATCTTGTTGAGGAATTTTGCATCATGTTCATCAGGGAAATTGGTCTATAGTTCTCCTTTTTGGGTCTCTGTCTGGTTTTGGGAATCAAGGTAAAGCTGGCTTATAGAAAGAGTTCAGAAATTTTTCCTTCCATTTCTATTTTTTGGACGCAGCTTCAAGAGAAAAGGTGTTAACTCTTCCTGAAATGTTTGGTAGTATCCCCTGGAAAGCCATCGGCCCTGGACTCTTGTGTTGGGGAGAGTTTGATTACTAATTTGATTTCCTTACTGGTATGGGTCTGTTCAAATTTTCTATTCTTCCTGTTCAGTTTTGGTGGTGTATATGTTTCTAGGAATTTGTCCATTTCTTCCAGATTGCCCATTTTATTGGCATCTAATTGCTCATATATTCTCTTATTATTGTTTGTATTTTCTGCTGTGTTGGTTGTGATCTCTCTCTTGATTCTTGATTTCATTTCTTTGGGTCCTTTCCTTTTTCTTTTTGATCAAACTGGCTAGTGGTTTATCAATTTTGTTAATTCTTTCAAAGAACCAGCTTCTAGTTTCATCTGTTCTACTGGGTTTTTGTTGTTGTTGTGGTTTGTTTTTTGTTTGATTTGTTTTGTTTTGAATAACATTAATTTCTGCTCTGATCTTATTATTTCCTGTCTTCTTCTGGTTGGGTTTATTTGCTGTTCTTTTTTCCAGCTCCTTAAGGCGTAAGGTTAGGTTGTGCATCTGAGATCTTCTTCCTTCTTAGAAGGCCTGGATTGCTATATACTCCCTCTTATGACCACCTTTTCTGGGGTCCCAGAGGTTTTGGGTTGGTGGTATCATTTTCATTGGCTCTCCATACACTTTTTAATTTACTCTTTAACTTCTTATTTGGCCCACTCCCATTCTTTAGTAAGATGTTCTTCAGTCTCCAAGTATTTGTTACGTTTCCAAATTTTTTCTTGTGGTTGATTTGAGGTTCATAGCATTGTGGTCTGAAAATATGCATGGTATGATCTCGATCTTTTTGTACTTACTTACAGCGATTTGTATCCCGTATATGGTTATTCAGGAGACTGTTCCATGTGCACTGGAGAGGAATGTATATTCTGATGCTTTAGGATGAAATGTTCTGAATTTATCTGTTAAGTCATCTGTCCAGTATGGTCATTCAAAGCCATCTGTTTCCTTGTTGATTTTTTGCTTAGATGATTGTCCATTGCTGTGAGTGGGGGGTGTTGAGGTCTCCTAATCTTATGGTTATTCTATCAATGAGTTTCTTTATTATTGTGATAATTGATTTATATATTGGGGTGCTATCACATTTGGCGCATAATGTTTACAATTGTTAGGTCTTCTTGGTGGATAGACCCCTTGATTCTGATAATGCCCTTCTGCATCTCTTGTACAGTCTTTATTTAAAGTCTAGATTGTCTGATATAAGTATGGCTACTCTGGCTTTCTTTTGTTTACCATTAACATGGTAGATGGTTCTCCATCCCCTTACTTTCAATCTGAAGGTGTCTTTAGGTCTACAAGTGGGTCTCTCGTAAACAGCGTATAGATGGATCTTGTTTTCTTATCCATTCTGTTACCCTCTATCTTTTGATTGGAGCATTGAGTCCATTGACGTTTAGAGTGAGTACTGAAAGATAGGAATTTATTGCCATCGTGTTGCTTGTAGTGTTGGAGTTTCTGGTGGTGGTCTCTGGTCCTTTCTAATCTTTGTTGCTTTTGGTATTTATTTATTTATTTTTTATTTATTTTTTTCATCTTTTCTCCCCTCAGAGAGTCCCCTTAAAATTTCTTGCAGGGCTGGTTTAGTGGTCACAAACTCCTTTAATTTTTGATTGTCTGGGAAACTTTTTATCTCTCTTCTATTTTGAATGACAGCCTTGCTGGATAAAGAATTCTTGGCTGCATTTTTGTGATTCAGCACATTGAATATATCCTGCCACTCCGTTCTGGCCTGCCAATTTCTGTGGATAGGGCTGCTGCTATCCTGATCTGTCTTCCCTTGTAGGTTAAGGACTGTTTTTCCCTTGCTGCTTTCATGATTCTCTCCTTGTCTGAGTATTTTGTGAATTTGACTATGATACGCCTTGTTGATGGTCAGTTTTTGTTGATTGTAATGGGAGTCCTCTGTGCTTCCTGGATTTGATGTCTGTGCCTTTCCCCAGGTTAGGAAAATTTTCTGCTATGATTTGCTCACATAACCCTTCTACCCCTTTCTCTCTCTTTTCCTGTTCTGGGACCCACATGATTCTGATGTTGTTCCTTTTTAATGAGTCACTGATTTCTCTAATTCTTAAATTGTCTCCTTTACCTTAATCTCCCTCTTTTTTCTGCTTCATTATTCTCCATAATTTTGTCCTCTATGTCACTCGTTCTCTGTTTTGCCTCATCTGTCCTTGCCTCTGTGGCATCCATCCATGATTGCAGCTCAGGTATAGCATTTTTATTTTGTCCTGACTAGTTTTTTTGACTCTAGTATTGTTACTGTGATTCTAAATTCTGGTTCAGACATCTTGTTGTATCTGTGTTGGTTAAATCCCTGGCTATGGTTTCTTCTTGCTCTTTGTTTTGGGGTGAATGCCTTCGTTTTGTCATTTTGAAGGGAGAAAAAGAATAATGAGGTAGAAAAAATTAGAAAAAAACCCTAAAATTAAAAAAAAATTACACACACACACAAATCGAATAAATGATGCTAGATCCTAGGTGTGTTTTGGTCTGGGTGTTGAAAATTTTGATAGATTAGAGAAAAAAGGAGAAATAAAGGAAATCATATGAAAATTTGAAAAAAATGGATATACTGAAGCCGACTAAAATGAGATGATAGGAGTAAAATAGAATTTGAAAAACTTACATGTAAGTAAAGAATAGACAAAAAAATTAAAGGAAAATATTTTTAATAAATAAAAATAAAAATGAATTTTTCTTTTTGTATTCAAGAAAAAGAAAGGAATGAAAAAGAAAAAAGGAAATCATTTGAAAACTTGAGAAACTGAATACAGTGTAGTAGACTAAAGTAACATGGAAGTAAAATAGAATTTGAAAAAATTTACATAAACTAAAAAATATAGTAAAAAAGTAAAGAAAAATATTTTTAATAAAAATTGAAAATAAAAATGATTTTTTGTCTTTATTCATGAAGAAGAAAAGAAGTTAAAAAGAAAAAAAAATTGAATAGATGGACTTGTTAACAGATTGAAATACGACTGAAATTACTTCGTTTTCCCCTATAAGTCAGACTATGAAGCACTTTATAGTCCAAAAACTAACCAGGCGGTGAGACTTCTGTTCTTGAAGAGGGAGGTTGGCCCAAATGGGTGGGGCTTAGTGTAACGGCTCCATTCTCCAGTAGATGGTGCTGCTAGCCTACTGGGATGGGTTGTTGTGGCGCTCATAGATGGGTATGCACATGCGTGGGAGCCATGAAAATAGCATCACCCAGCTACCCAGTCTTTAGTATCACAACTTTGTTCTCCCCAGTCAGCAGTTGCACACCTGTCCTCTGTCTACAGCCCAGGCAGTACCTCCCTCCCGAGTTTGTCTCAGATGCGGCTGTTTTCCCCGGCCCTTACTTCTGAGGGACTGCAGCTTTGTCCCGTTCTGCCCCTCCGCTGGAGGGTCTCACCGAGCAGTGGCTGAATATCGGCTACACCCACGAATGCTTGCTGGACCCTGCTGCTGCCGCCGGTGCCCAGAAACAGTTCTCGAGACGAGATAGTGTAGCAGCAGCGTTTCAGGGATTATGGAAAATCACAACACACATCTGGCACCAGGCTTCACCCTCAACGACCTTGTTCCAGCACCTGTGAACGTGGCTGTTTACTGGGGTCTGCTGGGCCCAGGTTGCCTCACGGTCTCTACCAAATGTCTTTCCAGCAGTGGAACCGCTTTTCCCCGTGTGGCCTAAGAAACTCCCGGACCCCACTCTGCCCCTGGGGATCGCCCTTCCCACAAGAGCACTGCCAGGTATTGAGCTATGGAGTTGCAGATTCTGCACTCCCCTTGTTAACAGTCTTAATGGAATTTAAACTCTTCCTTTCTCCTTTCTCCCTTTTTAGTTTAGTGCCTGCGGGTGTTTCCAATTTTCCACTTCTCTCCGGTGCTTTTGGGGAGGGGTGCTTTCCGTATTCCCCCCACCTCTGTCCTCTCTGTGCCTGCAAAGGTGGCCCCTTGCCCTTTGCGACTTCTCCCTTCCCCAGTTCATCTCTGCATGCCACATACCTGCTGAATTCTGTGGTTCAGGTTGTGCAGATTGTTGTGTTTTTCCTTAGATCAGTTTTCTAGGTGTGCAGGATGGTTTAATGTTGGTCTGGCTGTATTTCATGGATTTGAGACCCACAAAATACTTCCATGCTGTTCCGCCATCTTGGCTCCCTCCCCATCAGTGCTTTGAAGTGACAAAATTATATTAGTGCCATTGTGGGCACCTTCCAATGTTCTGAAAAATCACTGATTTCTGCCAAACACCATGGCCTGCGACTGAGCATCCAAGAATGGGAGATGATCACCCACAATCCCACAGAAAAATAGACCGGGGGGGGGGGGTAGAGAGAGAGAGAGAGAGCGAGAGAGAACCAACCATTGGCCCAGTTGTGACCATGTGGCATTCGGCATCACATACTTGTATTGCAAGACATTGCTCATTTAGTAGTTAAAGTTTATTAGAAATGTTTGCTCATCTTTTGAACATTTGCAGAACAAGTTACTCACAATCCAAGGTTGTACTGTATTCTGTTTGGGATTAAATTAGCTTCTTGAATCTCTAGGTTATTGTTTTTCATCATCTTTTGAAAATTTGCATAATTTCTTAAAATAATTTTTTTGCTCTATTCTTTTTCTCCTTTTCTCTGGAACTAGTAATTAAATGTATACTGGATATCTTGTTATTATCCTCAGAGTTCACTGATGCTGTCTTAAGTTGTTCAATCTTTTTCCTCTATGATTCAGTTTAAATAATTTATATAGCTTGTCTTCAAGTTACTGATCCTTTTTCCTTCAGTGTACAGTCTTTTGCTAAGCTCATCTTTTTTAAATTTTTTAAATGTTTTATTTATTTTTAAGGGAGAGACAGAGTATGAGTTGGGGGAGGGACAGAGAGAGAGAGGAAGACACAGAATATGAAGCAGGCTCCAGGCTCTGAGCTGTCAGCACAGAGCCCGACGTGGGGCTTGAACTCATGAACTGTGACACCATGACCTGTGCCAAAGTCGCACGCTTAACCGACTGAGTCACCCAGGTGCCCCAAGCTCATCTTTTAAGTGAAAGTGTTGGGGCGCTGGGTGGCACAGTCGGTTAAGCATCCGACTTCAGCCAGGTCACGATCTCGCGGTCCGTGAGTTCGAGCCCCGCGTCGGGCTCTGGGCTGATGGCTCAGAGCCTGGAGCCTGTTTCCGATTCTGTGTCTCCCTCTCTCTCTGCCCCTCCCCCATTCATGCTCTCTCTCTCTGTCCCAAAAATAAATAAAAAACGTTGAAAAAAAAAATTTAAGTGAAAGTGTATACTCTGTGAGTTCTGAGCTGCTAGCTTTAGATGAAATTCTCAGCTATAACTAACTACTTTTTGATGTCCCAAGGTCTTACATCCTATTTCCGTGTGGCCTCTAAAATTCAGCCTGTTTACTGAAACTGACATCTGATGTCCTTTCTCATCCCCAAACATCTACAGATTTAGGCTCTGCTGATTAGTGCTCTTTATGTGTTTCTTCTAGAGATTTTTCTTACATATTTCGTGTGTGTGTGTGTGTGTGTAGGTGAGTGAATTCAAGTGTGTACTTAAAAAGATATTGTATTGTATCTGTAAACTTAAAGTTTTTCCATAGCTTTCAACTTTTTGGTTATTTCAATTATCCTATTATTGGAAATAGAAGTTACCTTTTCGCTTGGGTATACTTTACTGTCTGTCTCTATGCCCCAACTTTTCCTTCCTCTTCTGTGGTTCCTAAATTTAGGTGATGATTGAATGGGAACTGGTGAGTAAGCATTGTGGTGATTCTGTCAAGAGAATTTGCTGACTTTGGGTTATCCTGGTTTACGATATATTCCATTTAAATTTCCTGATGAAAAATACCCCAGTTACTCCACCTTTGCTGTATGTATTTAGTTTGTCCATTTTTAGTATCTAACTGTGGAGGTGATGATCCACTGATGAAGGTCAACTAAGTATGTATGGGAAGGAGGCAGGATGGCTCATTTTCTTTTTAGTCTCAGGAGACCCCATAGCTGACACCTTTTTAGACCTGAAGCAGTGTTCATGTTCTCCTCTCTCTGTGATACCACTTACGGGAGAAATTGTGAGGGGTTTTACCAGCACAGTCTTTGGGGTCATATGAGCTTGACTCCTAAACTTTTCAAGTCCTAGTTTCTTTTTTACCTGCAGCTTTATTGAGGTGGAGTTGACAGATAAAATTGTATATATCAAAGTATAGAGTCTGATGACGTAATACACATTGCAAAATATTTACTATAATCAAATGAACACCTCATTCATCCACATTTACATTGTTTTGTGTGTGAGAATACTTAAGATCTAGTTTCTAGGCAACTTTCAAGTATGCAGTCAACATTTTTAGTCATAGTCACCAGTGGTGGACATTAGGTCCTTAGAACGTCCTCTTGTTGCAACTGGAACTTTGTACTCTTTGACCAACCTGTTTCCATTTCTCCAACCCCTCAATCCTGGCAACCACCATTCTACTCTCTGTTTCTATGAGTTCACAAGTCCCAAATTCTTTATCAGCAAAAAGAGCGCAATAATACTATCTGTTGCATAATTGCCTGGAGATTCTTTTGAGGATTGAGGTGTGATGCCATGCTTACAAAGCACTAAGTCGATAGCCCAGTATATAGTACCTCTAGATCAACGTTAGCTATTATAATTCGGTGGTAGTATTGCTATCCCAAGTAATTGGTATGTTACAGAACATCGAATAACTGGTTAGGTAACAATATCAAAAGCAACATTCCTTCTATGAAATAGAAGGCCTTCTGCACTCAGAACCCCATTGTGGCCCCTTTATGGTCAGCCAGCTTCTGGTCACAAGTCAGACTTTTATGTGCTAAGCCCTTCACTTGTTTCTCACTTGGATATTAGTAATGCTATATCTGGAGTGTGGATAATATATCTTTAAAAGATTGCAGACTACTATTTATGCACAAGTGACCATGAAAAAAATTGCATTGTGTTGTAATAAAAGAACCCTCTCAACTAGAACTGAAGTGTTGTTTCCACAACACTGAAAGAGAGACTAAACAAAGCAAACTGGAAAAGCTTCTTGGTGTTGTGAGTAGTTCACATTGTCTTCCTTTTTTATTGTACTGTTTTACCACTGGCAATCAGTGTGGGGCCTTCACTTATGAAAATATAGCTGTTGGCAGTTTAGGCTCAATTTCATTCTCAAGCTGTCATAAATGATCACATGGGAAGATAATACTTGATGGGAATTTTGTTTTCTTTCCCCCTTTTTCCCTTTTATTTTTCTTTGAGGCAACTTGTTAGAGAGGAGAGCAGATAAGATTGAGATCTATGGTATGGTGCAATGCTTGGAAAATACACACGTGTTCTCAGAAATTCTGTTCACACAGCAAAAAGATAAAGGCAGTGCCCTAATTGAATTAAAGCATTTCCCATCATTCCCACTTGTTTCCTATTATCTTCATACATTCTTGAAGAAGAGCTAACATAATGAAATTTTGCTCAATATAGTACTTTGCTTGTGGCAGATCTGTGGTTTTCTCTGCCCATTTTCTAATAAACACTGAATTCATGCATTCTTGCCACAGATGTGTAACCTGAATTGAATGAAGACTTTAGACTTAAATTCTGGTTTATAGGGCACACAATTTAAAAGAGGAAGCAATCAGAAGTATGTAGGAAGTGGGACACTTGGAAGGAAAATTGGCCTGATCTCTTCAATAAGTCGTTGTCATGAGAAGAATGAGGGAAAGAATAAAACCAACAAAACAAAAGAAACAGAAAAAAATGGTACTTCTTTGAACCCTGGTTCTATCAAACCACTGTTTTTGAAAAACTGTGGAAATTTAATGCATACTAGCTATTCGTTTTAATTAAATTCTTGTGGATTTTGGTGAATGTGCTAATGGTATTGTGATTATAGAGAAGTATTCTTACTGTTCTAAGGACTGCAAACTTAAGTACATAAGGGAGTAATGTCATCATATCTATTATTTACTTTATAAAATAACAAACAGCAAAGCAATACATGAAGCAAATATTGCAAAATGTAAAAAATGGTTAAATGTTGGCATTGAGCTTATAGGATTCATTATATGCTCTATTTTTCTGTAAGTTTGTAAACTTTCTCAATAAAAAAATCTTCATGGTACTATGCCTTTAAAAACAAAGAGTGCTATTTATAATGTTTTCTGAGAAGAGTATTCATAATACATAAATACAGACTTATAGAAGTAGATTAAACACAGGTTGATGTAGGGATGAAGGTGTCCTCAAAGCAGTGTCAGCTACTCCAATAAATATTTAGAGATACTTGCCTTTTTTTTTAATTTTTATTTATTAAAAAAATTTATGTATATTTATTTATTTTGAGAGAGGAGCGTGAACGAGTGCCCTAGCACGGGGGGGGAGGGGCAGAGAAGAAGAGACAGAGTCCCAAGCAGCCTCTGCACTGATGATGCAGAGAGCCTGATGTGGGGCTCAAACTCACAAAGCATGAGATCATGATCTAATCCCTGATCAAGAGTTGGATGCTTAATGGACTGAGCCACCCAGGTGCCCCTGCCTTTTATTTTAAGAGGACATGCAGTTTATGATGGGGATGCTGCTTTTTCTAGGTATAGGGACTAGGAAGATCAATTTAATATGCTCCTTGTAATAAAAGGAACTGTAGAGAATGTCAGACCATAAATTTGGTAGAGGGTGTCAGCCTGATGGAATGGGAAGAACCCAAGATTGGCCTCCCACATGGGCCTAAATTTGACTACTCTTATTTTACTAGCAGTGTGAACTTGAGCAAGTTTCTTAGGTGATCCTCCAGTGCCTCCTCTGCAAAATGGGGATAATGGAAACTTACTTTCCAGGGAATGTTAGTATTAAACAAGGTAACATACATAAAGAATTTAAGAGATGTGTGAAATACAACTCTGCAGTATTATGATTAGACAGTCATTAGAGGCAAGTGGAAGAGGAGTGATCAGGAACTCAGAACAGATGAGATTTAGCTGACCATTGAAGACGTGAAAATGGCAGCAGAGGGGGCATTCCAGATGCTCTGAAGTGATGGAGCCCATAACAGCAAGTGGTTCAGTTTAATTTCAGTATAAGGTTACTGGAATGGAATCATGGGAAAATAGCCTGGGACCTGATGATTTCAGCTTTTGATTGGTAGTTCAGAAAACTTGGACTTTAGGCACTGGATGGTTTTGACAAGCTTTGACATAGAATTGTGCTGCGGCAAGATTGATCTCACAATTGGGTTCAGGTTGTTCCTGGCAAGTCTGAAGGCTGGGATACCATTGCGGAGTTTTCTGATCTACTTAAGTCATCCACCTTCTTTGTACAGGACTCTGGTTTTGGGGGAATGGTCATGCAACCACAGAAAAGGGAAAAAAAAAAGCAGCCCTATTTGCCACATATTATTTTGAAATAAAGGGTGGCATTGTTTAGTTTTGGCCAGTGAAATAGAAGTTGAAGTCATAGGGTTGAGTCTTCCAAGAACGCTCTTTTAAGAGTAGGAGGTAGCTTTAGGCAATAGGGTTGCTGAAGGCCCTGAGAATATAGGTATGGAAAGCCAGCAATATCTTGGGCTTTCCCGCACTGCCTGCTGTCGGCCCTGTTGTTACATGAGAGAAGAATAACTTCCTGTTTTTTTTCTCGGAGATGCTGAATATACGGCAAAGGTTTGTGTTCTGTGTAGCTGAATTCAATCTGCAACTGATGTAAGCACCAATTAGGAAGCTTTACAAGGTGAGTAGCAGATGAGAAGCTGTAGGGAGTTGGACTGTGGTAGGGTCAGCCTCAATAGAAATGGAAATGAATGTAGCCAGGAGACGCACACTGGGGATAGACAGGCATCATAAGACAGTTACCCATTGGATGTGTGGCCGGGGTGGGGGGAAAGGGAGGAATCCTGTATGACTTGAAAGTTTAAGCTTGGGTGATCAAGAAAATGGTAACATTATTGACAAACCAGAGATAGCTGTAGGAAGAGAGAGCTTGAGTGGCAAGTAAATGAAAGTACATTTTAGATGAGTGAATTTGACTCCTGAAAGAAGAGCCCAGACAATCCAAGTGCTGAATCAGTAATACAGACTCTTAAGCCCTTAGATTGGTAGGAAGGAGAGATTGGGGTAAGGCAAGGGGTCTTACATTCCATTGCAGGGCTTCTTTTTTTGTTTTTTTTAACACTTCCCATTATGAAGATGGACCATAACTATTGGTCAGGATTTTTAACCATGGGTTTAAACCACATCTGGGAAATATATAATCATTTTCTCTGGGGCACAATGTCTAGAAAAATGCTTTGCTTAGCTAAGGCATAGGTCTGCTCCGAGAGTAGAATATGGGCTAGGTGACCTCTGGATGTGCTTTATAGTTCTGTGATTCTATAATTATCTCAGGCTTCAAATCACTTTCTAGGGAACAGCAAATAATTCTTACTAATAAAACACAATTTGAAACTTGGAACTGAAATTACACATTTTCAATAAAGTGTTGTAATAAAGTTAGCGACTGGAGACTCCCCCTAGGAATAAAGAGCGAAATGTATTGGTTGGCCACTCGTGCAAGGCAGAGCTAAAGTCTACATTGATTCATCATGTGCAAGATGTGGATGCTCTATGTAAGTTTTAAATATAAACCTGACAGTAAATGAAAGATCCAAAAGGACATTGTTATTTAACCGTGGAATCTGCAGTTAATATCAATAGGTGCTCTAAAGTCTAAATTCTGCATCAACCCCACTGAGAAACTTCTGCCTGATTCTAGTTCCTGCATTTAGTTCCTGTCTGAAACCTCTTTATTGGACAGTGGATGGAAATCCATCTCAGGGTTCTTTATAATTTTACCAACAATAAGAGAGTGTTATTAGAAAAGGTAGCAAAGATATGGGGAGCTTTATACCAATAAAAGTTTATCCTAAATTCCCCCATTCAGAAGAGCAGTTATTTGGGCAATTTGGTTTTTCAGAGACTTCAGTATATGACAGAGAGCAATTATTAACATAAATTATGGTGCAGTTAATCATTTTCTTAAGGATTCTATTTCCCACAGACATGTAGTGCTTATGAAGTGTAGGCTTATACATAATTAAAGTGCAGTGGTTTCTCGAGTGTCTTCAGGTAGTAGGTGTTCCTCCAAAAATCAGGCCAGGGTCAGATAAGTTTGAGATGTTCTTTTTTATTTACTTTTTTAATTTTTTTAACGTTTATTTATTTTGAGACAGAGCATGAATGGGGGAGGGTCAGAGAGAGGGAGACACAGAATCCAAAACAGGCTCCAGGCTCCAAGCTGTCAGCACAGAGCCTGATGCGGGACTCGAACTCACGGGCCGTGAGATCATGACCTGAGCCGAAGTCGGCCACTCAACCGACTGAGCCACCCAGGTGCCCCTGAGATGTTCTTTTAAACAAAATCTCTTGTTTCTCTTTTGCACTTCTTTTCAGTACCTTTACGAAGCCCCGTGACCCTCTCTCCCATTCCGTCCCACCCCCAAGGAAGAAATAGAAGCAGCATTTCCAACAGTATTCCAAAATCTTGGAATTATTTTAACGAGATTACTAGGGATCAAGTCCCATTGATGTTTTCTTTTTAAGGGAATACCAATTTTTTCCCCTCATGTTGGAAACTTGCCTTCCTAACCTCCCTCCTGTTTAAGTTGTAATAATGTCTTCGGTTCACATGGATCAAAGAAGCAAAAGAAACCTGTCTGGAGACTGAAAAAGCAGCACAAACACACAAGTTTGAGTGTGCCAGTACATGCACTAGATAGAGCAGGGAGGAATTTGGGGGAGGGGTGGACGAGAGGGAGAGAGAGAGGGGCAAGAGGGAGCTCTGAAAGTGCTTTAAGTCCCTCTTTGCACTTTGTTCAGCTATAGCCTTTACTTTGTGGTGGATTCCTTTTCTCTTAAGATTGAATTACTTCCTGTTCTCTCCAAAAGTGGTATAATGACTACAGTCACACAAGGACAGAGTAAGACCTAGAAAATAAGTCATTTCACAGTCAGCTCCGTGCCTTTGCAACTACACGACCTGTACAGGTTTTGAATCACACTTTAGAAATAGCTTGTAGTTAATATTTTTTAATATTAGGAAATGAAATAGTTTTTTCCATTGCAATACTATTAAAAGCTATTTATGTTTGCTTATCTATATCTGTATGCATTGTATTTAGTTTATGCAACATTTAATAGAGAAAAGGACAAAATATAACACCTGTATCTACTATTTAAAATGAATAAATATTAGTGCTCATGATGTTTGTTTAAAATGTGTTCCTTTTTAGAGAAATAAACAATAGATAATTTTGTTTCTGACCCTCTGATCCAGTCCCTTTGAACTCTTCCTAGAGGCGAATCTAATATGAATTTGGCAGCTTTCCAAATCATACTATTATGCTTTTATGGTTTAGGACTCTATTCAATACATATGTGTGCTTGAACAAAATGTATTTAAGCGGTATTTTATAATCCATAACACTCTGCAATAGTGTTTTTACATTTAACATTATGCTTGCATATGTATCCCCAATTTATTTTATTTTATGAAGCAAGATTAAGCCTTATTTTGTAAACATTATCCTTTACTTGAGACAGGGCTTTGCCATGTTGTTGCGTGGTTGTGGTGTTTATCCTTTATGCCTGGATAAGCTCCCACTGAGTTGACATATGAGAGTTTGCTTTACTGTTCTCATGTGATGTAGGTAATTACCATATATTTTTGGTCATTATAAATGAGTGAGGAAAGAAGTAAGTAAGATATAATTTAGGATATTTGAATCTGAAATTAAGAGAGAGCCTCATTAACCGTGGCTTAAGCCACAAGGATTATTTGCTGTTTACATAAACCAGGGCCTGTTAATGGCTACAGAGCAGTGCTTGGGATCAGCATCAGCTTTCTTTGCACTCTCTGCCTGCCTCATGTGTACAAGGTGACTGCCACTGCTTCAAATGTCACATCATCACAGGGCAGCCTCCAAGCCAGAGGGAACAGGGTGGGAGAAGAAAGGGCCTCTTTCTTTATGGTTCTCTTTTTCACCTTTCCCTAGGAGCTTCCAGTAGACTCCACTGTTTCGTAGCCAGAATCAGGTGATCTGTCTAAACAAGACTTAGCTCTGCAAACAACAGAATTATAGTGATTGACTTGGGCAGACATGATTCTGTTCTAGGACTAGGCACATCAACCCCCCTCCCCCCACATACACACCATAGTAGATTTCACCTGGCAAACAGGGAGTGGAAGTGGTGGTGTATTAGTCACAGTTCTCCAGAAGAACAGAACCAATGGGAGATAGATATCTATATACCTCTGTATTATCCATCTATATAATTTAGTATAAAGAACTGGCTCACTTGATTAGGATGTGGACAAGTCCCAAGGTCTGCAGGGTGAGTCAGCGAGCTGGAGACTCAGGAGAGCTGATGGTTTAGTTCTGACTCCAAAGGTCTCAGAACCAGAAAGGACAGTGGTGTCGTGCCATTCTGGAGACTGGCAGGTTTCTAACCCAGGAAGAGCTGATTTTTCAGTTCAAGTCTGAAAGCAAGGAAAAAAGCTGATGTCCTAGTATGAAGGCCATCAGGCAGGAGAATTCTCTCTTGCTAGGTTCAGGGTCAGCCTTTCTGTCTTATTCAGGCCTTCCACTAATTAGACAAGGCCCACCCACATTATGGAGGGCAATCTACTTAATCTACCAATTTAAATATTTTCTTATTAAATTTTTTTTTAATGTTTATTCATTTTTGAGAGAGACAGAGCATGAGTTCAGGAGGAGCAGAGAGAGAGAGACACAGAATCCAAAGCAGGCTCCAGGTTCTGAGCTGTCAGCACAGAGCCTGACACGGGGCTCAAACTCATGAACTATGACACTATGACCTGAGGCAAAGTCAGATGCTTAACCGACTGAGCCACCCAGGCGCCCCTTAAATGTTAATCTTATCCAAAAACACACTCACAGAAACTCCCAGAATAATGTTTGACCCAAGATACGGGCCCCCCATGGCCCAGTCAAGTTGATACATAAAATTAAGCATCAGGGGTGGTTAGGTAGGGCGCGAACAGTGTCTGCTTCAGAAGTGAGGAATATCATTGTATAGCTTTTGGGTTTTTTTTAATAGCAGTATGTTTCAAATAATGGATTATTGACTTCAGTGGATGGGAAATATTTTTAACATTTTTGATATGTATTTTCCAAATGCTTTCTGAAAATACTTCTATAATTTGCAGTCTCTAGCAGTGCTTTAGAATATGTTTCCTGCATTAGTCTCAGCATTTAGGTATTTTTAAAAAATAGGTCTGGAGGTTATTGGGTGTGAAGTATTACTAATTATTACTTTAATTTTCACTAAGCTTGATAAATAGGATAGATTTTTATCTTGTTTGTCTCATACTTGTATTTCCTTTATTTTGCATCTCTCTAATGAACTCTTAGCAGTACTCAAACATTTTATAGGTACCTTATGTTTATTATATATAAGTATATAAGGTATAAAATATATATTTATCTCTCATATCTCTTTTCTGTGTCTTTCCATGAGCTCTCGCTTTCCTTTTTATTTAAATATTGTTACATTATTGGTACACAGGTGTTTTACTTTTCTTAATCTTATCTATTTTGACCTTTTCATTTATAATTTATCCTTTTATTTGAATCTTTTGTTATGATAAACACTTCCTTGTGGTTTAATTTTAATCTGCTTAGAATTTGGTGTGGAGTAAAGCATAGTTTTCTGAATATTATTCATTAAATAAAGGTTCCCATTGTTTCTATATGCTTATTTTATGATTTATAAATTTTATGGACTGAATTGTGCAACCCTGCCCCTCCGAATATCGATGCCCTGACCCCCAAGGTGACTGTTTATGGAGATAGGTTCCGTAGGGAGGTGATTAAAGTTAAATAAAATCAGGGTGGGGCCCTCATCTGATAGGATTGTATCCTTAGAAGAAGAAGAAGAAACACCATAGATCTATTTTTTCATATAGGAAGAGGCCAGATGAGGATACAGAGAGAAAGTGGCCATCTATAAGCTAGGAAGATGGGTCTCAATAGAAACCAACCCTGACTGTACCTTGATTTTGGATTTCTAGCCCCCAGGACTGTGAGAAAATAAACTTCTGATGTAGAAGCCACCCAGTCTATGGTATTATTGTGTTATGGCAGCCCAAACAGACAAATACAACAACATTCTTAGATTTATTGGGATCTTTTCTTGAAAGCTATTGTTGCTTCTATTAATATATGCTAGTAACAGAAATCTCAATTTATATAAACATATATGTATATATAGTACCATCCCAACAGATTTTTTTATTAAAAAATTTTTTTTAAATGTTTACTTATTTTTGGGGCGCCTGGGTGGCGCAGTCGGTTAAGCGTCCGACTTCAGCCAGGTCACGATCTCGCGGTCCGTGAGTTCGAGCCCCGCGTCGGGCTCTGGGCTGACGGCTCAGAGCCTGGAGCCTGTTTCCGATTCTGTGTCTCCCTCTCTCTCTGCCCCTCCCCCGTTCATGCTCTGTCTCTCTCTGTCCCAAAAATAAATAAACGTTGAAAAAAAAATTAAAAAAAAAATGTTTACTTATTTTTGAGAGAGAGAGAGAGAAACAGAGTGCAAGCAGGAGAGGGGCAGAGAGAGAGGGAGACACAGAATTTGAAGCAGGTTTCAGGCTCTGTGCTGACAGCTCAGAGCCTGACATGGGGCTCAAACTCACAAACTGTGAGATCATGACCTGAGTCAAAGTCAGAGGCTTAACCAACTGAGCCACCCAGCTGCCCCTCATCTAAACAAATTTTGATTATTATTTCTGTTTTATATTTTGTAGTCTGCCCTTTACGTAATATTTTTTGGATATAAAATTATACTTTATTATTATTATTGTTTTGATGAGAGAGAGAGCATGAGTGGAGGAGAGGAACAGAGGGAGAGAGAGAGAGAGGGAGAATCTTAAGCAGGCTCCCTGCTGAGCTTGGAGCCAGATGTGGGACTTGATCCCATGACCCTGAGATTACGACCTGAACCGAAATCAAGAGTCAGATGCTCACCTGACTGAGCCACCCAGGTGCCCCCAAATTATACTTTAAATAAAATATGGTCTGTCAGTTGTTCTGAGTTTCTTGGTGGTACCTAGCCTCCACTGAGAAGAGTTTATAAACTCGAGCTTCTTGGTTCATCTGCAGTGTTAGGGGCCCATATGGCTCAGCATGCCTTCTGTGGAGTAGGAGCTACAAAATGTGAACAAGGGTGGTTGAGGAGAGAAGGTAGAATTCCTAGGGTCTCTCTGGGGGCAAATCTGGCTAAAATATGGAGGAGTTGGCATTTCCAATTATCATTCTAAATAAAGCTGAGAACAAAACACAACTACTTAGCATTTGGATTCTACAAAAACATTTAAATATTTTCTTACTGTAAATTGCACCTATGAGTACACTATTTGGATAAATATTTAAAAATTTTTAAAATGTTTATTTATTATTGAGAGACAGAGACTGAGCATGGGAGAGGCAGAGAGAGGAGAAGACACAGAATCCAAAGCAGGCTCCAGGCTCCGAGCTGTCAGCACAGAGCCCGACGTCGGGCTTGAACCCACAAACCACGAGATCATGATCTGGGCTGAAGTTGGACCCTTATCCGACTAAGCCACCCAGGCGCCCCTGGATAAATATTTTAAACACCGTTTTAGAAACATTAAAATGACTTAAATTTTTTTTTTAATGTTTATTTACTTTTTGAGAGAGAGAGAGAGAGAGAGAGAGAGAGAGAGTGAGCGAGCAGGGGAGGGGCCGAGGGAGAGGGAGACACAGAATCCAAAGCAGCCTCCAGGCTCTGAGCTGTCAGCCCCAAGCCCGATGCGGGGCTCAAACTCACGAATCGTGAGATGGTGACCTGAGCCGAAGTTGGACACTCAACTGACTCAAGCACCCCTAAAAACAACTTTTAATATATTTTTAGCAATTACGAGTTCTTATTAATGCAAGGTTCTCTGGGAGATAAAACGTGAATTTAAAGTTGTCTTAAAAATGGTGTCTCATTTGTCCCTAGGATCAACTCTTTTGTCTGAATTGACTGAACAATCCAGCTGAACTGCATACTGATTTTATTTGCTTTTCAATAGTTTTGATTGGTTACTCAGTTGATTTGTTGGCATTGCATAGATACAGCCCAAAATAAATTTCTTGTTCTGGAGGAGTAGAGCTTAGGCTGTTCATTACTATTTAGAAAGAAAGAGTTTCCAAAAGAAAATGGAACGATTCAGTATTGATGAATTTCATTTTGCTTTAAATCACAAACTATGATAATGAAAAAACAAAGAAGCTTAGGCACAATTGGAAGGTATGCCTCCAGTCTTGAATACTTCAGAGTGCCCCCACTATTCACAACTGTGAAATAGTCCAGAAGCCTTGGTTGCTAGTTGTGAGTCTTCGACAGGCGTGGTATATGTTACACTGAGGACATTTTTAGAAGTAAGTCATTGTTTCAGTATTAGAATCAATGTCCTCACTCTTTGGTCTTCCTCTTTCACCACACAAAGGACTCCTGGATGCTGCTTTTGGTCCAGACAAGGCTCAGCAGATCCCATTCTCAAATGTGGTATCTAGATCATCTAGATACTTCCATGTCCATAAAGACCCTTTTCACTAGGGCTGAGTAAACCTGGCTTAATTTTGGGGGGGTATTCCAAGGTAGCTTATGACTTGAGAGACAGTAAGTCCAAGTATAGCAAATTAATGGGACAGAATGGAATTTTTTTGTTGGTCAGAGCTTAACTAAATTTAGTAGTGATCCCTTGAGGAAGGAAGAAAAAAAAAACCTAATTCAACACCCAATTATTTTTTAAAAAAGGATCTAAAGACATAGCAGGAAATTAGACCAGCCAGTTTGACATCAGTTAAGTCTCAGAAGCATTTTAAAAAGATCAAATGCTGGAACATTTAAAAAGCACAGCTTGATAACAGTCAATTAAGGTAGCCTCAGGATGTGGCCAGGAGATTTTAGTAATTTGTGTGTGTACAGCATGGGTGGAAAATCTGAAAAGCATTGCCATAAGAATCAAGAAAAACATAGTAAAAATCATAAAGCAGGATATGGCTATTTGACAGAGTTCCCCCCCTCTTTTGTTCCTTTTTACTTAATAACTGAAGCATGGAATCCTGGGGGCCAAAAGAGCCTGGCAAATTGAATTAATAGTTTAGTAAACTTAGGTATAAGTGAATTCATTTTTAAGTCCTTGGCAACTAAGTTTTGTGTTCCAACTGCTGTTATTTAGTGACACTAAGATTTGGGGGCAAAGGGGTCTGGTTGCGGTAGAATCATTTAGGGCAGTACTTTTCAGAGTGTGGTGCATGGGCTGATGCCATTCTTTGAACTGTTATCTTCAGCAAGACAAGTATAGAAATTGAGAATATTTAGAAACTCTTATAGCAGAGTGACCAAGTACTTTCCTAAAAACATGGAGTTGAATGTTACATATCTTTGCTTTTTTAAAAAAAGGCAGTCTTGGCAATTAATTTTATTGTGTTTTGTAAAATTATAGGTCTATGCCTTGTTGAAATAAAAAAAAAAATCCCTTCCCCACAAATAGTTTGAGAAGCACTGATAAAGACATTTTTTAAAGAAATGGCATTTAATGTATGATGTATACCATGTTATTAGAAAATACCAACCTGTTTTTCCTGTAGTGAAAGAAATCCAATCATAATTACCTCAAATACATTTGTAAGTGGCTTTCAAAAATAGGTATTTGAAGAAACTCATTGGGTTAAATGATTACAGGACCTGAGAGAAGTCTTTTGTTGTGAGCTACAGCTAAGGCTACAGTGTGAGTGGAAAGGTAGACTGGATTACTGTTCCAGTTAATTCTTCAGGCCTTTCCTGTGTCAGAAATTTATGTGTCCTTTGCCATGTGATTTTGCATTTCCTGCAATTGTAGGTCAAGTAAGTATCTTACTCGGCTGTATTGACACTGGGTTTCACTAAGTCACTTGGCTAGTGGAATGTGAACAGAAGTGCTAGGGTACCCAGGTTCTGAGACAAAGCCTTAAAAAGCATCGTATATTTCTTGTGGCTCTCTGGTGTGACCGTCTTGGTAAGGTCATGACGTCAGCTATGAACGTGGGTCCTGGAATGAGACAGATCAGAGGTAAACCTGACCCAAGGCTTAGAGTCAATCGAGCCACACTGCAGCCTGAGGTGGAGAGGCGTCCCTACCTACAGGCTAGAAAAGTGACTGCTGATTGGATGCCATGTGAGTTTGAGGTGTTGTTTTTTTTTTGTTTGTTTGTTTGTTTTTTAACATAGCGTCATTGCAGGAAGAGCTGGCCGGCACAGTTGGATTATGATACTTTCCACAGTCACCCAATGGCATTAAGTTTTCCTTTCCAGCCTGGAAACCTCTTCTGCGTGCCATTCTCACAAATTCTACTACCTATTTGACATTTGAACTTAATGTCACTAATGGGCAACTCAAATGTAATTGTATTCAACCCTGAACTCTTGATTTTCCTCCAACTACAGCCTACTCCACGTCTTGGTAAATGGCAGCTCGCTTTTGTCTGTTACTCAGACCAAGGCCTTTGGAGTCATCTTTGAATTCTTTTTTTTTTTTCTCCATATCCCACATCTAGTGGGATGTGAAATACATTGAAGTACATCCTTTTGTTTTTAAATTTTTTTAGTGTTTATTTATTTTTGAGAGAGAGAGCGTGCACGAGTGAGCCGGGGAGGGCAGAGGAGAGAGAGGGAGACACAGAACTCAAAGCAGTTTCTAGGCTCCTGGCTCCACACTGTCAACACAGAGCCTGACATGGGGCTCGAACTCACAGACTGTCAGATCATGACCTGAGCTGAAGTTGGATGCTTAACAGACTGACACATCCAGGCACCCCCAAGTACATCCTTAATCTAACCATTTCTCATCTCCTCCCCTACAGGCTCCCTAAGAAACACTCCTTAGCTACTCTTTTTTTTTAATTCCAATTTTTAAAAAATATTTTTCAATGTTTTTTTATTTTAGAGAGAGAGAGAGAGAGAGAGAGAGAGAGAGAGAGAGATGAGCATGATCAGGGGAGGGGCAGAGAGAGGGAGGGAGACACAGAATCCAAAGCAGCCTCCAGACTCTGAACATCAGCACAGAGCCTGATGCAGGTCTCTAACCCATGAGGAAGATCATGACCTGAGCCGAAGTTAGACGCCCAGCCGACTGAGCCACCCAGGCGCCCTTTTTTTTATTCCATTCTTAGTTCTGAGATCTGTTCTGTCCACGTACCAGGCTGGTTAGCCTTTAAAATAGATGTCACATCATCTGACTCTTCTTCCTCAAGCCCTCTGTTGCCTTCTCAACTCACTCAGAGTTCCTTGTGAAGGCACTGTCATGGCCTAAGTGGCCCTACTTGTCCTAGACCAACTGTCTCTCGAGTCTCCTTCCCTGTCGCTTGCTCCCCTGTTGGTGCACATTAGCCACCTGGTCTACCTGCTTTCCATATGTACCCTAAGTATGTTTCTGCTGCAGAATCTCTCCTTGGAATGGTCTCTTCCAGGTATCTGCACGCTTTGCTTCCTTATTCCCTTTGGGAATCTGATTGCATGCCACTTCACTTGGCCCCATCTGGAATAACTCCTTCTCCACTGCTTCCTGTCCTGTGCTTTGAACTTGCCCTTGATCTTATCGCCCACCATCTGCCAGGTTACATACTTAGGCATTTATTATCTGCTTCCACTCACTAGGAAGGGAAGCTCTCTGAAAAACCGGCACTGTCCTTTCCGTGGCTGGATTGCCAGCATTAAGAGCGGCATTTTGGCACTCAGAGAGCACATAGAAAGATGATATTAAATATCCGTTGGTGAAAGCATGAGTTCAATGCTTTTGGAAAGAATATGGCCATGTTAAACCTTGAGTATTTTAAGTGCGAGTCAGGGGCTCAAATGCCGCCTGATGATAATAAAAAGTAAAAAAGCTCAACTTCTGTTCTGAAAAGAAGTTGATGTTGACCAGATAGGAAAATCTTTTGGTCATGGATTTTAAAGAACAAAAGCACTTGGTTAAAATTAATATGGGGGACGTTTTAATTTTAGCATTGAAGATAGGAAAGTAAGTTACATTCAGGGTTTTTAATTTGTACGGAATATTCTATAAGGATTTTCGGTCCATATTTGAGCAAGTTCGGTTGCAGAGCTTGCCCAAAGATAGAATTGAAGAAAGAATCAGGGAATATTAGAACTGTTTTTATTTTAGGGGGGAAAATAACACCTCTCCCTGAAAACTTTAAGGAACTATGGGAAGGCAAGGTTGGCCAGGTAGGAGGTGGTGACTGTCGCTCGCAGATTTTGCCCACGCTAGCACTTTCCTGGCATTTCGGCAACACCCCACTTTGGTGAGGACTCTGTATGTTATTTCAGCAGCAAAATCTCCGCCAAGATCATGAAGCGAGTGCAAACTCCAGGAAATCTTGTAAAAGAAGCAAAAATGTTGTCATATGCTTGGATGTCAGATCAGCGGAGGCAAAACTGCAGCGTATGTAGACCAAAATCGTACCAAGTGTGGCAGTTCTGGGGCTTCCATCAGAAGTTGCTGCTCGGAGGTGACAGAATTCCTAACATCATTTCAAATCTACTCTGAGTATTGGGCTGCTAATCTCCAGACGTGTGTACACATGTCACTACTTTCTAGCACTGAGCGTTTACATAGGACTCTGCACACAGATGCATATTACGAAAGGGCAAAAACAAGGGGAAGAATGATATCATGTCTTTAGAAGAATTAAAAAAAATTCAATTTTAATCTGACTTATTTTGTCTTAAGTGAACACACACACAAAAAACGTTTAATTTTATCTGGAGAAGAAGGGGATGTAAATAACAGTTGTTAAATAACTGATGTGCCAGGCACAATGCTGGGAGATTCACATATGTTTCCTAGCTATAGTATGAATTATATCTTGTGTGTAACCACTTTTAAAGATTAGAGTATTTTGGAGTCAGACACTTTCACTATTTCTTAGGGTGAAGGGGATATGAAAGCAAGTTTCATCAGACAGTCTACCTGAGACACAGAATGAAGTATTTTGCTTCAAACAGCACAGCAAGACCAGAGTAGGGCAAGGAAATTATTTTATTCTCAGGATAGAAGCTTTCATGGAAGTGTCAGCTGCTTTTGTAAGTTTTTGTGAGTTTCATGTACTGTGTTTGTAAGTTTCATGGGCAATTTATATCTGACTTTTAAGCAGTATTACAGTGTAGATCGTTCTGTGTGATGAATATTCAGTAAAACAGTTTTTACCCCCTCAGATAAGGAACTGTAAATGATTGAGGAGCGTCACCTTGAATTTTTTCTTTTGGCTTTTTTCTGCTTGTATTCAGAAGGGCCCTTTGGAGCAAAGCTTAGTGACCGTATCTTTTTCTCCAATGGAAATGTCACTTGTCTATTTTTTCCCCCTTCTGTCTGCTTCAGCTGTATATGATCTTCATGCAGTCTTAAGTACTATGTAGTATTGAAAATGAATTGAATCCTGAAAGTTTTTCTCTTTATTTATTTATTTATTTTCCTGGTAACTGCACAAATCCATTAAGCATTTTGTTATTCCCTGGGGGTTGAGTGATTTATTATCCTGACCCTGCTGGTCAGATAAGCAAAAGCCTAACTCAGAATGAACAACCGTCTCTCTTTCTTTGAGTGATGGGCACAGAATTTTAAATAATGGTCGGCGAACAGGGAAAAAACACAAGAAAAGAAAAATGCGTGATTTTCACTTTGCATTAACTATCAGTTACTCTAAGCAGAAAATTTTGTTTTTTCTTCTCTCTGAAAACATAGTCTTCATTTAATTTTATTGGAAATTAAGCACTTTCATTAAGGAAATATATTAAGTTAGTAGATAATATAGCCCTCTAAAATGTTCTTGTTTCCTTTCTCTTTCTCTTTTGTGTGTTTGTGTTTAATTTGTTTGGTCTCAGTTTTTCCTAACTTAGGGTGAAGGGGACTAGGAAGTAGTTTCTAGTTTCACGTGTGGAATCATTCTTCAGTTATTTACCTTATGCCAGGTTCAGTGTTGGTGCTTGAGAAAACAGGATGGAGAATAAGCTGTGTGCATAAGAAGAGGTCGTGTGACCGAGCAAGGACGCATTGCTACACAGTCTTACACCAAGTCGGGACAGCAGTGGAATCAAAGAAGAGAGAGCCTTCCTGCCGCCATTCAGGCCTTCACAGAAAATGGGATAGTTGAGCTAAATCTTGAAAAATGTTTGCGCGATGTTAAGATAATAGAGAAGGTTTGTTTGCTGGCTGAGATAAATAACCCTGTGCAGTCAAGGGGAACTGCCCCAATCTGGGTTAGAGAGAGATGCACTCAACATCAGCGTGTAGCCACGGAGGGTGTGGAGCCCAAAGTGAGGGCGGTAGAGCTGACTAGGCACCTCTGGGGGCAGAGTCGCAAGTGGGCATGGAAAGACAGGCTCACAGGGAAAACCCAAACAGTGTGTACAGAGAATGAGTGCACCAAGAGTGATATTAGAGCTTACTCAAACTTTTCAGAGAATCTGGACTGAACCACAACCTGTGGTTTTATCTTCTAGGTTACTAGTTTCCTGAATAGAGTGGGTTATCAATATGAAAATCGAAAAGGGGCATGAATTATCAAATACCACTTTATTTAATGATTATTGATGACACACATACAAAAGCACTTCCATAAACATTTATTTAAGATATGATATAAAAGCATTTGGCAGCAATAAGACCATTAAAGTACATGGATGTTTAGATGTACGTATCTTTGACCCTGAAATTCTACCTTCAGGATTTATTATTTTATTTTTTATTTTTATTTTATTATTTTATTTTATTTTTTAAAATTTATTTTTGAGAGTGAGAGAGAGAGTGAGCATGCAGGAGGGGCAGAGAGAGAGACAGAGACAGACAGAGGGAGACAGACACACCCAAGCAGGCTCCACACTGTCAGCGCAGAACCTGACGTGCGGCTCAAGCTCATGAACCGTGAGATCATGACCTGAGCCGAAACCAAGAGTCGGTTGCTGACTGAGCTATCCAGGCATCCCTACTTTCATGAATTTGTTTTAAAGAAATATTATATATTCATTCTTGTTAAATAAGAGAAGATTACCTAAATGAATTATGTTCATTGTACAATAGAATATTCCATTGAAAAAAAAGATGAAATACATTTATTGACATGTAAGGATATCCTCATTGCTACTGTTTAAACGCAGATTGTAAGCAACCTATATAAGTTATGTATATTTTTAATATACATATAGAAAGAGGCTGGAAAGATCTATATCCAAATGTTAGCTCTATTCACCTCTGGTAAATCATCACTAGATGATTTTCACTTTTCACTTTTTAATTTTATAACATTTTTAATGCCCTTATGTTGCTTTTAAATTTTTTTAATGTCTCTTTTAGAGAAAGAGAGAAAGTGTGTGTGTGTGTGGTGTGTGTGTGTGCGCGCGCGCGCCCGCGCGTGTGTGTGAAGGGGAGGGGCAGAGAGAGAGGGAGACACAGAATCTGAAGCAGCCTCCGGGCTCTGAGCTGTCAGCACAGAGTGCCATGCGGGGCTCGAACTTGGGAACCATGAGATCATGACCTGAGCTGAAGTAAGATGCTTAACTGATTGAGCCACTCAGGCTCCCCTATGTTTTGTTGTCTTCACAGTAAGTATATATTTTTTCAAAATCTGATGAAAACACAATTAAATTATCACGTCATTTATTTGGAAGTTATTTTGGCATTGTGATTGGAAAAAGAGCAGGGGTTGCCACCTTTGATGAGCATAGGATTCAGCAGATCTAAGGTGGGACCTGGAGCTCTGCATTTCCCACAAGCTCCCAGGTATGACCATTGTTGCTGGGTGTGGACCACAGTTTGAACAGCAGATTCTCGTTAAACTAGAAAAAGCCTGTGTTGCAAGATTTCATTGCTTCTGTTGGGCCTCTTTTATTCCGGGCAGAAATTTGCATGGAATAATAAAGGACTTCTGGAAAACAAAACTGAAACAGTTGTTACCATTCAACGGCTCTCTTAACTACTAAAGTGGATTCCATCTCTGCCTTGTCCAGAGATTCAAGATACCCTCCTGAATTCATGGCTATCCTGGGCCTCCTAATCTCAGGAGAGAGCCTTCCTCTCAAAATAGTCTTTCTACAGAGCTGGAGTAACCATCCCCATTTGAAGCTTGCCCCTAAATTTCTTTTCCTTAGAATACTGTATTATAAATTTTTTTTTTCAACGTTTATTATTTTTGGGACAGAGAGAGACAGAGCATGAACGGGGGAGGGCAGAGAGAGAGGGAGACACAGAATCGGAAACAGGCTCCAGGCTCTGAGCCATCAGCCCAGAGCCCGACGCGGGGCTCGAACTCACGGACCGCGAGATCGTGACCTGGCTGAAGTCGGACGCTTAACCGACTGCGCCACCCAGGCGCCCCCGATTTTCTCTTATAAAATAATCAAAGCTTAGATATAAATATTTTCTTGGAGCGCCTGGGTGGCTCAGTAAATTGAGCATCTGACTCTTGATCTCAGCTCAGGTCATGATCACACAGTTTGTGAGTTCAAGCCCCGTATTGGGTTCTGTGCTCAGGGCAGAGCCTGCTTGGGATTCTCTCTTCCTCCTCTGCCTGCCCGTCCCTTCATGTTCTCTTTCTCTCAAAATAAATAAGTAAACTTAAAATATCTATTTATCGATAGATATAGAAATACTTTGACTTTTTAGTCTTTTCCAAATTGCTTTAACTTTTTAACATGTATGGGTTACATAGACATGTTTAAAAAAAACAAAAAACAAGGGAATGAAGCAGCAGTTCAGTCCAGGCAAGGTCATGATAGAGGACTTTTACCAAAATGTGTCTGCCTCTACCACCAGCACAGCTATCTACTCAGGCTTTAGTCAAATTTCTCCCCTGTTCTCAGTTAGATTATTAAACTAACACAAGCTTTAGCAATTCAGTTAAAGGGCTAATACAATTAAAAGAAAAGAGAAAAAGAACCAAAATTGTCAAACTAATCCTGTCAGGCTGCTTGACTAATCAACCAAAATTTCTTTTATATTGTTCTTGTTAATGAGCTGGCTGGTAAAGCAGTCAGTATGCACAATATTTTGAATGTCTAATTTTGGTATTAGCAAAGGACACAACGGTGGCAGTGTGCCACGTATCTGTTGATAATTCATTTATTTGGTGTAGTCTGTTCTGCCTGCACTTGGGTTTCTTGAATGCAGATTACAGCAGCAGAGACAGCTTTACCCTAAAGCTAAAAGTGCATTGTATTCACATGATGGCGAGCCTTTGCCGGAATTTACTAGAATTAGGTACTTTAACCTCCCTAAATTACGTTCTGTCTCTCCACTTCCCTCCCTCCAGTAAGACTTCTCTGCAAGATATTCAATACCTGAGGTCAGGAAGTTGGTGCTTTTGTAATGAGCAACCAGCGACCTGGGGGCTTGTGGATGATATCCAGAAGATACCCTTAATGGCAGTTCATGGAGAGTTATAGATGCATTTTTAAAAGAATTAATGACTAGGCTCTTGAGTTGTTTGATAGTCCAGCTAATGAAAGGAGGGAATAATATGGACATATTGGAAAATTATTTACATTTCCTGCTGATTGGACACAAAAGAGGGTCATTGTCAAAGATAACATGAAAGCCATAATCTGCCACTAGACCAAAGACAGCTGATTTGTTAGTGGCTGTCCATAAATCCAAGAATATTTAAGATGAGTCACCGCAGAGGGAGTCTCGAAAAGCTTTGCATTCCTACAAACCGTACGTGAAAGACACTTGATAGTTTCCCCCAAAGTGGCCACAATTCTGAGCACAGTAGAAAATGTGACGATAACAAATGGTGGAGCTGAAAGAAACCTTTGTAAAATAGCAACAAAAAAACCCACATTTTGGTCACCTTTGCTGGAGAAAGGACTGAATTTTATTTTCTCTCTAGAGAATATCACAATTTTGTGGGGCACCTGGGTGGCTCAGTTGGTCGAGCGTCTTACCCGACTTCCGCTCAAGCCACAATCTCATGGTTTATGAGTTTGAGCTCTGCACTGGGCTCTGTGCTGACAGCTCAGAGCCTGGAGCCTGCTTCAGATTCTGTCTGTCTGTCTGTCTCTTTCTCTCTCTCTCTCTCTCTCTCTCTCTCTCCCTCCCTCTCTCCCTCCCCCTCCCCCACTCACTCTGTCTCTCTCTCAAAACTAAATAAACATTAAAAAAATTAAAAAAATAAAAATATTACCATTTTGTTGTCCTATAAAGAGATGAAGTACATACAAACAAAAATAGCAAACTGTTATAGAGGCAGGCCAGTTAATTTAGTAAGAATAAATAAGTTTTCTGGATCTCCTGAAGTTCTTAACAATTATCGGTGTTTAAAAATTTGTCAGTTATTGTACTTTATTCGCCTGCTATTCTAAATGAACAGTCATTTTTCAAGCAAATTTTACATTTGCCACTTTGTGTTCTTAAAGGACTTCAAAAGCTTCAAAGCTTCAAGTCCTCCTAAACATGGTGATGTCCCCAATAATTGGAATGACTTGAAAGTCTAGGTGCCTCACATGGGATGTTCCCAGCATGTTAACATATTGACATTTCACAATAAAAGGGAAAAGGGCCTTTTCACAATACAAGGAAAAGCTCTAGGAATTCGCGAAGAAGTTAAGAAAAAATGAAAAAACAGACACACTTTCCTTTATTGCGAAAGTGGCTGGTTTTGTGTCATCCAGAACCCATTATGTTTTCCCAAGTTAAGCATCCTGGGGAGGCCGTAGGTGCAGATGAAAAAGCTGAAAACAATCCCATCTGGGTCACCACCCTCCCACTGTCCCAGCTCACAAAAAAAAAAAAAAAAAAAAAAAAAAAAGTTGATGAAGACGGTTACCCTTTGATCATATTTTGGATTTTGGTGAAATTGGTCTCTGTTAAATACAGTGTTACCTAGGGCTAATGTCTCAAAGGAGAAAACAGAGGCTCAGAATATAAAGGAAGAATGAAATTCTAAGTGTCCATGCGTGAGGTTCCTAAGAACAGTTAACTGGGCTAGAATTGTATTAATATCACTGTTGTTTGGGATAGGGCACTCATTATGATGCTTCATAGCTTTTCAGTCCTCTGCCCCACTCCCACCTGCCCCATAAACCCAATTATTTTCAGTGCGTGATTATGTTGTATGTGAGCTTTCTCCAGGACCTATTTATGACAACAAAGCAGAAACACCTGTGTTTATACCTTGCCTATTTGTAAAGGATTTGGAGTAGCTTCTAAGATAAGCATGATGTAAAGCAAGGAACGGGGCTTAAAAGAGGAGCAGTCATCTGATGGGAGCAGAGTGTAGAAATGTTATAAAAAACAAATATAAGACAATGACAAAAAAATTGTCCCCAAAGGAAGATGTGCTGATAAATAAAACTGGGCACTGCTTTGACGCTTCCTGGCGCCCAAGATAGAAAGGAAAAACACATCTTAATGGCGTTTTCATTTTGGGATGAAATGGATCACAGAAATTCAAAAGTTGAGACCCATTTGGAGAAAAGATTTCCACGCTGTGTGGGGCTCAGAGCAAGTGCTCACAAAATGTGGGTGGAAGAAATACAGACTTGCAGTCAGATAACCTGGTTTTCATCCAAGGTGATAACAAGCTCATCTACTTGTTAGTGTTCTGACCTTGAACATGTTATTTACCTCTTTGAACTTGGTTCATGGCGACAGGGTGCTGATATAGCACTATCTCGAAGCACACAGTAAGTACAATGATGTTATGTTTTAATATTATTTTACAAAAGCTGTGGAAACGTAGCTGAGATGTATAGATTATTATATACCATTTTAGGAAAATAAGGGACATAACATTGGATTTCTGATTCAAGGAAAGCATTTCGGTGGACACTTTGATTTCTGACTAAAGGTCCAGCCCGTGACAATTACCCATGAAAAAATGTCTCTCGCTGGGCAGATGGTAGGAGAGATCTCTTTTCTGAATGCTTTGAAATTTGGTCACGGACTCATGAAAATAGACGTTGTGCCCAAGATCCTGGCCCTGAGGTTTACCGCACGCGGTCTGTGGTTGAGGTGCAGCTGGACTGTCAGGGCCTGTGAAGGGGGGCTGTCAGGTCTCTTACTACAGGTCCCCGCCGGAACTCTCTGGGCCAGCTTGCCAAAGAAGTGTCCGGCTTGCCCACCTCTCCTTCCCCCTGTGACTGAGGTCACTGTGCTTGTGTTCAGGAGACTCCTCGGGTTTGAGCAACCTGGTTAAATCTGCCCACTCCTCCACGGTAGATAATCATCAGCCTTTCGAAGTTTTAAGTTACTGTGCAGCAGGGGGACAGCAGGTGCCAGACAGGAGCGAGCTGCCCTGTGAGACCCTGTACCTCCAGCACTTTGAGCTTTGGGTTTCACCTTGCCCCTGCACATTAGGACAACGGTGTGGTGAGCAGCGTGTCTGCCCCCACCTGCTGTGGAGCCGGGGAGGCTAGAGCATGTTGCTGGTATCACAGAGCCATTTAAAGGCTGTGACTGTTGTTGCTATCTCTGTAAAAATGGACTGGATATTGCCTTTTAGACTGAAGGAGGGGAACGGAACCTACCAGATTTTATGTCTGTTTTATATCAGCTTTCAACCTTAAACAACTATATTAAGTGCTCTTTGGGTTAGACTGAAATGCTTGAAGAACCTCATTATCGTGTTTAATTATCGTGGCATTTTGTAAAAGGAGAAAGAGGAGTCTGGCTGGGAGAATCCTGCCCTCTGAGTGCTGATGGTGCTGGTTTGGATTTCAGTAACCACTAGAAGGTGCATTTTGCATTTCTTGCAGATATACTTTGCAAGAGAGGAAACTGGGAAAGGACAGGGAGGGGGAAAAACACGCCACCGATCTGTTTTCTTTTTTGAAATTGTAAATTACATAAAAAAAAAGAAATAGAAACATGAATAGACAAAGACTTTGTTTATTTATTGCCAGGAGAGACCCATTAGGATGCTGCACTGTGTTTCCATGGCATTGTGGAGACATAAACAGAAAACACGGACTAATGCATTCAGTTAGGCACAGATTTTAAAGTCTAATGTGCAATCTAATATATATCACATGTATTCTTGCTATTTATTTATCTATTGTATATCCAGCAGCGAAGGGGGAGACTGCCTAACTAATGGGAGGCTGTGATCCGTTTGTAAATGTGCCGACATGTTCAAGCCTATATTTGTGATGTGTCTGTGGCTTCTCTGTGCTCTTTGTTACCTTGCAGTCCCATCTTGCTTACCTTTGCCTCTTAACTAGAGTACAGCAAAGGCAAAAAGCCTTAATTCACCTTCCAGTCAGGTAACCTACCAGAGGGAAGGGAGTTGGGATAAGTGTGTATGAATCACTGTGAGTGATGAGGACACAGCAAATGGAGAGCCCATGCTCTCTTGACAAGCAACAATTCTCGACAAGCATAAATGGAGGTTTATTTCATAAGATCTGACAAATTTTCAAGAGAATCTGTAATCTGCATTTTACTGATGGGCAAATTTTCGAGAGAATCTGTAAATCTGCATTGTTACTTGAAATCTCCTGATTAAAGAAATTAGCATATTGTTGGCCAAATGCAACAGAGCAGGAAGGGTACCAGGGCTGCCGGTTTATGACATCTGATTTGTGATAACGACTTCACTGTGGTTGTTGCTGTTGTTTTCTAAAGGCAAAGAGCCTTCACCCCTTCGTGATGTGCACTGCACATTGCAGTCATGCGATCCCGTCAGTACCACAGGATAGACCACAATTCAGGGCTTTGACTCCTGTTCGGGCTCCTTCCTAGTCGTCTTGGTTGATTCTTGCCCATTGATTCTTTAGAAAGTTCAGCTGGCTTTTCCTTGGAGAATAGCATCAAGGTAGAAGGGAATTGAAAAGCACAAACCCAAAGTAGAGAATAACGTGACACTCTTCCAAAGAGCTCCTCAGTGAGAGAACAACTTATCAGAAGAGAAGAGTAATTTCATTCTTTTGGGATCATGGTTACAAATAGGATGAATGGCACTCAACAAAGAATTCATTATCAGGGCGCCTGGGTGGCTCAGTTGGTTGAGGGTCCGACTTCGGCTCAGGTCATGATCTCGAGGTTCGTGAGTTCAAGCCCCGCGTCGGGCTCTGTGCTGACAGCATAGAGCCTGGAACCTGCTTCAAATTCTGTGTCTCCCTTTCTCTCTGCTCCTCCCCTGCTCATGCTCTGTCTCTTTCTCTCCTTCAAAATAAAAATAAACATTAAAAAAAAAAAGAATTCATTATCAAGTCAGTTAACCCTAGAACCAGAAAATAGGTTCAGGGAATGCTGCTTATAATTATTATTTGTTTGCATGAAATCACTTGGTATCATTTGGGTCTCCTCCCGCCCTCTGACACACCCCTTAATCACAGGATTGTCTCTGAGAATCAGGGGAATCACCTCTTGTCTGAGGTGTCTGTCTTTAGGTGTTAAGGAGTAGATGGACTTAAATTCTTTGCTGTATTATAAGCAAATCTGGCATATCTTCACCTGTTTTTCCTAAACCCAGGTGTGAAGTAGTTTTTTTTTGTTTTTTTTTGTTTTTTCTTTAAGGACAGTGTGGTTTGACTCAGACTAGCTGTGAAATATAGTGTAAGTCTTCAAAGATAGCAGTATGAAGCCATGTTGCTGGAAACAAGAAATTAAAAGATTATTTTGGAGATAGTATATTTACTCTGTAAAAATACGGGGCGCCTGGGTGGCTCAGTCGGTTGAGCGTCCGACTTCGCTCAGGTCACGATCTCACGGTCCGTGAGTTCGAGCCCCGCATCGGGCTCTGTGCTGACAGCTCAGAGCCTGGAGCCTGCTTCAGATTCTGTGTCTCCCTCTCTCTCTGGCCCTCCCCCCATTCATGCTCTGTCTCTCTCTGTCTCAAAAATAAATAAATGTTGAAAAAAAAATTAAAAAAAAATAAAATGAATTTTTGGAAAATATCTAAACCAATGAAATCATTAGCTTGAAGAATATCAAGAGCCTTCTATTGTATTGGTGTATAACTGGTATATAATGAGCTGTGGTTTCATTCTCTTGTACTTGGTTTGCCTGACATGTTGCAACCGTGATGTGGGAACCACTCTTTTGGGCCACCTCCCTTTGTTTCATTGACTTTGGTTTCCATGGGCTCATGCTTACATTCTGACTGGGAACCACTCATTCTTCTTAGGTATTTTCTTGTCTTTTGATTCTCAGAGGTCCATTAAGTAGGAAACACCCTATTACGGCTGTAAAGCGAGTGTGCTTCTTACCCCCCTAGCCTGTCACAAAGAGGGTCTGGTTTTCTGTGAAGACGATCCCCTTGCTACCCATATCACAGTGTGCTCGGATTACCTGCCAAGTGCTTGCTGTATAAATTATAGCTGCCTGGTGGAGCTTTAATTCACATGCTGATGTTTTAAAAAAAAAATATTTTCAAGGTTGAACTCCATAAATCCAAGTTTTTTGACTGGTTATGTCTGCTCTCATTTTTCCTTTTCTTCTTCTTGTGTTTAGAATTAAATCTCTTTTGTGGGAAAGGAAGAAGATGCAGGAACTCCATGAGAAAAGAATACTGTGTTTGAGGAAACTCAATAAATGCTTGAGTTAGCATCGACTGGAAAATAATATGTTATAGGCTAGTATTTACTTATTCAGATGAGGCAACCCTTCTAAACCTTTCATACCTTGAGGGCAACTTTGGCCCTCAGGATGGCCTTTTTGTTTTGTACATTCAAATGCACGCATGCACCGGCATATAAAATTTGGTTGCAGACCACCTTGGGACTAGCATCACTTAGAAACTGAAAAAATGACGGGTGTTTACTTGGTATCTGGTTTTAAGTTTGGCAGAATCTTAATTCCTTCACTGAATTTTCTTGCTTGCCTTTCCTCTTCTCATAGCAACTAAACACAGATTGAATTTCCAGATTAAATAACTGACATCCTGGGGATTGACGGAAGGGGAAGTTGATCTACAGAACTGATGATTGAAGACTGACACGGACACCGTGAAAATGCCATAACAGGTCTAAAGCCGTGCTGGACTGGGGAGCAAAAGTTTGCTAATAAGTAGTTTTGAGGAGAGGATAAGAGAGACAAAGAATCACTGTGAGGTTGAGTGATTAGTGAAGTGAGATTAGAAGTAGATCCTTTGCTGATGGTGGTTGTGATGCCACTAAATGCCTCTGTTGTAAATTACTTTCTTTGGAAAGAGTGTCTTGTAGTTGAAGACCCATTGTTGCTGCTGGAGGAGATACATATGTTAGAGGTCAAAAGGCTGGGCAGCTGAGAACTTGCTCTGCATAACAGAGGGAGGAAGCCCTTGAGGTTTCTAAGGGAATGGAAGGGCAAGGAAATACCAAGGGGGTCTGGGGAATGGAAAGAGAGTGAGGCTGGCCTGGGCTCAGTGAAAGGCAGAAAAAGAGACAGCTGAATGGCAGGAGAAACCAGACCAATTTCTGATGTGCCTGAAATGGATTTTGTAGACTTCATTCTCGGTAATGTGCTGTAAAACCTTTCATTTGCCATGTTTTTGGTAATTCTCCATTGTTCGTGAATGCTTTGGGTGCATATGGGTTACTTTTGCAACCTGGGAGAGGGTGCTGAGATTGACATTAAGGTTAAAGGCCAAAGTAGAGTCTGTAAGCAGGAAGAAGCCTGTGTGGATTGGGAGGCTAGTGGAAGTACCAGTCACAACCCCAACAACAATGATGATGATGGAGCTAGTTGTAGGCGTTACTTATTGAAGGTCTGCTATATTCTGCTACCTCACGAACATCATCCTGTTAATTTAATTTTCATGACAACGCTGCAACTTTTGGCTCCCTGTTTTATCCCTGTCTTCACCCGGCCCTGTGGATTGTTCTGAATCCTTCACATAGTCCCAGGAGAAAGAGAATCCTCTTTCCTGAGCTCTGGGTTGCCTATTGTTGGCATTTCCTTCTAAACAATGACAGTGGCACAGACCTGACACTTGAACATAAATGTATTACCCGGCACTGAGTAAACACTGTCAGTTGAAGTAGTTACAGGTAAATGGCATATAAAACCCTCTCCTGGATGTATATGCTCGAGTTAACCTCTTTATAGATACCTCATTTTCTTCCCTTGTATAAGATTCACAGATTTCGTCTAGATTCTTTCCCAGGTGGAGCTAAGTAGACTCTGGTGCCACCCCTAATTATGGCTTATTTTATTTCATGTGGTGCCTCATTATAATGCAATTATCATACATCAGAGGCATCTTGCCAGGGCACCTGGGTATTGGAGTATGTTCAGTACAGATTAAACCAAGAACATGAACTTGACTGGGTCTCATCTGTCTTTGCTCTTGGTTACTCTCCCTCTGGAGGTAAAAGAATACAAACTGTCCCTAAGCTTTCCTGTTTTTCTCTCTTTATTTTGTCTTCTTCCCTGACCCTCCCCCTACCATCCGTTACCATCCCCTACCCCCAAGGACATGCTGTCCTGCAAAGTTTCTCATGAATAATCTCTCCTCCCAAAACCATAGATTCTCCTCTAATCGATACTTTCCTGTGATTCAATGATATGAAGAGGTAATACCATTCCCTGTTTCACAGATGAGATTTAGGGAGGTAAAGTAAGCCATTCAAGGTCACACAGCTCAGAAGAGAAAGAGCTAGAATTTCAACATGGAACTGTCTGGCTCCCAAGAACAGCCCCTTCTTTCCCATTCTGGCTCTCTTTACTGGTAACCCTCTCCTGCACAATTTGAGGGCATGGATTGAGCAAACTATTCAGTATCATGAAGGTTTGCAACATCTATTTATGTTTTTTTCCCTGAGCTGTTTTTTTTCTCTTTTTTTCAGTCGAAACTTTTCTTTTTAAGTTTATTTATCTATTTTGGGAGGGAAGTAGGGAGAGAGAAGAGAGAGAGGAGAGAGAGAGAGAGAGAGGAGGGAGGGAGGGAGTCAGCCAAGCAGGAAGGTGGCAGAGAGAAAGGGAGAGAGAGAATCCCTGATGCAGGGGCTCCATCCCATGAGCTGTGTGGTCATGACCTGAGCCGAAATCAGAGTCAGATGCTTCCTGAAACTTTTTTTTAAATTAAAAATACAAAATCACCATCTAGGTTTCAGATAGTTCTGGTATAAGTTACAGTGATTTAAAGTTTTGAAATAATGCTTACATTATATTTTAAGTGAGACTTCAGGGGCAACACACTTTCCATGCATCTCTCCAAAGTTCAAGTACAGACTTTCCCCCACCAAACTTACAGTAGAAGGGAAAAAGAAAATCTTGCTCAACAAGAAAAGCATGTAAAATACCTTCAGCACAGGAAACACCTTTTATTTTGCTCTAAGAATAACTCCAGAACATCAAGCATTAAAAAACAACAGTGACAATAAATCTTTACAAATGCATTTCTCCCCACACTGACAATCGTCGAGAATATACTTGCTCCATTACACTGTGTTATCAGAGACAGTGTAAATGATGTTAAGTATACCGTGTGCCCTCCATCCCAGGAACCACACGAGGCTGCCTTGCCACGTAGAATCTGCTTGTTTTCTTACCTTGCGAGTTGCCCTGGGATTTTTTTTTTCTTTATGATACACTGGCTGCATATCTCATTTTTTTTTAAACTTTCGTTCTGAAAATGTTCGAACCTACACAAGTGTAGAGAGAATTTTATAATTAACCCTCATGTATCCCGCCTTCACATCAACCATTATTAACTCATGGCCCATCCTGTTTCTTCTAGTTCTGTTGCTCCCTAGGTGCATTTTTCTTTGCGGGAGAGGTGTTTAGCGGAATATAAAGGCAACGCCAGACATATTATCGTGTGTAAATCTGAGTCTCCTTTTAAGTATCTCTAAGTCAATTCCAATTTTTCCAAATTGTTTTTGTATGCAGTAGACATGCAAGTTATTGCTTTTCCCATTCTAGAAAATGATTGAGGGACCTACAGATGCAATGAGGATGCTATTGGGGCTGTGTCTCTCTCCCTCCAGAGTCAATAGAAGTCCATTTTGAAGTAGGAGGACCCATAAGTGGTAGTGACTGATGGCCTGGCCCTGTGCTGTCTATTCTTCCTAACACTGGCGCTCTTCTCAACCGTCTTCCCTGGTACCCAGTAGGGATCTGTTTCCCAGACAAAGGAGTATGTGATGATAATGGATTGAAGTTGTTTCTATGAAACTCATGAATTTTTCATGTAATTTAAATACAGATTGGGCTGGGCAGGGACATGGTTCACTGAGAAACACTTTCATGCTGAGTCTAGGCATTGTGTCCTCAAAGGCTTGCCTCTCCTATGGAGATGTGAAGAAGGAAAAATATGAAAAGAAAATCCAACTTTGTCCTGCAGACCTGGCTTCCGTGGCTCCACTTGACCTCAAAGCTCTGCAGTCAGGGCAGAGGATAAAGGCATTTTACACTCAGGGTTTCAGCAACCTTGACTCTTATCCACATCACATGACTCTGCACTCCTAAAATGAGGCTTCATTTAGCTAGATGCATTTGCGTGTTTATTCCTCTCCGTGTCTCACTATTCAAAGAAGGTATGTAGGAGATTATTAGGGCTTGGACAAAATCAAGCGTATAGTAGGCATTCAGAGCACACTTCTTAATGATTCGTTCACTCCTTTATTCACTTCGTGGTTCTAGGCCTTTTTCGGCATTTTGGGGGATACTGCAGTTAAAAAGACCCAGTCTCAGTCTGCATGAAATTTGTACCATAATGGAGGAGATAGACAATAGGTACACAAATAAATAGCAATAGTTGTGTTAAGTGATCCGGAGCAAATGAAGGGGGTACAGTAGCACCTGACTGGAGAGCAGAGGGTAGCTACTTCAGATCAGAGGATCCATCAGTCAGGAGTGGCAGGGTCAGCTCTACCCACGCTGTGGTCCTGGGAGCCCCAGCCCTATCTGGAAACTTTGTAGAAATCCAGATTCCAAAGATCTACTAGAAGTTTGATCTAAAGCTACGGTATCTACTGAATAATTCTCTCTGGAGAAGAACACTCCAGGTGATTTTTCCTGCATGAAAATTTGGGCTAGGGTATGCGGTGATCGCCAACACCTAGACCTAAAAGCAGATTCCTGTGGCATGCCCAGAATGGGTCAGGAGGGGGCTCTGCTTCCAGTCTTTCAGGGGCCCGGGCTGCAGGAGTTGCCACTGTCTCAAACGCCGTTACGGGTTGTTCATGAGGAACATGAGAAAGCTCCTGGGTGTGCACACGGGCACATGTGTGTATGTGTCTTGTAATTAGATGCTCCAGTCAGGAAGCGACCCGTATCACTTTTGTGCACAACCACTCGGCAAGCACTGGGCCCTGGCTGCACCCACCCCAAGGGGCGCAGGAAGGACAGTCCTACCTTGTGCCCAGAGAAGCAGCAGCACAGGGGAGCAGGAAAAGCTGGCCTGGGGTGACATCAGGAGAGTTGACTTGATGGTATGAGCAGGAGCCAGCCTTGTGAAGAGCGTTCCAGAAGCAGGTAACAGCAAGGGCAAAGGCCACAAATCAGAAATAAGTAATGTCTGCTCTTTGCTAATATTCAGAGATAAGAAAGAAGTGGGGGGTAAAAGGTGGTTGATGCCAGGAGCCCAGAGTAGTGGTGCGTTATTTCTGTGCCCTTACTAACGACCGCAGAGGCTAGCACCAAAAGTGACATTGCATACCTTGAGTCATCAGTGTTCCAGGTCTGGTTGGGCACGGTCTCCTTCGAGACTAGTGTGATTTAGGGAACTGGTACACAGAGTAGAAAGTGCATGGCCCCTCAGTTTCCTGTCCTTGCTCTGCCACTTGGGAATTTATTTAAGCTCTTTGACATCCTCTACAACTTGGGGTTAGAATACCTTCCTTTTAGGGGTTCTTACACAGATGTAATGAGATAAGGAATCTAAGGGCTTTTCTGTGACAAATTGTGGCATTTGTGTCTAATAGACACAAAAGATGCTCTTCTTTGTATCTAACAGTAGCCACAAAAGATACTAAATAATGTTACTGATTTAGGGTAGAATAGAATCATTACATCTTGGGAATTGAAAGAGATCTTTGAAGTCTCTTAATACATTATCCCATCCAATTCAGAAATCCCCAGAAACTTGCTGCCAGTTGGTCATATAATCCTGCTCGAAATTTTAGTGACAGAAGCTGCTCTCTTTTTGAGAAAGTACTTTTCAATCCAGAATTGTATTTTCAGAGGGCCAGTTCATTGCTGTGGTTAATTTATGCCCAGGAAAAATGTGTTCTGCAGTCAAAGACGTTTGCAAGGTTCTGGGTTCAACAATTAATACAGGTTTCTTTATTATACACAACTTTTTAGAATCTTTCTTATTTTCATGAAAAATTGTGATTTTCTAAAAGAAAAAAGCGCTATGTATGCAGTGTTTTCTAAGTAAGACTTAAGGGACAAGTGTTTTGGGAAACAAATGTTGATATAAATATTAAACATCTCTTCTTTACATTGAAGGAATTCTGTCTAACAACTTGAACTCTTCCTTTATCTCTGCTCTCTGGAACAGCAGATACAAGTTGGCACTGTTTTCCACAAACAGATTGCATAGAATCAACGTATGACTTAGACACATGGCCTGACACAAAGTGGAATACTCTGAGTGGTTGTGGTAGGGTACAAAGCCTTTCAATACCAGAGTCTTTGACCCCTGTTGTGCATATAAGTCGATTATCCCCAAACCAGAAAATATCCCTTTCTGACATTTCTAATTAAAACCCCGAAGAATGTATTTATCTAAGAACAAAAGGGAGATTGTGTGTAATCCTCCCTGAGTGCCTTTAATGCCTCTTTTCATCACCATCCATGTGCGGCCAATACTTCCTTGCAGTCCCAAGTGAACAGGGCAGCAAAATGAAGGGACTGACCAAGGCCAGTGAGGTATTCTGTGCGTCACCTCCCAGAATAGAAGGCAAAGGTGTCTGGCTCCTGTGGTCTCTGCCTATGACACCACATCTCCTAAGAGGCCCTTTGATGCTGGGCGAGGAAAATGACCTGGCGACAGAATGGAAACGTTTCAACGATACCCTTTCCCTCCTATGACACCTTTGTGATGAGATCTTCTGATGTCTCCAAATCCACATTAGTTATGTAATGCAAGGCGAAATTGCTTCTGTCATCAAAAGCGTAGGACAGTTATAGATCTGAGCATTTGAGTAGCGAGTAATCCTTTTGCAAAAAAGACATTAAATCTTACGACTTATCTTTGCAAAAGATGAGGCATTATGGGTGTAATGCAAAGAACCCTGGAATAGGAATCAGAATACCTGAACTCTAGCCCTTGCTGTGCCACTAATAACTGTGTGTGCTTGGATAAAACACTGCCCTCTCCCGAATCAGAATCTTCATCCTTAAAGCAAGTGCGTTAAAACAAATTATCTCTCAGTTTTAATACTACCCCTACAGTAATATAACCATGTTAAAACTTTTATCTTCAATAAAAGGAATTCCTTTTAGCTCGCAAAATCAGATACATAAGAAAATAATTTTATTATTTTATTTAAATCAACTTACATGGGACTCCAAGCTCTCGTTTGGCCAAGGTAGAGATCAGTCTCAGACATTATCAGCATTAACGCTTCCTCCACAGAGATTTGGTTAATATTTTAATGACCTACTCAGTGCCAGAACGTCAGTAAACCCTCAGGCCATCAGTTACAGGACCGCACCGGTCAGCATTGGGATGCCCCTGTGCCCGCTGGCCTGATGGCGTGATAACCTGTGGTTTCAGGGCACACTACTCCCGCATCATGCTGAAGGTATAGGTCTTTATGCTCAGGCTAAGAGCTTATGTCTAAAATCCTTCTTCCCTCATGGGTAATGAAACCATTTCCCTGGCCACTTCCCAGAAGCTACTGTAGTGCAGTTCTATTGTCATGGGGCCTCTAGACTTTTGCCTTTTTCGACAAACTAAGAGATAAAATTCATTTTTCTAGTGTTCCTCAAAGATATTCTCATTTCTCCCCACTCTTTGCAGAGGTTTATCCAGAAAACAACAGTCTTGAAACTAATTTTATATTTTGCAAAAGATAGGAAGAGCTTTTGTCTTCAAGTAGCTTAACCTTTACATGGAACAAAATCCCCAAATCAAGGAAATACTAAGTGCCTGGTTATTCTGCTTAAAAAAATAAGAGAGGAGGGGTGCCTGTGTGGCCAGTTGAGCCTCCGACTTCGGCTCAGGTCATGATCTCACAGCTCATGAGTTGGAGCCCCGCGTTGAGCTCTGTGCTGACAGCTCAGAGCTGGAGCCTGCTTTGGATTCTGTGTCTCCCTCTCTCTCTGCCCCTTACCACTCATACTCTGTCTCTCTCTCTAAATAAATAAACATTAAAAATTTTTTTTAAATGAGAAAGGAAAAACACGGGGAGACAGACATAAATGACATTTTGATAAATTATATTGGCCAGTTGGTAACACACACAATTTTATAATCTATGAAGGAAAAGGATAAAATTTTAAACACTTTTTGATTCCACACATAACGTACTTTTAGTGTAGAATGCTTAAAGTCAAGATAAACAAAATGAAATTATATATTTAAAACCGTTTATGATCCAACCTCTTAGAGAAGGTTATTTTTAATATTTCGGTGTATACACTTTACACTTTCTCTATGCATGTGTATTATGACTATTATAAAACATAGCTAATGTTTATTGTTTTTTGGTAAGACATAAGAGGCATGAGGGAATCTAATTCATGATTAATACAGAGCCCAAGTCTTTGAATAATGAAATACTTTAAGTTGCTATATTTATTGAGAATTTATCATACCCATATACCAAGCCTTATGCAAAACCCTTTAAGTGAATCTTTTTATTAATCTTTGTATCAAACCCATGAGATTAATATTCATGGTACATACATCTGGTCGTTTAGAAAGTGTTTATCTTGCTTCCCTTCTTAACAGAATTGCAGTTTTTCCCCCCCACAATAATCCATTCTTCTCCTTTGTAACCTATCCCACCTGTAACTTTAGGGGTGGGCCTAATTGATACAGGAGTGATTCCATTCTAACAGGTAGTGATTCATTCAGCCAATCAGACATGTAAGACATTAGTTTCCAGTAAGATATGGAGTGTTGGCTGGGCATTTCTGGAAATGCTATAGCTGAGTATGATGTCATGTTTCTTATTTTTGATCTATTTTGAGTTAGTGTTTCTGCTTCTTGAGGCTACAAGCATCTTGACTAATACAGTATTGTTATGTCATTTCTACAGATAATGAAATTGAAGTTCACCAGTGCCCAAGTTAGTAAGTTAGTAAGACAGACTCCATCTTGGTTCTGAGTCCAGAATCTCCACTCATAAGCTTGATTTTTTTTTTCTTTTTTTTTACTTATAGGTCACCGGTATTTCTTTTTTGGTGAACTCACTGTTTACATCCTTCAGAAAGGCACAGTTTAAGGCCAATATATATTTGCTTTCTATAATTTTAGATAAGACATTTGTGAAAAGCTTCTGACCAAGTTCTTATTTTTAAGGCTGCCACTTTATTTGTAAATTAACCTCACCATTGTTTTTTTTATTATTTTTGTTGCTATAACTCTACAAGGTTGCATTTCAGTATTAATATAACATATACTAAAAAATGGTGAACCAGTTATAACTTACTACTTAAAATAAGCCATCTGGCAATGCAGTCCTTTTATTTGGATGTCTCAGAGTATCATTCTTTCTGCACTTTGACTTGTAGTAACTTCTTTTCCTACCACCTATCAATTTTAAGTTTCTTGAATGCAGAGGCTGTATATCTTTATATTTTTATTCTTTTACGCTAAGTGAATAGAAATCTGGTCCATTTATGGGAGGTAGAGGCAGTATCGTTGCATTTACTGAGTGTTAAGTAATGATAGGTAATAAGCATATTCTAGGGGTGTATAAATGATGCATAGTCATCAAATAACCTATAGGTTAGATTTTATGATCTTCATTTTATAGCATAGTTGAGAAAAAGTTCAGAGATGATAATTAACTACTGATTCATTTATTCAGTTAGCAAATATTTCTGAAGCACAGCCAACCTGTCAGACACTTTGATAGTTTCTACAGATACAGTGGGGAACAAGTTATTGTTCCCGTCTACAATAACTTTATAGTTAAAGGACAAAGACAAAGAAGAAGCAGTTATGATAGAGTGAGTTTGAAAGGAAAGCCCAGTGGAATATGGGAGCAAGAAAGAGAGACACCTGACTAAAATGTGGTGGTTAGTGAGGGTTTCCTTAAGGAGGCTACATCTAATTTGAATCCTACCAAGAAAGTAAGAGCTGTTCAGGTAAATTTACACTTCGGTAGGTCCAACTTTCATCTAGGGGGATTGGCTAAGACTTCAAAGGAGCAGGATCCCATGTATAAGTCTCTGTGGCATATTGTGAGCCATGGCATATTCAATGAGGTTAGAGGTGGGGCTTGATGGGGATGGTGAGAGGTGAGGCTGGAACAGTAATTCATTTTTTTGAATTACCTTAAATGGTATGCTAAGAAAGTTGAAGTTTTCCCTGAGTCACTTTGGGCCCTTGGGTAGAGGAATGATTAATTTTGAGGGCAGAGAATGTTTTAGATGAGGGTATGGTAAAGCTTTTCTGTAAAGGACCAAATAGTAGATAATTTCACCTTTGTGGGTCATAATCTCCCTCTTGTTTGGTAGCATCCCCTAAAGCAGCAATAGACAGTACATTCATGTGTAAATGAATGTACATGGCTATATTCCAGTAAAACTTTATTTACAAAACCAGACAGGGGATCAAATTTGGCCAGTAGGCTGTTCTTTGCAGAACCCTGGTTTAGAAACAAGTGAAAATCAGGAGATAGAAGGTTGTTACAGTAATGCAACCAAGGTCTGAAACAGATAATGCAAGTAGAAGTAGGCAGATTTATGAGATGTAAGGAAATGGTTTCACCAGGACTTAGAGATTGATTTGATCTGTGCATAGAAAGCAGAATAAAAATGATTCTTAGAGGACTGGTACAGACCTTGGTGTAGATGATTGTGCTTCAACTGAAAACAGAGTTGGTTAGGGGTGCCTGGATGGCTCAGTTGGTTAGGTGTCCAACTTTGGTTTAGGTCATGATCTCGTGGCTTGTGGGTTTGAGCCCCACGTTGGGCTCTGTGCTGACAGCTTGGAGCTTGGAGCCTGCTTCGGATTCTGTGTCTCCCTCTCGCTCTCTGCCCCTCCCCTACTCATGCTCTGTCTTTCTCTCTCTCTGTAAAATAAATAAACATTTTAAAAAAAGCTGGTTGGGAGAGTGAGGTGGGAAGAAAAGTTCTATTTAGATAAATAGAATTTAGATAAATTGAGGATAAAATATGTGCCAATGTTCAGGTGGACAATTTGGTGGGCAGTTTGACATAATAAGTTTAGGTACCCAGGGGAGAAGTCTAGGCTAGCCAAAAAGATTTGATCATCATTGACATATCTGAAGTGTAATTGAAGGTAGGGGAGTGGGAGAAATCTTCCAGGAAGAGCGAGAATAGCAGAGGATTGGGAATGGCACCCCAGGGGACTATGATACCCAACGTATAGGCAGAAGAAGCGGTTTCCATGAAGAGAGCTGAAGAGGAGTCCCAAAGAAGTATGAAGGAACAAGAGAAGTGTTCCATGGAAGACAAAAGAATAGACCAAGGAAAAGACAAAATTAGTGGTATCTAATACTGTGTCCATTAGTTTTTGGCAAGTGGTTTTGGATGAAACATTGTTAGAGGAGTAAGGGGGAATAAAACTTGTTTGTAGTAAACGGAGGAGTATGGTTGAGGGTGAGTATTGACTTCTTTTTTGAGAAATATGATTGTGAAATGGAGTAAAAGAAATAGATGGGGTATGTGTGATGTGTTTTAATGAAGAAGGGAGAGACTGGATGATACTTACTTTATGATGGGAAAATACTTGAGAGAAGGCATTGAAGATGCGTAATAGGTGTGTAGTTGATGGACGTTCTCAGAAGAAGTGAACAGAAATTGGTTCCAGGGCCAAGGTTACACACTTCAAGGGCAGGAGAAAGGTTACAGCTTGTTCCTTTGGGACAGGGAGGCAGGAAACAGGAGAAATAGTTATTTTAGTGAGTTAGTAGGTAAGGGGTTGGCTAGGAAGCCAAGAGAGGTCTATTTGGTGTAAGAAGTTTGAGGCAAGGTATTTCCTAAGAGGAAAGGTTTTTTGTTGTTGGTTTGTTTTGGTGTTTGGAAGCTTCAAAGATGTGGAGAAGATTGAAAACCTCTCTTTGGAAAACTCACGAGGAAAATCACATGTTTTTGGCAGGTCTTCAGCTCATACGTGGCAAATCTGGTACTGGAATTCTTATCTCTAAGTCTAGAACCACTATTTCATCCATTATACAATGCTGGCAGTGAGAACTTTAGTAGTTTTATGTTTGCATGTTACATGGAACTAATTAGTTCCACGGGACCAAAGACATCTATTTCTCAGGATTCGGCCCTTTATTCTAGTTCTTCTTACATAGCATTTGTGAGGCACTGATGGAGTCTTGTTTAAAAAGTACTATGTACATAGAGGGGTGCCTGGGTGGCTCAGTTAGTTAAGCTTCAACTTCAGCTCAGGTCATGATCTCCTAGTCTGTGAGTTCAAGCCCAGGTCGGGGTCTGTGCTGACAGCCTGGAGCTTGGAACCTGGAGCCTGCTTCAGATTCTGTGTCTCCCTCTCTCTCTGCTCTTCCCCCACTCACACTCTGTCTCTCAAAGAAGAACAAATGTTAAAAAAAAATTTTTTTTTAAGTGCTGTATACATAGAGACTTGCCTATATCACTTTGTGCTTTGATGATAACAGACCGGGTGGGAAAACATTTTAACATGCACTTGGCCTTCCCCAAGTAAATAGCCTACTAAGGCCTTGTTCCAAGTGTAAGTAAAGAGGATAGTAGGAAAAGACAAAATCAAAAAAAGCAAAGATAAATCATAAAGAATCAAACCAGGGTTAAATGAGAAAATTCCACCCTGTAAAAGGAGCGACATTTTGAATGAAAATCCAATGCAGTTGTCAAGGCCCTCCCACAATAGCAAGCTTTCTTTGGAGATTTTAGGGTCACTAAAATGACTGTTCTATGCTCTCCAGTCCTCAGACCAGAGAGTGAGAAATGGGTTGAAAAAAGTCCTTCCTTGTTGAAAGTTTCTCGCTACCACCCTGTTATTTATGGTCCATCTCTTTATTCTGGCTCCACAAAGTAGTTATTTATTAGAAAATTTGAAAAAGGTCCAGTATAAACTCACAGGTCAGTGGTGAATCCACACAGATCAGTTGATGAGAGTAGGCTCCCATAGCTAGCTGACCTACGGATGAAGAAACCGGGGAAAACTTTTTCACTGTTTCCTTATAGGGTGTATTAATTTGTCTAATTCTATAACATCCCCTCTCTTGTTTTCCCAAAGAATAAGATCTCTTCTTGGGAACTGTTGGGTCCTTTTTTTTTTTTTTAAGTTCTTATTTATTTGAGAGAGAGAGAGCATGAACAGGGGAGGGGCAGATGGAAAGAGAGGGAGAATCCCAACGCAGGGCTTGATCCCACCAACAGCGAGATCATGACCTGAGCTGAAATCACGAGTCAGATATCTAACTGACTAAGCCACCCAGGCGCCCTCTGGTTGGGTTCTTCTAATGTACATCCACAGGAGAGAACTATCAGAAGAAGTACGAGCAAGTTGAATTAGAATGGATATTCTAATGCACTTTTTTGAGGGGTCTATAAATGACAGAGCATTTCACCAAGCATTTATCAGTGTATATAAACTCAGTTATTTTGGACTGCCCAATTATGTGCTACATTAATATTTATGTACAGCACACTACATTTCACAGTGTCACTAAAATTAAATTTGACTACTGCAAAGCCCTGGCAGCAAACCAAGTTGTGTAAAACGTGCTTATAGCATCATTTAGTCAGATGTCTACCCCGTTCTAATCATCTACGGTTCAAAGCAACAGAAGGCTAGATTTCTTCCGGTAATAATTTAATAACCTAGATAATCTTTCAAATATGAAGGTTCAGCCACTCCTCAAACTGGAAGTTAATGTTCCCCTTCCCTCAGGCTTCTGTTACCTAGGTAATGTTCCTTTCAGCGACGGTAGCCACGATTGGCTCTTGGCTAGGCAGTGTCCAGCCTCCTCTCACAGATCTGCCGTACATCCTGGAGAAGCCACCCCAGGCCAGGCTGAGAACCACAGCTCTAGAAATTAAGGAAATTGTGATATATTTGTAAGACATTTCCTACATGAGTGAAGGCTTTATTATATATGTGTGTATATATGAATTTATCTAAGACTGCCAGCGAGTAAAAACAACTAACCAAGTCATAAACTATTCTTTTCTTCATCTCTTAATTCTGATGACTAAGTGCTTCATAAGATATTTAGTCTTGTTTGCATTTTTTAGTGTCCCTAAATAAATGAAAATTTGTTTTCAATCTCCCAGGTTTTGCTTTTTGTATCTTAAAGTCGGCTGAGGGCATGTGTTCAAATGTGGACACATCTGTTACAGACTTTCATGTCTTAAGCCATAGGCCAAAGGGACAGTTCACCAAGGATGAAATTAATCTTTTTCCTGGGATTGTTTTCGTAGGCATTGTTTTAATTTCTGGTACCTATCACTTTCATTTATCTTTATTTCTATGACTAAATATTCATTTAAAGAATTAAAGATTGAAAATTCTCTTCCTTAGTTGATCTATGTTAAAGATATACTCTGGAGGATATTTTTACATTAACAAGGTGCAAGTGTTTTTTTTAAACCTAGTTTAAGTTAATATTAAAATTTAAATTACAGATTATCTGAAACCAAAAATACAGAAAATCATATTACAGACTCCTGTGTACCTGCTACTGAGATTAAACAGGAGATGATGATTTTTAATCCTTAAGAAAGAATATCTAAAATCTGAACAGTATAATTAGTGAACTTGATCAATGAATGATGACAGTTTTGTTTCCTTTCAGTTGTCACTCCTTTCTTTTTGTTACATCATTGAGCTGGCTAGTGTCTTCCATATGATGTTGAATAGAAATACGCTTTTTTATTTTTTATTTTATTTTTTTATTTATTCATTTTTGAGAAACAGAGTACAAGCAAGGGAGGGGCAGAGAGAGAGGGAAACACAGAATCTGAAGCAGGCTCCAGGCTCTGAGCTGTCAGCACAGAGTATGACGTGGGGCTTGACCCCACGAACCATGAGATCAAGACCTGAGCTGAAGTCAGATGCTTAACCGACTAAGCCACCCATGCACCCCAGAAATAGGGTTTTTTTCTAAAGGAGTGATTCAGATGTTTTATCATTAGGTTTGTTGTCTAGTTTAACGAGATTCATTTTACCAGAATAAGGATGTTTCTTCCTATTCCTGATGCTCTAAATGTTTCCTTTCCCCCCATCCCCTACCCCAGGGAAGAGGTGTTGAATTTTATTGCATGTTTTGTATTCTTCTAGAGATGGAGATGTTAATAGGATATTTTTATTGACGTTATCTTTTAGAGCGATTTTAAGTTTATAGAAAATTTGAGGGGAGGGTATAATAAAGGTTTCTTACATATTCTCTATTCTCACACATGCATAGCCTCTCCATTATCAACATCCCCAACAAGGGTGGTACCATTGATTACAAGATGAACCTACACTGGCACTACATAATCACTCAAAGTACATAGTTTCATTTTGGTGTAGGTTCAATGGGTTTGGGCAAATGTATAATGACATATATTTATCATTATGGTATCATATAGAGTATTTTCATGAATACACTGAAAATCCTCTGTGCCCCACATAGTCATTGCTCCTCTGCTCCTCAACTCCTGGCAATAGCTGATTTTTAAAAATTTTTTTTACTCTTTCCATAGTTTTGCATCATGTAGTTGGAATCTTACAGTAAGTAGCCTTTTCGCATTGGCTTCTTTTACTTAATGATATGCACTTAAGTTTCCTCCAAGTCGTCTTCTGGCTCGAGAGCTCATTTCCTTTCCAGTGTGGAATGATATTCCACTGCCTGGATGTACCCCAGTTTATGAATCCATTCACCTACTGAAGGGCATTTTAGTTGACTCCAAGTTTTGGCAATTATAAGTAAAGCTGCTGTAAACATCTACGTAAAGGTTTTTATGTGGGCATACGTTTTATCTCCTTTGGGTAAATACCAAGAAGTGAGTTTTCGGGATCATATGGTAAGAGCTTGTCTAGTTTTGAAAAAAACAACTGTCTTCCAAAGTGGCCAAGTACCATTTTGCATTCCCATCAGCAATGAAGGCGAGCTCCTTTTGTTCCTCATCCTTGCCAATATATGGTGTTGTCAGTGTCCTGGATTTTGTCCTTCTTATTGGTGTGCAGTGGTATCCAGAAGGTTTTTAGGGACCTCACTGATAGTCTAGTTGGTGTTAGGGCCTGAGTCAGATCTAATCTCTAAATAGTTTTGCGATGCTTTTTACCATGTAGCGTGAATGCTTTTTACTGAAATTCTTAATCTTTCCACAGTTGCTAAACTGATTTCTGTCATTCCTCAGTGTCAGAACAGACATTTTTTGCATTTGAATCTTTACATATTTAATCAGTTGAAACTCAGAACACTCCTATCACTTTTAAATCAGCATTAGCCCCAGGAAAGTCACTTAGCAAAGTAAAATAAAATGAAATAAATAAGTAAAATGTGTGAATACATGAGATTCATGGGCGGTGGAAAGAGCTGTATTTGTATTCAAAGTAGTATTGCCTTTCAAATTTGATTTAGCAGCAAACTGTATCTTCAAACAAAATATAACCAGAATGCCAACGTCAAAAATAGATAAAACAGCATCTCGTATTGATAGCTTCATGGTGGGCAGAGTGAGATGTGGATCTGGGTTCCTTTTTCATAAGTAACTACCAAATTTTTACCCTTCTTGGCACTGGGAGGTCCCTCAGATGTCACAGAGCATTGTCTACAAGGCAGAGTTCTAAGATAATTATATATGTTTTTTGACAAATATGATAGCTTCTATACATTTAAATAGGCATTGCTTTTTAAAATTTGAGAATTTACACATTTCTTATAGTACACTTTTATGGTTAAAACACAATATATACAAGCAAGAAACAAAAATAACTTAGTATTTCTATTTCTACTAGGCTTTTGTACCTACTTAAGGAAATCACCATAGGAAGTTATATTTTTGTTCCAATCATAGTAACATTTCTCAAAATATATTTGGATTGCTCATTGAGTCTATTTATGAACCACTGTAGAAAACAAGTATCAATAGATTAAAGTAATAACTTGTTTTGAATGAAAATGGAATTACCTTCACTGCATGGATCTTTTGACTATTTCCAAAAATCAAAACAAACATCAAAAGGATGTTTTGCCACCATTACAGCTAAAGGAATTGCAAATGCCAAATGTAGTTTTAAAAGAAAAGTTCCCAATATGATATGACTGTGGGGCAATCGTAGCATCAATAGAATAAATGTATAGCCTCCTTTATGGTGATTGCCTTGAAGGATTCTGTGTTACTATGGCTGTGTTGTGGTATGTTTGTTCAAGACAAGTCACGCCTGTTAGATTCAGAACAGATTACAGTGTAGGGAAGATAGAGAATGAGCAAGAGGGAAAGGATTTCCAATTGGGTCTGACTGGTGAATCTTGTTACAACCTAAAGGTCAAGGAAAGTCAAGAGTGGCCACAGGGACTTAGTGGTGAAGACTGAAAAATAAATCAATGTATGGAGAAAGGAATCTGAGGGACAGGTGTAAAAGAGAACAAATTAATTTTATAAAACAGGAGTTTTAAATCATTGAAATTTGATGAAGCTCTCGGAGTATGATTGACCTAAGAAAGTAGCTTTGGTATGGTATAGAACTTTCCAGATTTGAATTAGCAGCCATGGATTTAGTTTCTTCCTCCACTGCATTTGATCTTGGGAAAATTACTCAACCCCATTTGTGTTCATATACTATTTTGCATGTATCTCTATCACAGGCCTTATTACAATATATCTTTGCAAGCCATTCATGCATCTGTGTCTGTTCTTAGACTGAGTATTCAAGACAGCTTTCTTAACTTATTCATCGTTGCCATTTCTAGTGTCTGGAAGAGACTGGCACAAAACAGATGATCGGTTGTTGTTTGTTGAATAAAATGCAGAGCTGTAAACATTAAGGTCACAACGGAAAGTTCTTTGTGAAATGTAGAGGACTCTACCACTACCATTAAAAATAACAATCTGACAACCTAGTTGTGACAAAAGAAATGAAAATTTTGATATGAGATATTGCTCAATTTTATCCTTTTTTAATACATTCAATTTCCAAAAGGTTGAGATATTAAAGTGTTCTCTGTTGTGTGAGTATAGGTAGAAGTTGGCATTGATTCTAAGCAATCGAAATGGCAGCAGTTGGATTGGACTATTTAGGGATTACATTCACATAGTCGTGAATATCTCAAGTTTAAATTGCCCCTTGCCTGGTGGCAGAATTTTGGTAGGAAAGTACTAGATTTCATCAGGGGATCCTTCCTCAGTGACTTCCATGAGCTGCTTTTCTTCATCCTGTTATACTCTTATGGAGAGAGGATCGGTATTTTCCTTTGGTTTGAAGTTAATTTGAATCATACTCAACACTGAAGTGAGTGTCCCTTTGCATGCTTTTTTTTTTTTTAATTTTTAATGTAGACTTATTTTTGAGAGAGAGAGAGAGAGAGAGAGAAAGAGAGTGCGAGTGGGGGAGGGGTAGAGAGAGAGGGAGACACAGAATCCAAAGCAGGCTCCAGGCTCTAAGCTGTTGGCTCAGAGCCCGACGTGGGGCTTGAACTCCCGAGCCATGAGATCATGACCTGAGCTTAATAGACTGAGCCATCCAGGCGCCCAGTCTCACATGCTTTGTGTGGTACCAGGTTCCTATCTGGTGGCTTGTGTTTCATGTTTTATCAGACACCCCACAGTGTAGTTATCTTGACCCAGGCAGGAACAAGATCCACCTCTGCCTGAGCTGGCCTGGAGACTTGTAGATGATGCCAGCTTTCCCTGGGAGATCTAGGTAATGCTTCATGCTGTTGGGAATCCTGAGGATAATGGCTTTGACCTATGGTAGGCCTCCTAAACCTAGACTATGAACTTCTCCTGGGATGATTCTGGTGCAGATCAGATGACTGGAAAACAAAACATTCAGCTGCCATTTTGACAATCCTTAAAAACTCTTGAATTGCTAGGCAGCTTTCCATTAAGGATGCTGCACTACAGTGTTTCAGTCTCTTATCAGGTTATGCTGTCCCATTTCATAAGCTTCTCCCCATTTATTATTCTTCCATTCCAACCTTGAAAAACATTTGTTCCCAAGTATGACTCCAGTTGATTATCCAGAGGTGTCAGGCATGATTAAACCCTACCTTATATCATACATCATTCTTTTCTTTTTTTTTTTTTTTTTCCATTGGGGGCCCCGAGAGAAATGTCCTTTTCTGCTCCTTGCTGCCACAACAAATAAGTTCCCCTGTACTGTATTTACAGAAAGACATATTTCCTGATGTCTGTGCCCTGCACAGGTTAGCAGATTGGATGGCAGTAGTTAGGATCATCATAAATCCATTGCTGGCATGATGTGTCTGGGGTGTTCCCAGTGGTCAGACTCATGGAGCTACCATAAATGGCTGTCTGAGAAGTGACAACCAGAAATAGTACAAAGGTTCTTCTTGCCCCTCCCACCTCGATCACATTGGGTAACAAAAGGGAATCCAGGAAGTCTGAGCATCACTGTGTGAGCTGAGAGCTGTCCTCATTTCCTGTGTGTGCGGAGTCTGGAGCCTGGGGGTTTAAGTGGAGAGTGTGTGTTTGGTTGAGCCTTAGAAGAAGCCTGGGTTCAAGAACTGTCCCCTGTCTTTCACATTTACACTGAGTCAGGTGAGGAAGGTCTGAGCTTCAGTTTCTTCATCTGTAAGTAGGGGTGATAATATGTAAGTCACCATCCGTGAAGATTAAATCCCATAAGTACAAGAATATGCTCTGTAACCTGCCTGGTGTATAGGACTGTAAAGACTTGGTGTCTTTTGCCGTGTGCTCGAAATTTAGGTCTTGCTTCCTGCTTGGGTCTCAAAACCAAAGTGTGTAGGTTCACATGGCTGCTTCCGCTGTCCTGCCTGCTTGTCTACCCTTGCTCTACTGCATTTCACTGACCTCTGGGTTTGGCATGACCCTGGGCCCTGGGTGGACATCTCCCTATTGCTGTGTTTAGCTTCTGTGTTTACCCTCAGGCTTGACTCTGTCTGCTTTGCTTTCTGGTGTGTTCTTGGTCTCCATTCTGTGTTCCCACATCCAAGTTCATTGTCCTGCAGCTTTCCCCTTCCTCAGCTAGCCAGAGTTCCACCTGACAAAATGTTTCAAGAGCTTTTTTAGGTAGTTATAAATGGAGTCTTTTCAGGATACAGTTTACCTTTGAAAAATTTTTTTTAATGTTAGTTTTTTGAGAGAAAGAAAGGGCAGACAGAGGGAGATAGAGAATCCGAAGCGGGCTCCAGGCTCTGAACTCACGAACCATGAGATCATGGCCTGAGCTGAAGTTGGATAAAACGACTGAGCCACCCAGGAAACCGCATCATGATACAATTTATCTTTAAGTGGAATTTGATTTTGTGTATGGTCGAGGTTAGGAAACTAGATTTTTGTCTTCCAGATGGGATTCTGTAAGTTTCAAGTAAGATTCTTGGATTGGAAGGGAGAGACATTCAGCACTTCAAAGTAGCCTGAAACTAAACTAGCTTAGCAAAACTCTGAATTTGGAGATGGGCCAGGTAGGGAAGAGAGTAAAGAAGCAAAGCCTTTTAAAGGCCTCATGTCATCATGTGTGCTTATGGTTAATTTTTAATTTTCGTATAATAGCGCAATGTCAGTTTTATTAGGACTTGTAATGACTAGAAAAATAACTATTAGAAAAATCGAGGGGAATGTTAGAATTTCAGAATAAACCAGAGGGAATGTGCTAGGCATAAGTAGGAATTTGAGTAAGCCGCGAAAGGAAAGAGAACTAGAAAAGGTCAGGATGTCCCTGGAACCACAGTGGAGGTGACGGCCATCTTGCTGGTGGAAAATCCCCCAACGAAGGTCCCGAACAGCGCGCCAGAAGGAATTGAAGGTCAGCCAATCACCAAGCGACAGCACAACCTGGCGCGAAAAAGCCCACCCGGACCTAAACCCGGAAGGGCTGCTGCTTAAAAACCCTGCCCCACCACACCCGGGCACGACTTCCTGACTTACTTTCTCTCTCTTTCTCTCTCTCTCTCTCTCTCTCTCTCTCTCTCTCTCTCTCTCTCTCTCTCTCTCTCTCTCTCTCTCTCTCTCTCTTTCTCAGTTGCGGAACCTCGCCTGAGACCTTAGCTCCCAATAAAGCCTTTGCTAAAATTTTTTGCTTCTCTTATCTTTACTCTGCCTTATGCCTGGCCCTAACAGAAACTAAACGGTGAAAGCAAAAAACCCTGGGCTTTTGGTAACTGATGAACCCCAGTGAGGCAGATGCGGAGAGGTCTAGAGGGGTTGGAGCTTGTTTGGGCAGGAGATACTGGGTTCGTGGTCTTGAAGGGGTCAGGGTAGAGACTCTGGGTGGGCATGTGCCTTTGGTCTTGCAGACTGTCTCTGTGGTAGGCAGCCAACCATGGAAGCCTCCTGAATGTGTGCGTCCCAGGACAGGGGCCTTTGCCGTGCTCTTAAGTGCAGTATTCCAAGTGAAAGGACTTAAAAGGGCTTCCCCCCCCCCCCCTACTTTATGAGAACTCACAAAAGGTTGAAAAAATATTTTTGTCTCCCTCCCCATCCGCCAGGCCAGGAGGGCTAAAGTCCCAAAGGGGGACATATGAGACGAGATTCCAGTATTGGCTCAGATACCGCATCACCTGGTTTTTCTATTTGTGCTTTCCTCAGGGGTGAAATGGGAGTAGTTTCCTCTCCCGGGGTCATTTGAAAAAGATGAATGTTGAGTTTGAGGAATCTGAAGGAATGTACCCTGAGTTGAAATCCGTGAGGAAATACTGCGCTCACAGCACGTGGAGCTCCAGGACTCCCTTCCTTTGGGTCCACACGTCTCCCAGAGGCAACCCCACTTACTCTTAGAGCCAGGATGCTGCTCTGTCATGTTCTTCCTCCCATGGCTCAGATACCAAGGGCTTGTTTCCTCCCCAGTGCACTTTTAGTCTCGGTTTTTCTGCCCAGATGCCCCAGCCGGCCAGGTGGCTTTGCCCTGGGGGTGCAGAGGCCTCTGCCCATGAGGAAAGAGGAAACTCACAGATGAGGAAGTGATGAGAGAGAATGACTGGATACATCTGAGACACCGAGCCCGCTTTTCCTCCCTCCCTTCCTGGATCCTCCTGAGTTTATCCCTTCCCTGCAAATAAGCACCTTGAGGCAATTAAAAATGCTGAGCTCTGTGGTGCTATCACACCAATTAGGTCTTTATTCGGAGGAAATTAGTTCTGAGACAACAGTCAACAGCCTGTCCTTTGAGGTGGCTCGGGGAATACAAACCTCACAGACATTTGGAGCCTTTCTGCTGACTACCTGCCTTTGAAGGAAAGAAAGGCTTTGCCCCTTGCCTTTGTTTCTCGAAAATGCCAAAAGTAATGGGGACCATGACAGGATTAGCAGTGGAGTCAAAGTCACTGCTTCCACTGAAGGTGGGAACACAAGGGAACAGCTTCAAGTGCTCACATTTTCTCCTTCTGGGGATTACTTTTAAGGAGCATCTTTCAAAAATATCTGTGTGTTTCCCTCAAATCACTAAAACAAAGGCAAACCAAAACAAACCCACAGCATCCAAGAGGGGGCAATTTTCCCCTCAGCTGAGGCACTATTTGCCGAATTGCAGTCTAGGAGTGATTTTTATAGCCTGGTTATAGATGGCTGGAAATCAGGAGGTTTTGATGGAAATGTGGACCGACTTTTAAGCTGTATTGATGCTTGTGAGTGCTGCTATGATCAAAATGTCCTTTCTCCACCCGACTCCCCAGGCTCTTTAATTCTTATAAATAATGTGCTAGCCTCTCTCACTGAAGCTGGTCAGTGAAGCAGCCAGGGAGATATGATTAAGGAATAAAATTCCCATTCTGGGTCAGGAAACCCAACCGTGGGTTTGATTTCAAACCATTCAGCTGGGACAGAAAACAAACAAACAAACAAACAAACAAACAACCCTTTTCACAGCCCAGTTACCTCTGAGCAGCAGTGAAATGGTTAATGCCTCCTTTCTGTTCCCTACCCCCACCTGGGGGTCCCTGAGGGCAAGACTTGGCTCTCCCTGACCTCTAAGCCCCAGCCCCTCTTGGCAGAATGTCTTGATGTGGAAAATAGCAGTGCCCTTCAGAGCTCCTCCAGTGAATTTGTTGTTGTTGTTGTTTTACAGTTTCAGGGATGAGAGACGCTCAGTGTTGATAAATGTTCTGGCACCGAGTTGTGGTCTAGATTCGGAAATTTCGTCTCTTAGTCAACTGATTGCTACAAACGAAGCAGAGATACTCACTCTTAACTCTGAGGGATATAATTGGAACTCTTTCTCACATGAAACCAAGGTCTCTGCCTTTGGAGAGCTCGTAAAATTTGAGGCCTTTGTCACTGCTTTCAGTCGCAGAGTGCTCTCGGATCTTAGTCCCACACATTTGTCACTTTTCGACGCCCCTCCCCCTAAATAAAGCATACGTTCCAATCTATTAAGTTCTTCGCACATCAGAGCCACCAAAAAGAGGTCAAATAATACAGTTTGGCACATTTTTTACTTTGTCACTTACCGTGGAGATTTCCTAGTTAGAAAAAAGTTGACAACTGCCCTTGAAAACATGAGAATATGGAGATTTTCTGCCTTGACAGGTTTCTTTTTGTTCCCCCTTCTTTAGTCTCACAAATCAGGCAGTCTCTGTATTCCATGAAATGTAAAGTTTAGTTGGATGACTTTTCATAAACTTCATTTTTAACACATTTTCTCTCCTCTTGTATTTCTATAATATATGCAGAATGCCAGGCTCCTCAAAAGAACTTTACAGGTCATTTTCCTGCCATAGTAGTTGAATCAGCAGCAAATGCACTTCATGGTTTAAATGCAGTGACAGAAGTAGTCTGACAGCAGAAATATGTACTGGATGGTAACTTCCACAAAAGCCTTGAGATTTTCACATGAGTAGAGCTTATGGCTTTTTTTTTTTTTTTTTTTAAGATCAGCTCTGTGTAAATACGGACGAAGAACATTTATTGGCTCTGTATTATCAAGTGCCCTTGACCTAGTGACATTATTGACTTTCCACCATTGCCTTTATATGTATTGGTCCAAGAGGACACAGCCGTAATAGCTCTGTCCCCCAACAATTAATTTTGATCTGTTCTATGTGATGAGCCTTACAGAAGCCCTTGAAAGGGTGACTTTCGAGTCACCATGTGCATGTGGATGTGCACACACAATTTTTTCAACCCCCAAATTAGGTCATCTGGTCTGGTTTAAGATTTTTCTTCTTGTTTGAGAATCTCTTGACATGGAAAGAGTGGCACAAGTAAAACAATAAAACTGTTTTTAGTTATTATTAACCATGAGATGTCTATATGGAAAGAATAAACATAAATGAAATTGCAGTGGTTGTGCTAAAATTGAAATTCTCATTGGTAGCAAGATGATCTGTTAAAATTCTCGCTCAGGGTGCCTGAGTGGCTCGGTCAGTTAAGCATCTGACTTTTGATTTTGGCTCAGGTCATGATCTCGCTGTCATGAAATCAAGCCCCATGTCAGGCTCCCTGCTGGGTGGGCTCCTTGCTGGGCATGGAACCTGCTTAATATTCTCTCTTTTTCTCTGTCTCCCTCTGCCCCTCCTCTGCTCGTGCATATGCACATGTTCTCAAAAAAATGAAAAATTCTCAATATTGAAAGCTTCCACATATTTTTAAATGACAATTTCATAGATACAATACACATTTATTATCTATCTGTCTGTCACTCTATCTATCAAGATTAGTACATAAGGATGTTAATAGATGAGTATCTTAGCCAGTTTTGGCTGTATAACAGAATACCATAGATGGGGTGCCTTTAATAACAGGAAATTTCTCGCAGTTTTGGAGACTCTTAAGTCCAAGATCAGGCTACCAGCATGATTTGGAATTCTTATAAGAAAACTTCTTTCTGGTTTGCTTTCTTGCTATATCCTCATATGGCAGAGAGACAGAGGGCTCTGGCTTCTTCCCATTCTTGTAAGGAGACTAATGTTTGTGAAGGTTCCACCCTTATGACATCATTATCTCTCAAAGGCCCACCTCCATAGACCATCACATTAGGGATTAAGACTTGAACATATTAATTTGTACAGCCTGGGTGTGGTTTGGGTGGGACACAAACTTTCAGTCCATAACAGAAGATTCCCATTATTGAATCTTACTGGATGAACCTAGAAAAATTGAGCAAAGAAAACTTAATTTACTAAGCCCCTATTCATTGACCTTGGCATTGTTACTTGTTTTTAACTCCCATTATTTAATATGCAAAATAGAAATAGTAATTGTCTATGTCATGACCATTTCATCTCAGGGAATAAATGAAGATTAAGTACTGTAAGTATTTTGTGTCCTTGGATCAAAGCAACATATCAACAAGTGTGCATTTTCCAATGTGCAATTTCTATATTATAATTAATGTGCTTGGTTGTTTTGTAGTTTTTTAATGTTTATTTATTTTTGAGGGAGACAGAGTACAAGCAGAGGAGGGGCAGAGAGAGAGGGAGACATGGAATCTGAAGCAGGCTCCAGGCTCTGAGCCATCAGCACAGAGCCTGGTGCGGGGTGAGGGTGGGGGGACGCTTGAACTCACTAACCAGGAGATCATGATCTGAGCTGAGGTTGGATGCTTAGCTGACTGAGCCCAGCATGTTTTGTTATGTTTAATACTAGTATTTGAATCATAATAAAAGCCCCTTTTCCAAGTGCAAAGAGTTTACTGTGGAGTTTTGTTATTCATGGTGGTCAAAATTAGAAACCAATTGCCATTTTAGGTTTTAATTTTTCTTTCTTTTCCCCTTTCCATTGCTCCTTTCCTTTCTATATCACCTTGAATAATTGTACAATACAGAAAAGTTTGGAGAGGAATATAACAAGTATTCTATATTTGTATTGTTGTGTAACATACTGGCTCAAAACTTTGTTGCTTAAAACATTAATCATTATTTCTCAGGTGTGAGGGGCTACATAGGAAGTCCTACTGTTCTGGACTTGGCTTACTTTTGCATGGGTGGTGTTAAAAGATAAACTGAGGCATATTAAAAACTTAAGAGTTTATCTGAGCAGAACTTGATTTGAATCAGGCAGCATCCAATCTTGCAGATACATAGGAGCTCTGAGGAGCTGTACAAAATGAAAGATTTTTACAGGTAGAAGGGAGCAGGAACAAAGAAGTTGTAATAGAAAGCATGTTTGTTACTGTAAGGTTACTTTCCATTAGGGACTAATGGGAACTTTATCAGGTGGATTACCTAACTAGTGCCAATCATACAATTTCTTTTTTTTTTTTAATTTTTTAATGTTTATTTATTTTTTTTTTTTAATTTTTTTTTTCGACGTTTATTTATTTTTGGGACAGAGAGAGACAGAGCATGAACGGGCGAGGGGCAGAGAGAGAGGGAGACACAGAATCGGAAACAGGCTCCAGGCTCTGAGCCATCAGCCCAGAGCCTGACGCGGGGCTCGAACTCCCGGACCGCGAGATCGTGACCTGGCTGAAGTCGGACGCTTAACCGACTGCGCCACCCAGGCGCCCCTTAATGTTTATTTTTAAGAGAGAGAGAGTGCGTGTGCGTGCATAAGTGGGGGAGGGGGAGAGACAGAGAGACAGAGAGAGAGACAGAATCTGAAGCAGGCTCCAGGCTCTGAGCTGTCATCACAGAGCCTGACATGGGGCTTGAACTCTGGAGCCATGAGATCATGACCTAAGCCGAATTGGACACTTAAATTACTGTGCCATTCAGGCTCCCCAGTTGTATAATTTCTGATGGACTGGTTTAAGATTCCTTTTCTGGGACAGCTGATACTGTAATTAAGTTTTGGTTTGGTGACATGGAGGTTAGTGTAAGCAACTCCGTTTTGGATCTGCTGTGTTGGTTTTAACAAACTTCCCCTTTTGATTAGACTTTCAACCTGAGACACTTGATCAAAAATTAAAGGTATTAGTGCTACTCTCATCTACTGCTCTGAGCCCTTGAGTTGTTTTTGATGAATCTCTCTGCTATTCACAGGTTACAACATTGGGCTGATATTCTTTAAGTTATTAATTTCTTTATTCCTTTTCTAACATTGTGTTCTTAGGGAAATAATTTGCTTGGTGGTTAGTGACTACATATGTATGTATGTATGTTTGTTTCTTTATTTATTTATTAAGTTTTTTTAGTTTGAGAGAGAGCATGTGTTCTAGGAGGGGCAGAGAGAGAGGGAGAGACAATCCCAAGCAGGCTCCATCCTATCAGTGTGGAGCCTGATGCAAGGCTTGAACCCATGAACTGTGAGGTCATGACCTGGGCCAAGATCAAGAGTCAGACACTCAAATGAATGAACCACCCAGACGCCCTTGCAAACATTCATTTAAAGCTTTTGAGAGAATACAGAATACAAGGGAGACTACTATGATTATTACAGGCAGAATAATTCCCAATGTCTGTAGTGTACTTCGGAGCCATATTCCCCCAAACCTGAGCCATTCAGAATCAAATGAGTCAAAGAAAGTCTCTGGTTGAAGAAGTCAGTTTCTTAAGCCAATTGGCTTGTTGAGTGGTCTTATGTAGCTGAGTCTCAGGTCCCCCAAAAGTGTCCATCTGAGTGCAACAAGTTGTGTTGGCCATAGCACAAACACCTCCTTGATCAGCTAAAAGATTACCAAGAGCTATCCTGTAATCAAGAATAACTTTGACTAGGGGCATCTGCGTGGCTTGGTTGGTAAGCCTCTGACTTCAGCTCAGGTCATGATCTCGTAGTTCACAATTTCAAACCCTGCATAGATAGGGCTCTGTGCTGATGGCTTAGAGTCAGGAGCCTGCTTTGGATTCTGTATTTCCCTCTCTCTCTCTGCCCCTCCCCCACTCGTACTCTGTCTCTGTCTCTCTCTCTCTCAAAAATAAATAACTTTGGCTAGAGAGTCTGTGGATTTTTATTGGGCAGCTATTGCTTTAGCAGTGGATTCTGCAATCAAGAAAGCAGTGTTCTTCTTCCTCTGTCTTGGGAGGAAATAGTCTACCTTGATGTTGACTACTCCTCTTCTTAGTCAATTTGATTTTTAGGTTTCTGGGGTTTACACAGGACCAGATGTCAGATGGAGCCTTCTTCACTTGTGAAATAGGCACCCACGTTTTGACACCTTGTAATTTAGCACTGGTGTCAGTGGTCAAGAGTACTAAGAAGGGTCCTTTCCAGGAATCTCACTTCTGCCAAAGTATCAGAGTAAAACAGTAACTGTCTCTAAATGACAAAAGGTTTAAAAGTACCCATGGTTAAATATCTGATGAGAGTTCATTATTATGAAATTGACAAGGAAATTTAGTTATTTCTATGGCACACAACATTTTAAGACAATAACTGGGATTATGACTGATAACATTATACCAGCACATACCAGATTTCTAGGAATTTCATACAGTTTATGGAATACTTATATTAATTAGCATATAAATTAATTAGCATATAAATACAACCTAAGAATGTTTATCACTTATTTGATAAAGCTGCCCATGTAATTTGACATACCAAATCTAATTAGTTTAATATCTCTCTCTTACAAGGTGAGAGATAAATCCTTTGAGATTTTCCAGGGACCCTCTAAGATATCTCAAAGTTAGTTTGTGGTCCAAAAGATTCCATTTGGAATTTGATTTGAGAAAGTCACCAAAATGTCAAAAGGTTTGAACATTTGACTAAATAGGATCACAGATCATTATGAAATAATACTTAATTATCTATTTAACCAAAGTGATAATGTAAGCTTTTAAAGGCAAACATTGAGGGTTCCATAGCTGTGAACAAAACTTAACACTCAATATAGAGGACTCTGTTTTCTTTAAAAAAATTTTTTTAAATGTTTATTTATTATTGAGAGACAGAGAGACAGAGGATGAGCATGGGAGGGGCAGAGAGAAGGGGAGACACACAATCCAAAGCAGGCTCCAGGGTCAGAGCGATTATCAGCACAGAGCCCGACGATGCGGGGCCTGAACCCACAAACCATGAGATCATGACCTGAGCTAAAGTTGGATGCTTAACCGACTGAGCCACACAGGTGCCCCAAGAAGACTCTGTTTTCTTATAGAGCTGATACAAAGTGAAGCACAGTAGATTTTTTTGGTAGGGCATGAAATCTTTGCTTTCCAGGTAGGTTACCCCAAAAATAAAGAAAACAAAGTAAATAAGCAAAAAAAAAAAAAAACAACAAACCCCAAACAAACTCTTTTATAATCTTTTATTAAGAGCAAACTGATAGTCCAAGAAAGCTTGGTCCTTTAACAGAGAGAAAACCAAATTCTAATTTTACCCTAGGTTTTTTTGATATTAAGATAAAACAAAATAAAACAAACAAACAAACAAAAAAACCCACTTAAGTAAATCTGTTCCAGGCTTAGCCAGCTTGACCACACATCAGATGCCTTTCCCAAGATTCCTTTTCCACAAATCTTCAACAACTTTTTTAATATTAAGATTTTGTCCTTTTTAAAAAAAATCTCCTTTTAGAACAGTCTGTCATTTTACTTTCCATATCTACTTTTCATGCAGTTGTTCTCATTCACTCTTATTGTTTCTAAGTTGTTTTACTAAATACATTGATTAGTACTATTAATTTGTAGACTCCTTTATTCCTTGTGAAAACTTAGAAGTCGGCAGTTATGTCTCTTATACTAGCATTCTGTGGATTGGCAAGTTTGTGAATACATCTCGTAATTTCTACATCTCATAAGAGTAGACTCTTACAGTAAATTTTTCAGTGTGGCAGGAAGCATCATTACTCACAGACCAAAATATATGAACCTATGTTCAGTAATTAATATTTCAGTATTTTATCTTATTTGGAAATGATCTGGACATTCAATGAATATTCATTATTTAATTTATCTCAGTATAATATAACTTGAAGGTTTCAAGTTGCCAAAAAGATTTTTGAAACCATTAAAAATTTTTTTTAATGTTTATTTATTTTTGAGAGACAGAGAGGCAGAGCACGAGCAGGGAGGGGCAGAGAGAGAGGGAGACACAGAATCCAAAGCAGGCTCCAGGCTCTGAGCTGTTAGCACAGAGCCTGATACGGGGCTTGAACCCACTAACTGTGAGGTCATGATCTGAACTGAAGTTGGATGCTTACCTACTGAGCCACTCAGGCACCCCAGTTTTTGAAACTATTTTTAAGTTGGCATACCATAAAACATAATTATTGTTGAAAGTTTATTTATAAACTTTGGCTTACATCTATTTAATACTTATTAATACTAATTAATACTTAGATTACTGATGAAAATTCCATGAGACATTAAACAGCTAACCATAATCTTAAATTATCTTTCTCACAAGTTCTGTGTGACTCCTTCTGTTCTATCTTCTGATACCAGAACTATTAAAAATGTAAACTGAGGCATATTAAAAAATTTAAGAATTTATTTGAACAAAAGTCAGTTCAAAGCAGGTGGCATCCAATATAGCATATAGAAAGAAACTCCAGGGAACTGTATAAAATGAAAGACTTTTATAGGCAGAAGGGAGCAGGAACAAGGAAATTATAATAGATAAAAAAGCAGATTGGTTATTGCAAGGTCAGTTTCCTTTAGGGGATGGCAAAAGTGCATCAGGCAGATGACCTAACTAGTGTTGATCAGGTGATTCTTGATTGACTGGTTTAAGATTCCATTTCTGTTCATTCGTTTTGTTTCTTGAATTCTGCATGTTAAGAGACAAAAAACAGACTCTTGTACCTAGAGAACTTAACTGGTGGTTTGCCAGAGGGGAGGTGGTTAGGTGGATGTGTGAAATAGACAAAGGAGATTGAGAGTAAGGGGGGATGAGCTAAGTAATGTATAGAATCATTGAATTATTATGTTGTACACCTGAGACTAATATAACACTGTATATTAATTATACTTCAATAAAAAGAGAATCCATTACCCAATCTCCTCCCCCTCCAAAAAGGATACCATTTCTGGGAGAGCTGATAGTGTAAGTTTGGTAGTGTGGGGCTTAGCATGAGCAACTCCTTTTGGAGCCTATTGTCGTGTTATTAACAGTGGTCAACAGGTAGATCATCTTGGTAGGGAGTAGAGGCTGCTAGTCTGTGGTGACTATAGCTGGGTTGACTCAGCTACGCTCTGCATGGTCTGCCATTCTCCAGTATGCTAATTCAGGGCCATTCATGTAGTGAAAGCCAGGATCTCAAAGAGGGAAAGCAGCAGTGTGCAAGATCTCCTGAAACCTAGTCTCAGAACTGGCACACTGTTAGAACTGCTGCTTTCTACTGGCCAAAGCAAGTCACAAGGCCATCCAGTTCAAGGAGTGGAGAAACAGATTCTTCCTCTTGATGGAAGGAGCTATAAAGTGGTATTTTAAAAAGCATGGGTATGAGGAGGGCTAAATTGGGGCTGTCAGTGCAATGAACCCACCATGCATGTTGTTTCAGGCCTACTGGGATTGGTACTTCATCATATTAAAATTCTCACTTCTCAATTGAAATGTTAATAAAATATTAAAGATAAATGTGAAAAAAATTGGGGTAATCTTGGCACATCCCATTCATTTCCCCAGCTGGGGCAATTATTATCGCAAATTTGGTACATGAAAAGTCTGTCTTTAAAAATACTTTTGTGCGTGTACCCACATACACACCCACATATGCTGGAAGTTTTAAAATGTATGTGGAGTTTTTGACCCTCTTCCCATCAAGGTGTAGTATGTGACAACCCCTCCCCTTGAACATAGGCTGATCTTGGTAACTCACTGCTAACAATAAAAATACAGTGGAAGGGACAGTGCATGACTTGAAAGTCCAAGTCATCAAAGAAGATACAGTTTCCACCCTGGCCTTCTTGCGGGAACACACTTTAGGAGCTCTGGGCTGATGTGTAAAAAGTTCACTTGAAGGAGGGGCGCCTGGGTGGCGCAGTCGGTTAAGCGTCCGACTTCAGCCAGGTCACGATCTCGCGGTCCGTGAGTTCGAGCCCCGCATGGGGCTCTGGGCTGATGGCTCGGAGACTGGAGCCTGTTTCCAATTCTGTGTCTCCCTCTCTCTCTGCCCCTCCCCCGTTCATGCTCTGTCTCTCTCTGTTCCAAAAATAAATAAACGTTGAAAAAAAAATTAAAAAAAAAAAAAGTTCACTTGAAGGATAAGGACTTCCCAAATATGTCCATGTCCTAATGCCCAGAACCTGGGAATGTTTCTATCTATGACAAAAGAGATTTTGCCGATGTGATTAAATTAAGGATCGTGAGATTAGGGGAGATTATCCTGGATAGTCTGGGTACACCCAGTGTAATCGCAGTGGTCCTTATGAAGTGAGAAGCCGCAGGAGTCAAAGCAGGAAAGAAGAGATGTAATGACGAAAACCTGAGGGTGGAATGTTAGGGGGAAGAAGTCGTGAGCCAAGGAGTGTAGGCGACCTTCAGTAGCTAGAAAGGCAAGGAAACGTATTGTCCTACAGAACCTCAGGAAGCAAGCCCTGCCTTCATCCTAAGTAAATCCCAGTGTGCCCTCTGTCAGCCTTCCGAACTATAGAACTATAAGATAATTTGTGTTGTTTAAGCTAAAATAGAAAAAGTAGTTTAGCTAAGGCCACCAGGTGGAGCTGGAGAGCCCACATGGGGAGACCACAGAAGGATAGTGAGCTATCCAAGGAGTCCCAGCTTTTCCAGCCCTGAGGAGGCAGACAGGTAATTGATTGAGTCTTGAGACTCCAGCCTTTGACTCACCCCAGTTGATGCTGAGTGGAGTAGGAATGAGATGCCCCCACCAAGTTGTGCCCAGCTGTCACTTTGTGAGCTGTATCTGTCAGCTTGGGATGCCATAACAAAATGCCATAGATTGAATGGTTTAAACAGCACAAATTTATCTCTCATAGTTCTGGAGGCTAGAAGTCCAAGGTCAGGGTACCAGCATGGTGGGTTCTGGTGAGAGCTCTCTGTCAGGCTTGCAGACCAACTCCTTCTTGCTGTGTGCTCACATGGCAGAGGGAGCTAGGGAGTCTCTGGAGTCCTATCAGATTAAGCTCCTACTCTTATAGCCTCATTTAATCATAATTATGCCCTTACTCTAAATACAGTCACACCTAAGGTTAGGGCTTCAATGTGTGATTTTTAGAGGGACACATTTTAATCTATAGCATAAGCAAAATAAATGTTGCTCTTTTAAGCCATCTAAGCTTTGGGGTGGATTCTGTAGCAATTATTTATTTAATGGGCAAAGTTATACGATAAAGATAATGTACTCTTTTTGTGTTTTAAATATTTACATAAGTGCTATTGTACTTTATATTCTATAATTTCTTTTTTTGACTCAACATACTTTTGAGATATATTCATGTTTCTAAATATAGATAAATTATTCACTTTGATTGGTGCATATTACTTAGCATATAACAGCACTATATTTTATGTATAAATTCCCTTAAGCATGAACTTTTGGGTTGTTTATAGTTTTGTTGCAATTACAAATAATGCCATAATAAACATGTTTTTATATTTTTCTCATGGGCAAGCTCAGACTTTTTCTAAACTGTATTCATTGGGTCATAGGATATGCATAATCCTTTTTTAATGATATGTGTTCTTTTGATTTTACTGATGTGGCCAATTTACTTCTTAGTTCCCCTCCATCCTCTTTTTACTAATCCCTTGAGGATTGTGTAGAGGCTCCTGCAACTCTTTATTCTCACTGACAACCTAATAGTTTTAGATATTTTAACTGTTGCCAAAATGACATCATTCGTATAGGTTACTTTAATTCCTACTTCTCTTATAGTTTGCGAGGTTGAGTATCTTATGAAAACATTTTCTCGGCTCTTTTGGCATTCTTTTCTCTATATTGATTGTTTTCTTTGTTATTCTATCATGTTTGGTCTTTTTTATTTTTAGGAGCTCTTTTTGTATTTTGAACATTAATATTTTCCTGTTATATGTTGTGAAATCATGTCCAGATATTCGGCTTCTCTTTTTTCTTGGTTTACTTGTCAATACAAGAATTTTCATGATTTCTTTTAATCATATATGTATATGTTACACATGCGTGCACGTGTGTGCACTAAACATGTAATTTTCCTTTTGAAAATTGTGGATTTTGTGTCTTCTTCTTAAAATTTTTTTTAATGTTTATTTAATTATGAGGGAGAGAGAGAGAGAGAGGCAGAGCAGGAGTGGTGGAAGGGCAGAGAGGGAGACACAGAATCCGAAGCAGGCTCCAGGCTCTGAGCTGTCAGCACAGAGCCTGATATGGGGCTCCCTCGAACTGCAAGATCATGACCTGAGCCAAAGTCAGACGCTTAACTGACTGAGCCACCCAGGCACCCCACGTTTTGTGTCTTCTTTAAGAAATATTTCCCTAAGGGGCACGCGGGTGGCTCATTCAGTTAAGCATCCGACTTTGGATCAGGTAATGATTTCATGGTTCGTGGGTTCAAACCCCACATTGGGCTGTCTGCTGTCAGCACAGACCCCACTTCAGATCCTTTCCCACCCCCTCTCTCTCTGCCCCTCCCCCACTCGCACTCGCTCTCTCAAAAATAAACATTTGAAAAAAAAATACTTCCCTGATATAATATTCTGGGTCTTCATCTATTGTATTCTTGATATTTTCAGAACTGTATTTTCAGTGAATTCATAATTTCCACTTATTAAACAGATCAGACTGTCAGTTTCTTATATTTTCTTGAGACTGATAGTGAGGGGCAGTGTGGAGATTTATGAAATGCTAGACAAATAACTGGAAGAAGGAACTGAAAATTCCAAAACTCTCAACTGTATTCCCAGAGAATAATGTCCCTAGAACAAATTGGTTCAATCGGCTACAGCTTTATTTTAATGGCGATCCTTGAGGTGACATGATGTTAAAAGTTGTCTTGTTCTGAAATGTCCTTTGGGTCTGTGTGTTACCTAAGATTTACCAGACCATTGGTATCAATTTTACCACCCTCCCTGATTCTACAGTTTATTAGTTGGTAGCTGCAAGAAACTTGAAGGTAGTGTGTGAAAAACGTAAGAAGAAATAATAAGATATTTTTATGGGGATGAGAGGAAAGGATGGGATCCTTGTAAACAGAGAACATGATATATCCCTGTATCTTGGCTCACAAGGTTTATTTCTTCACCTTTTGTCTAATATCTCAGTGGTATATACGTGTCATACAAGATGTGTTCTTGGTTAATGCAAATATGTGTGTTGCAGAAGGCATATGTACACAGACTGTCCTTATGTAATTTGGTCACACAAATGCAATCTGGCTACCACGCTGTCTCTTCCCTGCATGTTAGTAGAAACTAATAGATGGGTTCTTCGTAGCCAGGGAGGGGAATGATGGCAAAAAAGTCATATTGCCCCACTTTTCTCTCTTTCTTTTTTTTCTTTCCCTTTTCATCTGCTGTTGTTGCCATGCCTTATGTCAGAGCACATTGCTTAAGGCCACGGCTACGATAACCCCAGGGCAAGGTGGGTGAGAGGGAGATAATGTCTTCAGGCTGTGGCTTCATCTTGTCTTAGGAGAGTCTGTTGCAATTGATGGCAGGCAAGCTGTTCTCCTGTCAGTGCTTTTCAGCATTTACGGATGCCTCAGGGCCCAGAGCTCTGTGCATGCATGTCTGTCGCAGAACATGAAGGTTCTTCTGGGGTTGTCTTTGTGGTGTTGTGGGAGGCACAGGGGAGTGCAAATGTAGAGACCCAATCCCTATTCCTGCTTTGTCATTAACTGGATTTGTATCTTTTATATAGTGATCGCACTTTTGCAAATATCTCTGTCTCAAGGAAGTGTTCCTGAGTCACGTTGCAATTAACACATTACTTACTGTCTCCTTCTGTAGAACATGATTTTCTCAAAGAGAGAGACTGTCTCATTACCTTTCCGTCCCCCTGCACAGGGTAGGCACTTAAGGAAACATCTGTTGAGGAAAGTCACATATCTGGGTCTTTGTTCTCTCTACAACTGGGGGATTGGAATCCATTAACTGTAAGTCCTTCTATGATTCTGTGACACGTGTGTAGTTGTAATTAGGCTTTAAGTGGCTGCCACGCTTCTGCACACTTTCACATGCCAAGGGGATGCCCATCTCGTGTGACAAGAGAAGATGGGACAAAGACACGGTATCTGCACAGCGAGGGAGGCTTTGACAAGTGCTGATGGAGTCCATTTAGAAGGTGCCTGCTTTCTGAGGATAGTACACGTTACGCCCAGTGGTGGGCGTTTGTCCCGGGGTAATGGGACAAAGATAGCAAGCGTTTCATAGAGTATGTACTAAAGAAAAGGCAGTCTGTTTAATTTATATATTACATACAACTGTGTGTTAGCAAATTAGAAACATTAATGGCTTAACCACAGTACCAAAGCCTGTAGACTCTCACTTAAATCCTGACCTTTGACAAATGAAGACAAATACTGGTAATGTCCCTGGCAATTTCTCTGGCATGAGAATAATCCCTAATATAAGGAAGCCATTATTCTAGTGCAGAGTACTGGGCACAGAAGGGAATAAGTGGATGATATTGGACCCGGATGTTGTTTCTAGAAGATGACCTGGACCTCATTAAGATCACATGCGGAGGTTTTCTGATTTCCTGGTGAGAAGGGAATGAGATTCGTGCTTACTTGTGTGTGTGTGTGTGTGTACACACACACACACACACACACACAGACACACAGACAAGTGCAAGCTTCAGTGTGTATCTGAGCTTAAGCAAACTATTTTAGCCAGCTGTTTATTCCCTAGCATGAGCTTAGTTCATACAGCCTCACCTGAGAATTGAAGCCAAGATTCTGGTGTTCTAGAACATTCCTGTCTGGATGTGCCACGTTTCACTTGTTTTACTCAGTTTTCTTCAGAGGAACTGTGCATAAAAAGTGGAGTTTAGATATTCCAATGAATATCTTCAGGGTAGTTTCAGATATTCCAATAAACTCAATAAAGCAAGAGTTTTATAATAGGATGCTGAAATGGAAAACACTCAGCAATGGGGAAAAATGAGATTACCATTGAAGAAAAGTGCCATAAATGACCAATCACAAGTGACTTTAAAGCTGTGCAGGGGTGGGCACAACCTAACTTGAAAATCAGGTGCAAAGAGAATGGATATATTTCATGAATCACAGGTGGAAAATGAAAGTTTACAATAGTTCTAGTGAGGATATTCTTAGAGCCGGTTCCAAGTCTTGAATTTACATTTTTATGGTGAACATAACCCAAATGCTGATCTTCAGAAAGAGTGACATCATTGCTGAACAGTTTTTTTGTTGGTCCTGAGCAATGGAATATATTTTAAAACGTCTAGTTTATTTTTCTTTTTATTCAAATGGTGGAGAAATTGAAATTGTTACATTGTACTTGCATTTTTAGAGAAATTTACAAGATTTTACCTTCACTTTCTTAACCTAGGAATCAATTCGGACTCTGCCTCCATGAAAAATTAACCATTGCGTCTTGACCTAGATCAAGCCAGTCAGTCATCCACAGAGATTTTTGTGCAGACCAAGCAGTTGTAATTTCTGGAAACCACCAGTAGGTGTCTCCTATCAGTAGGTTTGGCCATGCAAGGGGCTGCTCTCATTTCTTACTCTTTTAGTAGTGGGCATTGTGAGAAATTTGTCCTTTGTATAATGCAGATAATCAAAGATCATTTAATATATTTCTGAAATGGGTCAGATTATTTTAATCTGAAGCCCAACTTTTCAGGTAGGGAGTTTCTAATAGTGATAGTTTTGTATGTGTGTTAATAAATGATCAGAATATTACTTCACCAGTTGAGCTGATTTATTTTGAAGTCTAACAAAATTATGATTAAAAACAAAAATTTCTTAAAGCATAAGTTGACAATATAGGCATGCAAATGAACATTTCCTTCATGAGACTTGGAAATGTGAGAAATTTCCTGGAGATCCAATCTTGAGGTTTCACTATGCGTGAGGTCAATGTTTAATATCTGAAGTCTACAGGGTCTTCTTAATGGGAAAAATACAAAAGTTACTTCTCCAAGAAAGATTAAAAAAAAGATTTCTTTTCAGAAAATAAAATAGAGGTGCTGGGTGAAAAGTTAGCCTGGAATGTTCAGTTTGTGGCCAGGCCACTTCTGAGAGGTGACATTGTATCACTGCACTTTCCAGGACTGTCCTCTTGTTATTGCAACCATCCTTTTAATACAGTCCTACTTATTGACCCAACATTCATCTGGTGCTGAGCATACACTGTCTTCTGAATTCCTTCTCTCTCCAGCAAGCTGGTACTCTGAGGGCGCATTATGTCTCACACTCCCTCACATCTCATGTATACCCAACCTGGAGCTAGTATCATCCTCAATTGACACAGAATGTTCCTACATTGGTTTATTATGGAATTGAGTCTTATGGATAGAGTGCTCTAGCTTGTGACAGACTTTTGGGACTTCCATAGTTTCTGACAAGCATAGTTCCTTGCACATAGTAGGTGTCATATTATTGTTAAGGAATAAATGAAGCACAAGGCTGATAGAACAAGAAATGCATATGCTTGGGGGCACCTGGCTGGCTCAGTTGGTAGAGCATGCAATTCTTGATTTCTTGGTTGTGAGTTCAAGCCCCATGTTGGGTGTAGAGATTACTTTAAAGATAAATAGATAGACAGGAACACATAACCTAATTTTGTGTGTGTGTGTGTGTGTGTGTGTGTGTGTGTGTGTGTGTGTGTGAGAGAGAGAGAGAGAGAGAGAGAGAGAGAGAGAGCGAGCTAGAGAGAAAAGAGGATATTTATTGAGTACCTTGTGTAAACCATGCCGTGCATTGCATGATAGACTTACTTAAGGGCCACCCATAAGTTCAACTGACCTCAGCTGACCATGGAAGAAATGGAGTTTAATTCTGAACTAGGCAGGTCTAACACTCTCTAGAGATTGATGCAGAGAGGGACATAGAATGGCATTCTTGGTCAATGAACTATTGAGCAAAAGAGGAAAGAATTTTGAAAATTGTTTTGGAACATCCTAAATGAAAATTTGTACCACCAGGAATGTGTTACTTGTTCAATTACCTTGCATAGGTTGGGTTCCATAGGAAATACTCTAAGATGGATATTTTTCTGCTGAGGTTACTGGGGACACAGTCAGGATTACAGTTGTGGGTGGGTGAAAAAAAATAAGATAGGGCAGAGGGAGGAGTTGAACTGAGATGCAGTCTCAACAGAGGCTTCAGCCAATCCTATAAGGAGTCCTGGAGCTGCGATGGTTTTCAGATTTATGCCACCTAAAGGCAAGGAGACCAGTCTTGGTACTCCCATATCCACCTGTAATTAAATGTAGGCTGCCCCAGGGAAGGCAGTGACCTTGAATGTGGGGACTTTCTTCAGGTAAGGACAGTTCTCAGTTGGTGGCCATCAGGATCTGCATTCCCAAGTGTTCTGGGAGTAGTGCCTGGTGGTGTATTGCCTGGAAAGGGCACACCAGGGGTGTCCACCAAAGTATCCACTACCTACCCCTTCCTTTGTTTTCTCCAACCAAAGAAAAAAAAAACCCTCAATCTCATCCATAGAGAAGTGAAATAAGGTTTGATAATCAAATTAGTTCTTCTATCAAGGGTAGAAAAGGGGACTATTTTCTAAACTTCAACATTTTGATTCAATCCATGCCTGGACCTCAGTGCCCCATGTTAGAGGAGAGAGCAAATCAAAGGACATGGGTTTGATAGTTTAGGGTTAGGAAAATTGACATAATTGCAGGATTAGGCTTCAGGTTTGAGGGGCCAGAAGTTCAAGCTGCAGAGTTTAAGAGGGCCTAGAATACCCAGACTTCACTGGGAACCAAAACAGATGGTTTTGAAGGTGATGGGAATGGTATAAATGGGACTGTTTGGGTGGGAGGTCATGTCTGCACATGTCTTAGTGCAGTACAATAAGAGAGGCTTATGGAAATTTATGATTCCCCTGTGTCCAGCAAGTTCACCGTAACCACACAGCTAGGGGCATGGGCACAATGGTCAGGCTTTGGCCAACCTACTAGGGGTAGGCAGGCAGACAGAGAGTTTTTTTTTGAGAGTTGCAAGGCAATGCCTAAAACTAATGTAGTATTGTGTGTCAACTATACTAAGAAAAACAAAGGTCCAAGGAAGATGTCTTAGTTCAGTCTACCATGACAAAATACCATAGATGGAGTGCCTAAACAACAGAAACTCACTTTCTTGCAGTTCTGGAGGCAGGAAAGTCCAAGGTTAAGGTTGTGGCTGACTCATTTCATTCTGAGAGCTCTCTTCCTGGCTTGCAGATGGCCTCTTCTCCCCGTGTCCTCACATGATGGAGAGGGAGCATGAGAGTGAGTCGTCCGGTGTTTCTTCTTATAAGGGCACTAATCCTATCAGATCAGGACCTCCCCTGTATGACCTCATTTAACCTCAGTTACTTCCTTTCAGGCCTCATCTCTAAATACAGCCAACCACACTGGGGGGTTTAGGGATTCAAAATATGAATTTGGTGGGGTGGTGAGTAGGACATAAATCCTCAGTCTGTACTGGGAGAGCCAATATTTCCGTGAAGATCTATCAGACACCATAGCAACAACAGCATTTGTCCCTGCCTAGACAACTGGAAAAACTGTGGGAATAAGTTGGAGCTCTGTGGTCACCAAGGGGTTCCAGGTTACTTTAGCTCTCAGGCAAGGAAGACATTAATCACTTAAAACACAAGACTAATTCCACAGTCTAATAACTGTATACCTCAAACCTCCATAGAGGTTGTCTCAGAAGAATGGATCAGGCTGAAAGGTCCAAAGGAACAACACAAATACATAATATTGAACAAATAGTCCCTCATATAACTTGGGCCTGGTTCACACTCTAAAAGATTTGGATGTAGAAATAGTATTGTTCTTAGAAACTAGTTTCCTATAAGGATTTGGATTTTCTATCCACAACTCTCTGCTTTGGAGATTCAGGCCTGCTGTTTCGTGAGAGTAATGCCCTCACAAAATTTCAGGGCTTCTTATTGGAACAAGGTTAGAGCTGACCCTTTACTTGTAAGAGGGGTGTGTGTAGTTCTCTCTAGCTCTGTCTCTATATTTTTGTCATTGGTGCTATGCTTAAGAAGCCTTCCTCCAATTCAAATATCTGGCATAAAGGTTTCACAGCAGAAGCAGGTTATCTTCTATTATTTGCATCTCTTTGGTCATCTCATTGATACTTTGTAAGGGGGTAGACAAGCACTTCAAGGATTTCCGGGTGGCCATCTTGACATGGAAGGTCAGCTCAGTGTTTTTTAACAGAGCACTTAAACTCTTTGGATCTTTCTCTTTTAGATGAAAAGAGTTAATTAAATTTAATTAGACGTGATTAGGAAATGGTGTTTAGGTTACCTTCCTGCTGCTCCAGATTGTCCCCTGCTCACATCAGTGTTTGTTGGCCCTTGCAGGCAGGAGCTGGGCTTGGTGAGAAGGCGGGTGGCAGCCCGACAGATACAGAGGTACGCTGGCCAGACAACGATAGCTCTAAATAACTGCCACCCTGCCCCTTTTATTCATTCTTCAAGGTCCAGCTTAAGTTTTATACCCCAGCTTTTCCATTCTAGGCTGACTGCTTCATCTTCTAAATGGCTAGTATTTGTTAATGTTAGTATTTTCATTACAATCCATCCAATTTATTTTTCATATAGGCTCTGATATACAGTTTTTACTGTCTAGTTTTTGTACTATATAATATAGAGCTTAAATATGTATTTGGCTTTCCTATAAGATTTTAAGTTTCCATTTGTAATTTTATCGTAACTCAGACCAAATCAGTCTTTAGAAATATTTACTAATTTGTGGTTGAACATGGAGACTCACGTGGTAGGAAATAACACATACAATGACTACTAACATGTACCTAATATAGTTGTACCTCAAGGAACTGTTCAGTTTTAAAAATATGTATCAAATCCTTCATCTTCTTTTACAAAAAAATACATTTTATTAACACATTTTTTTAATGTTTGCTTATTTATGAGATGAGATAGAGACAGAGCATGAGTGGGGAAGGGGCAGAGAGAGACAGGGAGACACAGAATCCGAAGTACGTTCCAGAGCCTGACGCACAGAGCCTGACGCGGGGCCTGAACCCACAAACTGTGAGATCATGACCTGAGCCGAAGTCAGACGCTTAACCAACTGAGGCACCCAGTTGCCCCCAAAATACATACTTAGTATGTATCATGATACATACTTTTTCCCATGACATTTGAAGTCCAAAAGATCGGACTTGTGTCAGAGGATCTCGGTTTGAATCTTGATTCTGCCATTTAGCAGCTGTGTGAGCATGAACCTCAGTTTCTGCATCTAGAAAATAAGGATATTAGTTTCCTCATGAAGTTGAATGAAGGCATGATCCAATTCAATCTGAGTTTCTCCAAAGCACATCAGAAGAAAGTGACAGTTCCTTTAGATGGAAATTCAACATTTAATTTGAATTCCCTCCAACTTAAGTCAGAGTTGTTGGGGTTATAGGAAACCAAAGCCCAGATCATAACCATACAACAAGAAGCACTCAATTCAAGTCATTACTGAAGCTGTTTTGTTTTAGGAATTACTTCACAGTTGAGCTGTTGGTTTTTATCCCAACTCAGTCTGTACACGTTATTAAATCTGGAATGAGTAAGCTTGTGGCACATCTGGCAAGAGGATGGAGGCCAGATTCCAATTTTTTATGCCTAACCTCCCTGTGAAGTTTCCCGGCGGGTACGGCAATGTGATTTTTGACTCTTAACATTGAGCCGCGTGCCATGCTTGTGGGTGGCTGTTAAGTGGCTGGCATTTCCAGTCCCCAAGGTGGGCAGGGACATTGTTATTTTGTGTATTTGGGGCAAAAGCCCCCCCTCTTTTTGGCCCCGTGGCAGGTTTTGACTCCATTATTCCGTTCTCCGGACATGGGTAATCTCTCATTGACATCTGGAAGTGTTGTGCCAGAAAAGCAGAATATCAGCAATGAGGTTCTCCATGTGGATCTGAAAGAAGGCTTTTTGCCTTTAATTTGTGAAGTTTTTGTGAAGCTCTTTGGGATCCTTCTGGATAAAGAACCTTCTATAAACCTCACTTATGATGACGATGACTGCTGGCAGAATCGAAGTTACATGCGTGCGTCGGGAGGACAATATATTCTCTTTGTGCCCACATAAACTTCCATTTATCTATACAAATATCTTTGAAAAGAGAAAGGCTGAAATGTCTTCTCTCCAGCTGGGGTGCTGTTCTGTTGTTGAAGCACAGTAAATTGGGTCACCGTCCAGCTTTGCATCCGGCACCTGCTCAGCCACACAATGGGGAAATGAGCGCTTCTATAGTGACAGTGGCAACGTGTGGCAGACCGGTGCCAGGGATCGCCGTGGACAGCTAATAAGGAGTCCAGGAGAGCCGATCATTCAGATTGCTGCCTTTGTTGCTCTTGTCGGGGAGGAAAGACATTGCTAAAAGGAAATTTATTCTTTTAACTCCTACTTTTGAACTCTTTCTGTGCTCTCTGAGGAGAGCGATTTTAAAAGGTTAGATATTGCTAGTATGTGCCAAGTTGGAGAAGGAAATGTCTCTAATGTGCAAGAATACAAGGAAGCATAGATTTTCTTTCTGGAGACTAAATGTGGTGGTCTGCAATTGATTAAAAAGGATTTGGTGGTTGAATAAATGGAGTTCTGGGTGTAGTGGAATGAGACCTTAGACATGGAGTCAGAGTTCGCATCTCGAACTCACCATCGACTTTCTATGTCATGTTGCCTTGGCTTCCTCATGTATGCAGTAGAGGGTTAGTGTGAAAATGAAGTGAGCAGAGCACCTGGCATATAATGGGCAGTCACTGCATATTCATTAAATACAAAAAGTATCCTGTGTGAAGGAGGGCTTGCCCCAGTTAGGATAGGTGACAGTTCTCTGAGGTAACATACAAGCCCCAAATCTCAGTGTCTGAAACAGCACAGGTTTCTATCTCTGTCAGTCACACTTCATGTCCACTGAGGTCAGCTGTCCTGCTGCCATGGGCATGCTCTACATGGTCCTTAGTCTGCGTCCCATTGAAGAACCACTACCGGGTCATCATAGCAGTAGAAAGAAAAGCTGTGGAAGGATCTGTAGCTGCCATTAAATGATGTGTCCTGGAGATGATGCCCATCCTTTCAGCTTAGAGTTCACTGACCAAAACTAGTCACGTGGATCCTCCCAATTGCTAATGAGCCACTCTGTAAATCCTACTTTTGCTCCAAACAAGGAAATCCAGACTAATTTGCAAGTAACACTAATGACCTCCGAAGTGTCCACTGAGCAGGCTCTGTTAACGTATGTCTCTGCTACATACCAAAGTGCTGTTATAATTTTCTTCTTTGTTATAATATGTAATCATTGCCTTCTGTTGAAATTTTAGAATTGCGGGCTTGTTTTCTCTTTATTTTTTATTCTGATGAAACACAAGAAAACTTTGTATTTTCACAGAATGGAAATAGGGTTTTATTTTACTTTACTCTGGGCAATATAAGGTAATGCTGCCTGGTTTCAGCTTTCTTTTTGGTCTTGGGAAGTTGTAGACAGGGATGGAACACGAGAAGATGGGGAGGGGGCAAACATATGACAGTTTCATGAAAGAATATTTTATCTGGCCAGGTAAGATCCAGTTGGACGTAATTATTCTGTAGAACTTTAGGCTGGTTATAAAGCTATGCAAAAAGAGGGAAGAGCTAGCTTTAAAATATCTATTGTACACTTGAGAAAAAACAGAAAGTTTATTCATTCTGTTTTCGGTTTCTCCCCTTTATGGGAATCTTTATTGCCCCTGAAAACTGACTGTGTGCTAACATATCTGTATGCCTTTAGGAATTTGAAGAAGAGACTGCAGGAATCTGAGTCTATATTGGTGTAGTAGACACTGATAATTATCTCCCAATATCCATTTTCCCTTTGAACTTTTGATAGTAGGATTCCTGCCATCCTATCCTGGCTTAGCTAGAGACTGAAGCCCTGCATAGCCTGATGGAGCAGATCCTCCCGCACAAAGTTACTTTTGGATGTAGTTAACAGTTAATGAGTACCAAGTATTGCATTGTCTGTCTTGCAGCTACGTATGTTGGCCACGTATTAAGCTCTAGCAGAAGTGAGCAGTTGGGATGTGGGCAGAAGTGATGGGTGCAACTTGTAGTCGTGTTGTTACTACAGAAGCTCTGTAATGTCTGCTTCCCTTTCTTTCTTGTGGGTTGGAAAGATGACAACTTTCTGAAATAGTCACTTTGGGCCCAGGGGTAGAAGCCATGCATTGAGGACGACTCTCACTACCTTAGGCTGACTATCCATCTCTGAACTACTATGTGAGAAAGAAATGAGACTTCTATGTTGATTAAGCCATTTAAAAAATTTCTTTTAATGTTCATTTCTTTTGAGAGACAGAGAACATGGGAAGGGCAGAGAGAGAGGAAGAGAGAGAATCCCAAGCAGGCTCCGTGCTGTCAGCACAGACTCAGACGCGAGGCTCAGTCCCACAAACTGTGAGATCATGACCTGAGCTGAAATGAAGGGTCGGACGCTCGACCAACGGAGCCACCCAGGCGCCTCTTGGCCTTTGTATTTTTGGGGTCTTTTTTGCTTTGGCAGCGTAGCCTGCAGGTACCTAGGAACTCTCCTCTTTCCAGGCTTAATTTTATTCATAGCATCACATTTTAAGTGATTTAATCTCTTTGCTATCATTTCTTTTTCTCTTATATTGGGGAGCATGGGGGAAGCTGCTCATTTGCTGAGTGTGAGATTTAAATTTGTACTTATTTACACCTTCTTGCACTTTTGCCCTCGTAAGTTCATCAGACAACCGTGAACAGGGTCTTTGAATTCTAGGCTGTACCTTCCTCCAAATGAATATTCTACCTTAGACCGTCAGGTCTATTTTATTCATCCAGGCAAGTTATTTTGCCTTACACAAAACCAAACTCTGTGTGATTCAACATTCTAAAGTGCAGTGAAAGACTCCCAGGGCTTAATGGCCATGTGTGTTATAAGAAGAATTCTGGAGGCATATTTAGGTATGAAAATAAGCCCAATTGGCCTTTGCAGAGCCCTATTTTCTTCATTTGGTTCCACTTCATAGTTGAATATAAGCCTGGAGTGAAGGTCTGCATTTTTAGAAATTGTGACTCGGGCATATTCTCAAGGCAGATGGACCTTTTCTAAGAAGCCGCTGCCCTGCAGGGTGGGTGGGTGTGCACAATAAAGAGGTAAAAATCAACTGTAGCTAGGACAAGGTGGATAAAGAGCCAGCATTCTCTGGGTGTGACTGGGGCTTTTACTTTCCACTTGGTCACTTGATGGTTTATTTAGTATCTTGAAATGGAGTAAAAATTAGTGGGCTGTTTTTCCACCTTTCCTAGCCAAAGTCACTTCTTAATAGGTAAAACAGACCTAATCCATCCCCCACCCCCACCTCACACAGTGTCCGTGCCCTTGGTTAAATGATGGGAAATGCAGCCAGTCACCTTGCTCTTTCCACAGAAGGTCAGGCTGGGCTCTTTTAACAGCTGTTTAGATGAAACCAACTGAATCAGAGAACTGAATGCATTAGTTGTTTCGGCATCTTCAAGACTGAAAGCATATTACCGGTAGCACGTTTTGCCCCATGTTTTGGCATGCCTTGAGAAGAATTAGTGATAGCAATAAGTGGTCCATTTAAATGATTTAGTGAAAACCTGAAAGATGGATTTTTAATTGTCTCTTGACCAAAAAGAAGCCTATTTAGATCATAAAAATCTTAAAATGCCTTTTTGTAGGAATGCCTGAGTGGCTGAGTCGGTTAAGCATCTGACTCTTGGTTTCAGCTCAGGTCATGACCTCACGGTTCGTGACATCAAGCTCCTTGTCGGGTTCTGTGCTGACAGTAAGGAGCCTGCTTGGGAGTCTGTCTCTCCTTCTCTCTGTTCCTCCCCTGCCCCTAAAAATAAACATTAAAAAAATGCCTTCTTGTGCAGTTTTGTTTTGCTCTTTTCTATTCTCTTTACTTTTATACCCAAAGAAGTTATAGTAATTATATGTCAATCTAGAGTACCAGGTATTATAGCATGTGCTTATAAAAGGGGTCCATTCCACAGGCTAAAATTCCTGTCAGAGAATTCCCATCTATGACATTGTTCTGTTAAATGACTTAAAACTTACAATTTTAGAGCTGGAGCTTGAACATAGTGATTCTAAGAACACATAATATTAATTGATTTATGACTGGCTAATGATCATAAAATAAGATCCCACATTTTAGTCTTTAGCTCTGGATTGCTGTTATAAAGATGCAACTCCCATTTGTTCAAATTTTGCAGCCACTCAAATAATTTACAATGCAAGTAAACCTTTGTCATGAGATGTTACCTCCATGACAAATTTGCTTGAGTTTTGTTCACTTGTGTAAAATCTGTCTCAAACACTAGAATAGTGATAGAAATAACTCATTTGAATTACTAGGATCATGCAAAGGAAGAATGTGTTCACTCTGGTGGCTGTGGGCAACTGTTAAAATCATCACATATCTCCTTAACTTACTGAACTAGAAAAATAGAGTAATGGTTTGGGAGATCCACAAGAATGAGTTGTATTGAAACAGTCAATGTTAAGAAACCTTGTCAGATACATGTATATAACTTCTTGCCATGATCTAATAAAACACCCTCTGACTTAAAAAGGATAAGGGGCAGTGAGGTTGGTATAATTTAATCTGACTTTAACCCCTCTAATTTGATCATCAGCAAATCTTGGCTAGCCTCTACATCAATAGATGATGAAGAGTTTCTTGAAACATCAAACGGTAATTATATCTATACTATACCAAACCATCATGATTAGGAGTTTTATACTCAAATCCCTGCTGGGCCCGGCTAGATAATTAAATGATAAGGCTGTGTATAGAGAATGATGGTCACTGTGGGGAACAGGAGCATTCATGGGACCATTCCACTGTAGCCTAGGCTTGCCGTGTGGGAATCTGGGTTGGGTGAACAGGTTTTCCAGTTTTCGAGAGAAATTGGAAATCTGGGTTTTTATGTAAAATATGCTGGTATTTATTTATTTATTTATTTAGTCTTTTAAAGTTTATTTATTTTGAGAGAGACAGAGACAGCACAAGTGGGAGAGGGAGAGAGAGAATCCCAAGCAAGTTCCATGCTGTCAGTGCAGAGCCCGATGTGGGGCTTGATCCCAGGATCCTGGGATCATGGCCTAAGCCAAAATCAAGAGTCAGCTGCTTAACTGACTGAGCCACTCAGGGCCCCTATTTATTTATTTTTAACATTTATTTATTTTTTTTAAAAGACAAGAGAGACAGAGCACAAGTGGGGGAAGGGCAGAGAGAGAGGGAGACACAGAGTTAGAAGCAGACTCCAGGCAGGCTCTGAGCTGTCAGCACAGAGCCCCATGTGAGGCTCAAACCCATGAACTGCGAGATCATGACCTGAGCCAAAGTCAGATGCTTAACTGACTGAACCGCCCAGGCACCCCAAGATATGCTGATTTTTAAATGATGGCAAGAGTTTGAAACACTGTGGACCAGCCAGCCTATACTGATTTCAACTCAGGGGCCATAAATTTGAAGTCTCTCAACTAGATATTTATAGTGAAAATTCATTTAATCGTGCTGTTGTTTACTTTTCACTTACCTTTCGGTGGGGTGGAAATTTCTTCATGATTGTTTCACTGTATGCCTAGGTTGGGGGTACATACATGAGATACAGTGTCTTGGCATCATTAAATTTGATCTAGTTATTTGTAGTTCTCATAGATCTTATATTTGGGAATATGAGGGTGCTATGTAAATTCTTCGATAACCTTGACTTAGGTGGGGATAGTAGGCAACTCAGAATTTGCCATAATAAGTGTGAAAAGATGCCTGAAATGAACAAGTTAAAATTCCAGTGATAGAAGTAGAATTGCCCACTTAGGAATTAAAAGAGAAACACACACCCATAATGTAAGCATAAAATAACTGATGTATGTAAAACCAATGGCGAAAATTATCCTTGATGTCATAACGACTTAGAAGCTAAATGTCATCTGTTATACATTGTGTGACCCAGGAAGGTTAGGGTATAGGAAGAGGTTGGAAAATGCCTTTATGTTCACCATATATGCTGTAACACTTGAAAGTTTATGAGCCACTCGTACCATATAACTGATCCATTTGATGTAGCCAGCATGTCTTTCTAATAGGCTCAGCTAAGATACAATACCACTTCAAGGAGGTTTAAAAAATAAGAAAAAGACGGTCCTTTCCAAAAGAGATTAAAGGCACAAGAAAGAATTCACCAAAGAACACAGATTCTGGAGCCAGAATACCTAGGCTTGGATTCTGGCTCCATCATTTACCCCTTCTGTGTACTTATGGCAAGTTACTTAACTTTCTCTGTGATTAAATTGGATTGTAGGTGAATCTCCAGGGCACATCCTAAGTGTTGTATAATTACTTGATATCAATATTAATAATGAGGAAAAGCATGCTGGTTACTAGGTAATATGTGTGTGGCCCTCATTTGAAGCACTCTATAGATTGACCCACTTATTCCTCCTGGTAAGCCTGTGTGTTACCCATCATTATTCTTATTTTAAAAATCCAATACTGAAGCTTAGTGAAGTTCAGTATGGTAGAAATTTACAAATAGTTCCCACTAACTGCCTCCCTGGAATAATCTGTACTTTCCATTTTACCTGTAGAGTACACATGGGTACCCAGTGCTTCCCAATGTCTGTGGCAAGGGGAGGGCTCTAGGCTCCACCACCCAAGTTGTGGGCCTGCCAGGTCAGCTGTGTGTGCTTTCCAAATTACCTATATATCTTTTGTAATGAGACCTGACCCTAACATTGATGGTGTCATGAATAGGCGTACCAATGGAGGCCCATATACCTTGGGTATAAATATTTCAAGATATGATTTAAGCCAGCAAAACTCTTAAGGTATGTCCTATCCTCCTTCCTTGATAAATAAATCTTCACAATGATTTGGAAGGCCAAGTTTAAATTTCTAGTTCTCAAAATCTTTGGTGTTCCATGCAAAATATGGCAGTGCAAAGAGGGCCCATCTTCGCCAGCTTCTCCTGGAGTCTTTCACCTCCTCTTCTAACCTCAAATTTGTCTCACACCACAAGGGGTCTCAAGAAGTATATTAACACCTTAAGAAGTTTTCAAACCTTGTGCTATTTGGCCAGGGAATTTCAGGGACCTTGGACCTGGAATGTGGTTTTGAAAGGGGAAGGTTGTTTCTAGATGGGCATGTCACTCTGGCTCCATTGAGGGGAACATAGAAAGAATAGAACCAAAATGTGGACTTCTAAACCACGGGCCCAGGACAGGGGTCCCTCTTCATGTGTCTAGAAGAGGTATTGATAGTGATTATTATTCAATTCAATACTTTTCAGAGAGATAGACTGTTAGCATCCAAAGATAGGGTTATTTCTCTGAAAACTATGTTGGAATCTTTGGAAAGTCTACATATGAGTAGCCAAAACATTATTATTATATTGGATATGGGAAAATATATTAAAATATAAAATATATTAAAATTATATTAGATGTAGGAAAATATATTAAAATATATTAAAATATAAAAAAGTATATTAAGATAGAGAAATTTCCTACATTCAGCTTGACTACCAAATGTTCTTTACCAAATCCAGGAGTTGAAAATTGTAGATGATGTATTATGGATATGATTTATTCAAGAAAATCAGTGAGTAATGCCCACCTGTGGATGCTTATTCCAAGAAATGGCTGTGTTCTATAATAAAGACTGAAACTAAATTTTCATTTATTTATTTAAGACAAAATGGAAGAAAATAGATACGATTTCAAAATTTATTTCCTGCTTGAATCAAAGTTTTATTAACTGATCAACTCCCAGCCCCAGTCTTACTGGTAGACAAGCTTCTCCTGTAACTGGCTCAGAGTCAGGTAGGTGGTAGGTTGGAAGGGTAAGGGTGAGAGAGTAGGTTTATCTTATTGTAAATATTGTAACAGCTATGTTTTATTATTAAGAACAAGATAAGCATAAAGGCACTCGTGTAACACTCAGTAAAACTTTTAAAAAAAGTTGAATGTTTACTAGGATTACATCTTAGGTATGGATTAGTTTTCAAGAAGGGTTATGGAAATCCTGAATAAGTCTGATTATCTAATATGTTTTCTGGCTCGTAGGCTTCAAGACCAGCTTTTATACTGTAGCATTCTGTGACTCGGTAGATTGACCCTAATACCAACCTTGAAGAAAGTACTCATCATCTTTTCCTTAGTTTTGACTATACGAAAGCCTGTTGACTTTCTTGAATAATAGCATAATTTTTTTGCATACTATCTTTAGGAGGTTTTACCTAAAAGCCTGGACCAACTAACTGAGAAACCTAGGAGAAGTGCACTGACTCCAAGTGACTTTAAGAGAGGTGGTCAAATTATAACAAAATGAAAGACCCGGAAGAAATACAAAATTAAGAGAAATTTAAGCAATTGTGTCTATGGCCCTTTGAAAAGAGAGAGGTGAACCTGTTCATAGAGTTTTGGTGAAGTGGCAAAAATGTCCCAAAACTCCTCGCAACCTAAAGAGCAGTTGGTTGTGTGGGCGGAGTGCATGGCCCCTCCTGTGCTCGCTGGCGTGGAAGTGGGCTTTAGAGAATTCATATGCTCTACCCTTGCCATGATGCACACAAGAAATTGAGCTGTCTTGCTCTTGTAAATTATTATCTCCACTGATTTTTATTTTTTAAAAGCTTAGTTATTTATTTTCAGAGAGAGGGAGAGAGAGAGAGAGAGGACTAATGGGGGGGGGGGGAGGAGAGAATCCCAAGCAGGCTTTGCACCGCCAGAGTCGAATGCAATGCGGGGCTCAAACTCACGAAACCCAAGATCATGACCTGAGCCGAAGGCAGATGCTTAACTGACTGATTTTTCAGTAGCGCCCCTCCACTGATTTTTCAAAATAACTTTGTGAAGTAGAAGTTGGTATCCTTAGAAGAGATTATAAAGAATATAATGCTTCCTTTCTTTCCTTTAACTTCTTCTGGGGCAGACTTCATGAAATTTTGGTGGTAACGCTTGTGAAAGCTGTGTGCTCTTTTTGTGCTGCCTGCAACAGTTGGAAACCTGAATATTTCCAAGTCAAAGGCAGCCTTACCACTGGAGCAGTGTTGCTTATGAAAGGCTCTGGCTCGCTCAGTCTCTTATTAGGGACCTAAAACTTCCTCTTACCTCCACCTATGCTTCTGAAACTCCGTGTGCATATGCATCACCTGGAGATCTTGTTAAACTGCATCTTCTGTGTTAATACAAGTAAGACTGGGCCGTAGATTGTGCATTTCTAAGAAACTCCCAGTCCATGCCAGTGCTGCTGATTTGAGGGCCATGTTTTGAGTAGCAAGGACCTAGACAGTAGCTCTCACCTAAGAATAAAATGCTAATATTGAAATTCTGAAATTACAGAGAAGGGGTAGGGAAACTGGGTCTTGGAAACACAGCACTTGTTTATGAATACGTGGAGAATTGGTGACAAAAAGGACAGCAATGGATACAAAACTCCTACTATCTTCTAGCTTGGTCACAGTAACCAAAGCTAGGAGACCAGCTCTGCAGTGGATGGGAAGTGTTATCTATGGAGATCTAAACTGGTATTAGGGAAGATGTCCCAAAGCGCAGCAAATGCTTTTCAGCTATGCTAGTTACAAGTAAATCCCAGGCCAAACTTCCTAGCAACTGCTAAGTGGATTCCATGTGTTCCCCTGATCCCATCCTTCCAAAGCTATAATGAAATTTCAGCATTGAACACAAACCAGAATGAAGCACCATAAAATTAATAGACTATCTCATCCATGAAGGATAGGGATAAATTTATTCTGTGCCTTAGAGAAAAGTACATTGGGGCCCATGTGCATGCTAATCTAAGAAGGGAAAACTCTGTAACCAGAGTGCATTACTGGCTGATCTTTCTTTGCCGGAACATGGTGACTCGAGTCAAGGTGTTAGAATAGGTAAGAGGATGTAGCCACAAACCAGGATTGGCATGTGGGGTTTTCCCAGCCTCCTGTTTTTCCTCAGGCCATTCAGTGCGTTATTGGGCCAGCACCTGTTCAGTAATTATGAAAACCTCACATTGACAGGCTTCTGGATCATGGCATCAAATGAGTAATTGTGGGAGGAAAAAAGAGGAGTTAGGAAAGATGGTGGAGAAACCAAGACTGGCAAGAACCGTGTTTCTCATGAAAAGAATATTTTGCAGAAAGGAAGTATAGAGGGGTAAGCTAGAGGACAGTTTTGCAACCAGAGAAAGTGAAATGAGAGTCAGAATTCGGTACAATGGCACTTGCTTTGGTAGGGTGAGCATTAAAATTACCCTCTGTTCCATATTTTATTGACATTTAATAAAGACGACCAGATTTCCTGGCCCTTGCCAGAATCAATAAGTCCTCAGAAACCCTATAAGCTACACGTGCTTTATGTTTATGTTTTCCATACTTTTTGTTTTGTTTTGTTTTGTTTTGTTTTGTTTTGTAGCCTAATGGTTAGAAGCACTGACGTGAGAGCCAGGCCCTCCAGGTTCAAATCCTGTTTCTGCCGCTTACAAGCTGGGAAACGTGGACACATTTCCTAACTTCTTGTGCTTTAATCTCTTCATTTGTAAGATGGAAATGTTGTCTCTTCCAGTAAGATAGTTATGAAGGGCCAATGAAATAGGCTTGCCCAGAGTACTTAGAACAGTGCCAGGCACTGAGTAGGCACCATTCGGGTCACTATTATTGTTGTTGTTGTTCTTATTATTGGTTTCATCATCTTGATAATAAAGCATGGCAAAGAATCATGCTGCCACAAACAGTTTCACAAGCAAAGCCAGATAAAACAAAGAGCAGCTTGAAGATGATTTCTGACAGTACTGTTAATTATAACGTAGAGGAAACTGTTCTCCAGAAAAGCAATTGCTATTTTGATTGGTTCTTAAGTTAATATATTGCTTGATTTTTCAGTTCAACAATTGAATAACTGCAGTGAGCCAGACTAAGTTATACAGCAGTGTCTAAAATAAGATTTTTTTATTCATTTCTTATAAAATATGAATAGCTTTGATTCTAGAGGAGATCTAGTGTTGTCACCATTCTCTTGAAAGATCTCCGTAGCCTTCATAGTGCCATGGCTTCGACAGTTGCACCTACTTTTGCTGGTTCCTGTTGGTTAGACGTTTCCATTGGTTTGTTTAAATGCTTCATTTAAGGGAAGTGTCTACATGAAGGCCCTGCATAAAATTACCATCAGTAAATTTGCCAGGGGAGGGGGGCGGAGATGGTCTCGGAGTACAGAGGAGCCAAACACATTTTAGAGAGGGAACAACCATTCTTTCTTGCTGTTCCCTTTTTGTCCTGCACCTGCTGCATTCTGATCACCACCATGTACATGCCCAGACCCTGAGAAATGCTGTCCTTGTATGCTGGGCCAGGAAGAAAAATCTGCAGCGAGAGATAGGATTGCTCTGGTGTTTATTTATTGGAGGCTATATACTTTTAATTCTGGCTTTAAATTCCGCAGCTAGAAGTGTAGTTTGTGGGTAAGGGACAGGTGAATTTCTAAAAGTGATCTCAGAAGGGTTGACTTTTAGAATCCCCGAAGATGGGGATATAAGGGGGACCTTTTAAATAAACCAAGTGCCCACAATGGCTTTATTACCACACTGCTACTTCACACTGTAGATTACACGAAGGCCTGGAGACTAATTTTAGCAACAGGCACAATTTACTAGCTATAGTGGGCCTCAGATGAATAGTTTCTTGTAAAATCAGTGGCAGCTTTATCCTAGCAGAGCACAAATAAATCAGCTCTTATTATTCCACATTCATTTAATCCTGGGACATTAGTCAGTGAGACCTTTCTGCAGCCTAATAAACAGCAGCAGCAGCAGTTTTTCTTTATGAGAGTAGTTGTTCATCCTAAATTAGAGCCCGCATTAGGCCGAGGCAGAAACTTTTGCAGGATGATTTAAAGATATATAATATGAGACCATAATAGTGTATGAAAACTGTACCCATGTGTATAAATATAGCAGGGCCATAATTTTGCTGTGCGTGGATTACTTTAGAACATGCGGCTTATTTTATCTCTCTTCCCTGAGAGTATCCTTTGTGGCAGGTGATACTGTTATCCTGTCTCTCTTGACGTTGACTCGAGTGTCCTTTTATGTCACTTGGGAATTGGGTAGGCACTGAAGCTGCATCCACCTTTTTTCCGTTTTACCCGGAAGAAACTTCACCAATTTCCAGCCCGGCAGAAGAGAATGCAAGGGACGTGCATCTAAACTGTGCCCCTGGCTGTTGCTGTTTGAGGGGTTGTAGCTCGAAGCAAAATCACAACCCAAGCCCACATAAAACCTGTTTAGTCCAGTAAAGCTCAGGTCAGGTTTCCTGTTGTAATGTCCCTCTGTATGTGCAGAATACAATTTGACTCCTGTTGTAACTGACGATGTGACTTTATTAAGATACGTTCACAGAAGCCTTCCACTTGTATAGATTGACCCTGCCTCACGGGTGGACAGGATTTCTAAACAGGGGAGATTACTTTTTGTTCATCCACAGCATAGATAGGACCTCAGTAAACTGTGGGCTAATTCCACGTAGGCTGTTCTTTCATACCTCCATCAGGAAGCCATCAGCTTGATAAACAATACGCATGGAATCACCAGCTCATCACGAGCAAACGAAGAATCAGAAATGAATCTGTTCACTCCTATGTTTGGTGTGTGACTCACTTTTACTATATGGATTGAGTGTGTGTGCTAAATAGTGCTTTTCACAGTTCAGCAGGTATTAACTGAATACCCACTGCGTGGGCTCCACAATGGAATTTTGTGTACATCTGCTTTTTCGAAATGTATTTCTTGTGGTGGAGAGAAGAGGAAAAATAGTCCAGACCATTGGATCCCAGTGGAACTAATATAAAATTGAGACACATTTTTTATTTTATAGATATACAACACAGTTATCATAACCAGGTATCACTGCATTTGATCAGTAAATTCTAGCCCATTCATTTAATAAAAAGTAAAGTACTCTGACACAAGTTCCATTATTTGGAGACAATAAGGACAGAAACCACACACACAAAAGACAGAAGCCACAAACTGGGAAACACTACATGCTAGTTTTCAGGAGCTGTAGATAGATAGTGCTCAAACTGTAGCTAAAATACAGTGTAGGTAAAATGGTCTTTCAATACAGTATGTGTAGTCAAAACAGGTTGTATTTTCCCACAATATATCAATATATATGATGCTTCCTCTCAGGAAGAATTACAGTAGTTTGAGGGTAGATTTCACAGATCCTGATTTTTCTGTAGCATATTACCCCTGTGTGGGTGAAGAGTTTCTGTCCAATATGAACCTCTGGTCGCAGGGTTTGGCCAATTTCAGCTCATCTTTGTGCAGTGCATCCTAGAGTGGACCAGATGATCCATATAGGACATTGAAAGACAAAGCTGTTACAGCAACTAGAGAAAGAACACCAAGGGGTCAGTGCCTTATCCTCATGTGGCAAGACCAGCACATTCTTAGGCAATGATTTCCAATATAGATGAATTAACTCTTTGAGTGCAGGAGATATCCTGTACTTCTTTTATGGCCTCTCCAAAGCCTACATAACTTTCGACATATGGTAGGTGTACATCGTACTGTCAGTTGATATATTGACATAAGCTGATGAAAATTATTGAGTCACTAATCCTTAAAGACATGGTGTCTAAGACTAGTTTCTTCTACTTTTTCATACTATTCTTATGTACCAACTTATTTATAATATTTACAATAAAATTCCCTAGAACTAAAAAATTCAATAGCAAAATTCTTTGCTTTCCTGAGTACACTGGGGAACATTCTGCTCTGGGTTGCTGGGATATCTTCTCACTGTTTTACCAATTTCTCTCTCTCCTGTCTGGCTGTTTGCTCCTTCCATAGCTCTTAGAAGTTCTTCAGCTTCCATCTTCTGAGATTCCACTTAAGCAGCCTTCTTTGTACTGACTCTAAAACAACCTAACCCAACTTTATTTCATGCATGGAGCCACATCTGGTCCATGGGAAAGTCTCATGTCTTGTTCTTTTTTTTTTTTTTTTCTTTCTTTTTCTTTTGGTCCCCAACCAAATAAGAAAATCAGGTTCTTCCCTCATTCAGCATTCACTCATTGAGCTCACCTGTCACAGAACCAATCAAGTTCTCTGCATATCCTGATACTTTTTATACCCTTATCATGGATGAGAGGTTAAAGAATCATCCAGTAGGTCCTCGGGCTGTCTTCTGGGCAAGCTCCCCCTGCCTCTAGCCTCACAGCTCCTGTTGCCATCTGCTATTATTTTCACACCTTGGATGAAACAGAGACAGGAAAACCCTTCAATGTCCTGTTATAGTGAGTTGCACATTTTCAAAGAACGTGATTTATTCAGATGGTTGTACTTTTTCTTCAGTATTCATAGACCCCACCTGACCTTAGTTTACACTGGATATTTTAAAGTTCTGAATCTGTGTATCTTCTGTGCTTTGGGTGAAAATGAGGAGATGTAGGCATGAGTGCTTTTTCTTGCTTGTACCAGATTTCTTTCAAGCAGATACTACCCTGCATTGCCACATTTTCATTTTGCTGGCATATAACTAGAAACTAGAAACAAATACTCTATGAGCTCTATTTTGTGGGTTAATTGTCTGTTTGCACTTTAATTTTGGAATCTGTAGAACTTCAGCTTTGAATCTGCATGAGTCTTTTAATGAAAATTATAGCTTTCATACATATCTGTAGTTGTGGGGTAGAGGAGAGGGAGTGCAGAGGAGAAAGAGAGTAATTGGTAGAAGGGGAAAAAAAGCTCTTTTTGTTTAAGTACTGAACTATTCTCAGTGCTTTAGGTCTATGGCCTGGAACCTATATTCGTTGCAAAGGCAAATGTGTTCCTACTGAATTTTAAAATCTGGAGAGGTTTGAGATGATCTTGTGCAGCCCCTTTATTTTATGGTTTACATTGAATAGTAGGTTGCAAGAGCCTGTCTCTTTTAGTTGTAAAATTCTTGATTCTGTAAAGCTGAATCTTACATTTTAAGTGATTTTTTTTCCCCAGGTCACATAGCTGAATAGTGGATGGGATGACAGCAGAACTCAGTTTTAATATGTGAAGATTTCTCCTTTGTTGGAGCTAAAACTGGGAAGAGATTTTCCAGTATTTATTTCAGGATCTTATGTATTCATAGGATTTAAACAAAAATGCATTGGCCATTGGGGATTTCCACACCACATCTGTACCCCATGCTTGTTACAATTGTCCAGGGTGCAAGAGTATGTATGGTGGGTGATGGTGACAGATACGGAGGTGGTACAGGTAAAGAAACTGACACTTTCTCTGAATTATTGCGCTGATTTCTCCCAGGAAACTTCAAAACAAAAACTTAAGTAGCAAATCTAGTTTATGAAGAGTTGATGAACAATATTCACATGATGTGCAACTTAGTTGTATGTACTTTTCCCATATTTTTAAAGATTACCTAAAGACTATAAGATGCATCCTTAACTTGTCAGGTTCTTTTTTTTTTTTAATGTTTATTTATTTTGAGAGACACAGAGCATGAGTGGGGGAGGGGCAGAGAGAGGGAGACACAGAATTTGAAGCAGGCTGCAGGCTCTGAGCTGTCCGCACAGAGCCCGGTGTGGGGCTCGAATCCACAAACCGACATCATGACCTGAGCCAAAGTCAGACGCTTACCCAACTGAGCCACCCAGGTGCCCCTTGTTAGATTCTAATATAAGTTAGTTCTCTTACTATTTCTCAGACAGTTCTAGGACATTTGGTGACTTGACCTGTCATTGTTACCTTTCTAGTGTAGCAGACTACTCTAAAATTTAGTAGCATTAAACAATAACCAATTGGTTAAGTTCCTGAATTCTCTGAGTCAGAAATTTTGAAAAGGCACAGTGGGGATGGCTCGTCTCTGCTCCATGATGTCTGGATCCTCACCTGGGATGACTTGAATGCCTGGGGTGACCTGAACAGATGGCTTCTTCACTCACATGTTTGGTGTCTGGGCTGAGATGGCTGAAGGGGGGACTCACTGTAATTATTGAGCAGAGGCCCTCTATGTAGTCTCTCCAGTATGGTGGTTAAAGAGTTGACTTTTTATGTGGTGACTTAGGGATCAAAGAACAAGAGGGCAACGTGGAAGTTGCATGGCCTTTTATGACCTAGCCTTGAAAGTCACATATTGTCATTTCAGCCATGCTCCAGTGGTTTAAGAAATCTCAAGTTTGTGCAGACTCAAGAGAAAGGGATGCAGTCAATAGCTCTTGATGGAGGAGCATCAGAGGGTTTGTGGCCATATTTTAAAAATAATATACCCAGTTAACCCCTTCCTGACTGTTACTGTTGTTGTCATACTTTAGAGTTTTATTCACATTGTAAATCTTTCAAGAGATTGTTGAATTTAAAAATAGTTAGATTCATCCACGTAACATACTGTGTTGTACCTTATTTCTTATCGCATCTTTATTTGTCTCATTTCTCTTCTAGAACAGCGCCCTTTACATTTCCTTTAGTGTGAATCTCCTGGTTTCTGTTGGTCTGGAAATGTCTTTGTCTTTCACCTCTGAAGACTTTTTTTTTTTTACAGAGGTTAAAATTCTAGGGTGGCATTTTAAAGATACTGTATTGTTTTGTTTGTTTTTTTTTTTTTCATCTTTAAAAAAATAAATTCTCAGGGACACCTGGGTGGCTCAGTTAAGCGCCTGACTTTGGCTCAGGTTGGGATCTCACGGTTCGTGGATTCAAGACCTGCATCAGGCTCTGTGCTGACAGCTCAGTCTGAAGCCTGCTTCAGATCCTGTGTCTCCCTCTCTCTTTGCCCCTCCTCTGCTCGTGCTCTATGTCTCTCTCTCTAAAATAAATAAACAATAAAAAAATTAAAAAAAATAAATTCTCAGACTTCTTATTCTTTTGGTAATGCTGTCTTCTTTTTCTGCTTGCTTTTGTTTTTGCCCTTAACTTTTAGCTATTTGATTATGATGAGCCTAGATATGGTGTTCTTTGTATTTATCCTGCTAGTGTTTCTTAAACATGTGGCTTGATGTGTTCCATCAGTTTTGGAAATTGCTCAGTTTTTAATCTCTTTAATTTTGTTCTGTCCTATTCTCTCTTTCCTCTGCTTTTGGGGTTCTAATTATACATACATTAGATTTTTAACACAGTGTCACAAATGCAATAGTTCTATAATTTTCATTCTTTTGACTCTCAATATTGGGTATTGTTTACTCAAATATTACAGTTAACTATTTTTTTTCTTCTACTGGGTCCAGTCCTACATTTTAAGCTATCTTTTGTGATCATCTTAATTTCAATTATTGTATTTTTAAATTTTGGAATTCCATTTAACTTTTTCTTATGAATTCTGGTTTTCTGATTTTCCATTTTGCCATTTTTTATCTGACCATATAACATCTTTATCTGATAGCTCCAATATATATTGGTTACTTGTAAGCCCATTTCTGTTTTTCCTTGTATATTCCATTTCTTGTTATGCCAGTAAATGTTTTTAGTTGAATACGTGGCATCAGTTGTGAACAGTATGGAAGGTCTGGATATGTTCTTGCCTTTGAGTATGATTTATTTGATCTTTTTGGAGGCAGCAGAGGGGCAGATAATCTCAGTCCAAATAGAGACTGAGCTGACCTGAGGGTGATTTTCAGTTTTTGTAAGGCTCAATCTATTTTGAGTTTGCTATCACCTCTCTGGGAGAGCTCTTCTTGCTTCTCAACTGGGATGGCATTTCCATCTCTTTCATAGACCTTGGACTTCTGTTTTTGTATCCTGAATTCTCTGACTGCCCCATTCTCTGCAGTGTTTTTAAGGTAATTTCTACTTGAGTTCTTAACCTTTTGCTTTGTGCAAATGTCTCAAGGAGAAACTTGAGTGCGTCTTCCTTCTTTTCCAGATCTTAGCTGCTCAGGTCCTTCCTAACTTTATAGTTCTGAACTCCATTTCTTGCCTCTTTGCTGTAAGAGATGGCCTAAGACTCAGCTAGCATCTCAAGACCTTGACTGACCCAAGTATGAACTGATACTCCAAAGAGAAAAGTGGCATGCAGAAAGTTTGACTTCTCTCTGTGAGTTTTCTCCTTCTCTAGGATCTGATTCCATAAATTCTGGCTTTTTCACCAGCTCCATGATGGCTTCAGATAGATGTTTACAAAAATCTAAATTGTCCATATCTCAACAGGATCTTTGGTCTGCTACAAGCTATTCTGTTGTAGCTAGGATTAGAGGTCTAGCTCATTCAATTTAGGAGAAATTACATAGAAACAGATTTTAAAGTAAATCTAAATGTTGTAACCATTTCCTCTAATTGATTTGAAACTATTTTTTAAAATTTAATTCTAGTTTAAGTGATACTCTTTCTGTTTATTTTTCTGGCTGACCATTTAAAAATTTATTTTTTTATTTTGAGATAATTACAGATTCATACGTAGTCAAAAGAAATAATACAGAGTGATCCCATGTATGCTTTACCCTGTTTCCCTCAGTGGTAACATTTCACAAAATTATAATACAGCATTACAACAAACCATTGACATTGATATGGTCCAGATACGTAACATTTCCATCACCACAACAATCCCTTGTGTTGCTACTTCATAGCTACACCCATTTCCCTCTTGCCCCCACCCTCTCCTTAAACTGTGACAACTACAGATCTGTTCTCCGTTTCTACTATTTTGTCATTTCAAGAAAACATGTAGGCTTTTGGGATGGTTTTTTCTGTAGCATAATTTTCTGGAGATTCATTAAGGATGTTGATGATATCAATAGTTCCTTCCTTTTAGTTGCCGAGTAAGATTACACAGTATGGATATATCATGTTTTGCTCTACCAACCATTCGCCCATTGAAAGACCTGATACTTTTAGCTATTATGAATAAAGTTGCTGTGATCCTGTTCGTAAAAATCTTTGTGTCAATCTTAGTCTTATTTCTCTGGGTTAAATGCTCAAGAGTACCTTGGTGGTTTATATGGTAGCTGCAAGGTTTTATAAGAGACTGTAAACCGCTCTACAGAGTGGCTGTACAATTTTAGATTTCTGCTAGCAATTTATGTGTGACCCACTTTCTCCTCTTCCATCGCCAGCATTTGGTGGTGTCACAGTTTTTTAGATTAGACATTCCAATAGATGTGTAATGTTATCCCATTGTAGTTTTAATTTACACTCTCCTAAAGGCTAATCCTGTTGAACATCTTCTCATGTTCTTATTTTCCAACTGTATATCATCTTTGCTCATGTCTTTTTCTCATTTTGTAACTGGATTTTTTTTTCCTGTTGAGTTTTGAAAGTATTTATTCTAGATACTAGTCTTTTGTTAGAACTGTGATTGTCAAAAATATTTTCTCTGCATATTGTAATTTGTCTTTTCATTCTCTTACAAGGGTCTTTCAGAAAACAAAATATTTTAATTTTGATGAACCCTATAAAATTTTTCTTTTATGCGTTTGGTATGAAGTCTAAGAACTCTTTGCCTAGTTTTCTCCTATTTAAAAAAATTTTTTAACGTTTATTTTTTCATTTATTGTTAAAAATTTTTAATGCTTATTTTATTTTTGAGAGAGAGAGAGAGACAGAGACAGAATGTGAGCTGGGGAGGGGCATAGAGAAAGAGGAAGACACAGAATGTGATGTAGGCTCCAGGATCTGAGCTGTCAGCACAGAGCCAGACACAGGGCTGGAACCCACGAACCGCGAGATCATGACCTGAGCCAAAGTCAGATACTTAACTGACTGAGCCACCCAGGTGCCCCTAACATTTATTTATTTTTGAGAGAGAGAGAGAGAGAGCGAGCACGAGCACATCTGGGGGAGAGGTAGAGAAAGAGGGAGAGAGAGGATGCATAGAGGGGCTGTGCTGACAGCAGAGAGCCTGACTTGGGGCTCAAACTCATGAACCATGAGACCATGACACAAGCCAAAGCCAGATGCTCAACCAGCTGAGCCACCCTCCTATTTTGTTTAAAAAAAGTTTTATAGTTTTATATTTAAGTTTATGATTTATTTTGACTTAATTTTTTAATAAGGTGTGAGACTTAGGTTGAGTTTCATTTCTTTTGCCTGGGGATACAGCACCGATGGATCTGGCACCATTTGTGGAAGAGGCTATTTGTTTTCTCTCTTGTATGGTTTTGCACCTTTGTCAAAATCAGTTGAGCAGAGCTTTATGAGTGTATTTCTGGGTTCTCTGTTATTTTCCATTGACTTTTGTGTCTGCCCCCTACTAGTACCACACGGTCTTGATCACTGTAGCTATATCCTCCTTCTTGAAATCGGGTAGACTGGTTTCTCCCACTTGTTCTTCTTTTTCAGAAAATCATTTTTGCTATTTCAGTTTCTTAGCCTTTTTCCACATGAATTTTAGTATATATGAGTGTGTGTATATATATTATATATATCATATGTCATATCATATATATCACACATACCACAATTATCATATATGTATGCAAACATACATAACAGTGTTGCTGGGGTTTTGATAGGCATTGTTTAAATGTCATTTTGAGGCAAATTGGCATCTTTACTATGTAGATTCTTCTAATCCATGAACATGCAATGTTTTTCCGTTTGATTTCTTTCATCTGCGATATATACTCTTTCAGTATGTAAGTTCTGTACATGTTTTGTTAATTTATACCTAAATATTTTTGTGAGTGATTGTAAATGATATTGATTTTTTTAAGTTTATATTTATTTATTTTTGAGAGAGAGATTGAGAGTGAGCAGGGCAGAGAGAGAGAAGGAGACAGAGAATCCCAAGCAGGCTCTTCATTGTCAGCACAGAGCTGGACGTGAGGCTTGAATTCACAAACTGTGAGATCATGACTTGAGCCAAAATCGAGAGTCAGACACTTAACCAACTGAGCCACCCAGGTATCCCTACATGGTATTGAAATTTTAATTTCATTGTCCACATGCTCGTTTTTAGTATATAGAAATGCAGTTGATTTTTGGTATGTCTATCTTATATTCTGTGACCTTGCTGAATTCACTTGTTAGTTTTAGAAATTTTATTGCTTGTTGCTTTATTTGTATTGTTTATTGTATTCCTTGAGATTTTCTACCTAGACAATCATGTATAACATTCTAATCAAATTAGAACAGTTTTACATCTTCCTTTATCATCTCTATGTCATTTATTTCCTCTTTTGCCTTAAATAAGCTTTGTTCTTAGTGTTAAGGAGAAATAATTTTACTTTCACTATGAAGTAAAATGTTAGTTGTAGGTTTTTGTAGATTCTCTTTTATGAAATTAAGGAAGTCCTCTTCTACACCTATTTTTCTGAGGGTTTTTATCATGACTGAATTGTCAAATGTTTTCCTGCATTGATGATTATGGTCATGTGATTTTTTTCTTTATCTTGTTAATGTGGTGTATTACATTGATTGGTTTTTGAATATTGAATCAACTTCCCATTCCTGGAATGAATGCCACTTGGTCATGGTATGTAATTATTTTTATGTATTGTTGAATTCTGTTTGCAGATACTTTGTTACCAATTTTTGTATCTGTATTAATGAGGATATTGGCCTATAATTTTCTTGTTTGTACTGTCTTTGTGTGGTTTTGATAATCAGGATATTTTTAGCTTCATAAAATTAATTGGGATGTGTTCTCCCCTCTCCTAATTTCAGAAAAATATATTATGTAATCGGTGTTAATTCTTCTTCCAATATTTGGTATAAATCTCTGGTGAAACCATCTGGGCTTGGAGATTTCTGTTTTTGGAGTTTTAAAATTCTGAGTTATTAAATGTTTAATAGCTGTATTTATTTATTTCAATTTATTTCATTTTGAGTGAGTTGTAATATATTTTGTAAAAGATTGGTTTATTTCATCTTAATTATCAAGTGTATGTATATAGAGTTGTTCATAGCATTCTCTTGTCTTTTTGATGACTGCAGGGTCTGTAGTGATATCCCTGCTTCATTCTTGATATTGTTAACTTGTGTCTTTTTTTGTCAGTCTTGCTAGAGGTTGGTGAATTTTATCAGTATTTTTGCTAGGCATGAGGCTCTGCGTTGACAGTTTTTGTCCTTTTAGTACTTGCTGAACATTGTGCCACTTCCTTGTGTCTTCTGTGGTGAGATGTTATTCAAAAATTGTCTTCTCTCTATGTAAGATGTCTGTTTTCTCTGGCTACTTTCAAGACCTTTTTCATTGTCTTTAGTTTTCAGAAGTTTGTTTATGATACCTTGGCATGGATTTCTTTGTATTTGTCCTGTTTTGGTTAAGTCAGCTTCTTGAATCTGTGGGCTTATGTCTCTTGCCAAATTTGGGAAGTTTTTAGCTTTTATTTGAATATTTTTTCAGGCCTGTCCCCTTTATCCTCTCCTGCGACTTGGTAACATGAATGTTGGATCTTTTGCTAAAATCTCACAGGTACCTGAGGCTCTATGCACTTTTTAAAAGTATATGAGCATTGAGGAAGGCACCTGTTAGGTGAGCACTGGGTGTTGTATGGAAACCAATTGGACAATAAATTATATTAAAAAAATAAAAATAAGAGTACATTGTCTATTGTTCAGATTGGGTAATTTATCTTTTTCTGTCTCCCAGTTCAATAATTCTTTCTTCTCATCCCCTCTATTCTGTCCTTCAGCCCATCTCCTGAGATTTTTATTTTGATTATCGTATTTTTTAGTTCTAAAATTTCCATTTGGTAAAATAAAATAAAATCTCTATTTCATTCTTTAAATCTTTTACTTCTTTGCTGATACTTTCCAGTTTTTTCTTTGTGATTGCTTGTTAAACCTTTTATCATGGTTACTATAAAACTTTTGTTCAGTAATTCTACCATCTCTCATGGTCTCGTGGTTTGGTGGGTTTGAGCCCATGTCAAGCTTCATGCTAATGTTGCAGAGCCTGCTTGGGATTCATTCTCTCTCTCCCTCTCCCTCTCCCCCTCCCTCCCTCCCTTTGCCTTGCCCCTCTCCTTCTCTCTCTCTCTCTCTCCCAAAATAAATAAATAAACAAACCTTAAAAAATAATTCTACCATCTCTGTCTTTTTCTCAGTGTCGGGATACATTGATTGTCTTTTCACTCAGTTTGAGATATTCTTGGTATGACCAGCAATTTTTGATTAAAATGTAGACAGTTTTATATTATGAGAACTTGGGATCTTATTTTAAGCCTTTTTGTTCTAGCTAGCTTCCTTTGACACTGATTTGGAAGGGGAAACAGAAGCATCACTTTGTAACTTCTAGGCGGAGACAGAATTTAGATTCTAGGGGAATCTAAATTCCCCACTCATTGTTCCATAAATCAGAAGCAGGATATTCCTTGTTTCTACTAGGCAGGAATGGGATTCTGTCTCCCATGTGGTGTCTAGTGTTACTGTGGTGGGAGCTGGCCTCATTACTGTCTTGAGACAGGGACTGTCTTGAGATGGGGGCAAATTCTAGCTCTGTAACAGGTCTCTTCTGATACCACCCCAGTGGGGAATGGACAGGAGTCTTATTACTAAAAGGTGGAGGTGACAGGCCTGGGTTTCATTGTGGTCTGCACTGACACTCTGGTGGGGAGGAAGGAGCTTGTTACCAGCTGGCAAGGATGAAGGTCCCAGGTCCTTACTTACCCTCTTTGAAACCACCCTGGTGGGGGTGTTGGGACACCTTTTTACAGCCTCATGAGGGTGGAAATCTGGCTGCTTGTTTGGACTTTGCTAGTGTGGGTAAGGATGGCACTACAGTTTTTTTCTTTGGTGTTTGGCTGATGTAGAATGATTATTGTCTAAAAATATTTCTGTCTTGCTAGGATGCCCTTCTTCTGGTTTTTTGGATAGAGACGGCTGGTTCTCATGGGGACTTATTTTTTTCCTTTCTATTTATTTATTTGTTTATTTGTAATTTACATCCAAGTTAGTTAGCATATAGTGCAACAGTGATTTCAGGAGTAGATTGCTTAATACCCCTTACCCATTTAGCCCATCCCCCCTCCCACAACCCCTCCAGTAACCCTCTGTTTGTTCTGCGTATTTAAGAGTCTTTTATGTTTTGTCCCCCTCCCTGTTTTTATATTATTTTTGCTTTTCTTCTCTTATTTTCATCTGTTTTGTATCTTAAAGTCCTCATATGAGTGAAGTCATATTTGTCTTTCTCTAATTTCACTTAGCATAATACCCTCTAGTTCCATCCACGTAGTTGCAAATGGCAAGATTTAATGCTTTTTGATTGCCAAATAATACTCCATTGTATACATATACCACATCTTTATCCATTCATCCATCAATGGACATGTGGGCTCTTTCCATACTTTGGCTATTGTTGATAGCCATGATGGCTGTAAACATTGGGGTGCACGTGCCTCTTTGAAACAGCATACCTGTATCCTTTGGATAAATTCCTAGTAGTGCAATTGCTGGGTCATAGGGTAGTTCTAGTTTTAATTTTTTGGGGCACCTCCATACTGTTTTCCAGAGTGGCTGCACCAGCTTGCATTCCCACCGGCAGTGCAAAAGAGAATGTCTTTCTCCACATCCTCGCCAACATCTGTTGTTGCCTGAGCTGTTAATGTTAGCCATTCTGACAGGTGTGAGGTGGTACCTCATTGTGGTTTTGATTTGTATTTCTCATGGGGACTTTTTTTGTTTGATATCTTTGGCATTTTTGAGTTGCTGGCTTCCGGTCCAAATCTAAGATGTGTGAGGCAATAAGAAAACCCAAGGAACTCACCATCATGTTGTTACTTGGGCACTCAGGTTCCTGGCCAGTTTATTTTTCTTCTCTCTGACTTTCAGGGTCTTATTATTGTCTGTTTTATATATATAATTCCCAGTGGGTTTAGTTGTCCTAATTTGGGGACACAGGGAAAAGTGTACCATATTGCATCTTTCTGGATGTGGGACATTCCTAAAACTCTGGAAAACATTTTCTTGTCACCTTCCTGTAATTAATATAGATCATGGCTTTAATTTCAGATACTTCTTTTTTTCAATGACCTTCCCTGTCTTATTTTGAAGACTCAGTGTTTTTAGATTGTAGAATAAGGACTACTTGTGATGGTGTCGGGAGTCTTCTGATGTATTTCCTTCAACTTACAGATTCCATAAGAGTGATACCTTTTAATAAAAATCACTGTTGGATGGAAGTATTGACATAGTTAACCCAATGTCATGGCTAATCTAACAGTCCGGAATTAGATCTTGAAATGTATTCTAAGATATTTTTATAACCAAATTTGTTGCATTGGATTCAAAATTACAGAATCTCTAAATTTCAGAGAACCTTAGCGGCCATCTAGCTGGATTTTCTATTTATTTCACATCCTGGGCAAGTGAAGATTCATGTACCGAGTAAGCACCTCTAGTGATTCCTTAGGCAGTGATATGGAGTAACCAAAGGCAAATAGGGATGCACGAAGACCAGAAGTAGTGAGCTGGGAATAAGTGAAGACTGGGAAAGGATAAAGAATCTGCAGTGAAAATTCATTTACTATTTTAGCGTTCAATTATTTGTGTGTTATAAAATGATTTGTTGAGTATATTTTAACTCTGTTCCCCAGTGTTGTCTACTTTTTTCTTCACATTTTAAATACTCTCGTTGAGCGTAATGGCACATCAAATTTATTACATAAAAACAGCTCTGCCCTATATGATTAATTATATCACTTACTAGGGGATAATTCTTGCCAACAGTGAGCTGATAGTAGAAGGATTCTAATGTAACCACGGCGCAGGATTAAAGAGTCTTACTTGTTTATGTGCGTTAGGGTGATCAAAAATGGCATACTAGAATTGTTTTATGTAAGCCATTATTGAGGAGGCATTGTTTCCAGGTATCAAAAAATATCTTGTGTACCTTCCTCTGAATTGAGGGATTGGATTTGTTCAGCTGGCCTCCATTAAAATTTAGCTACTGAAGCCCAAGACATAGATACTGCGCTTTGTCTTCTTGACTCCCTGTAACTCAGAATTGGAATTCTGCAACAAGACTTATGCACATGTGAGCTCTGCAGGGCTAATCAGTGGACTTTCGTCACTTCTCACAATATATTTTAGGATGGGTAGACTTGTCTGAATGGCTTAAAGATGGAAATAGGCAAAAATGTTATTAATATTACATGAAATTAAATTAATGTTAATGTGGCCATACTGCATGGCTCATTGGGGGACAATTCCAGTTTACAACTGTTGTCCTGTCATAGTTATTAATAGTGTCTCTATCACTCTCAAACTGTCCTGGTTTAGACAATAAATTATGCGGCCACCTTGTTATTATGCTGTGTGTGTGTGTGTGTGTGTGTGTGTGTGTGTGTGTGTTGTTTTTGCCAGCCATACCACAGATCTCATGAAAAACATTCAATATTTGGATAATGAGATTATAATGAGCTTCTGATCATTCTAGCACTGTTGTGCTCCAGGAGATGCAAACACACACACACACACACACATTCTCCCAATACTAGCATGCTCTGTGGTCTGTATTCGTAATTGAATGAAATGCTCACTTACAGCTGGAGGGTAGTGAAAATGAAGGAATACTTTTTCACCAAAATTCTCAGACCCTCTGAATTCTATCAAGGGACCTCTTGGCTGGGGAGAGGGCATCTATGGAACTTAGGCTAAGTATTGCTGCTCTAAAATAATATATATATATATACATATTTTAACGTTTATTTATTTTTGAGACAGAGAGAGACAGAGAATGAGCAGGGGAGGGTCAGAGAGAGGGAGACACAGAATCTGAAACAGGCTCCAGGCTCTGAGCTGTCAGCACAGAGCCCGACGCGGGGCTCGAACTCACGGACTGTGAGATCATGACCTGAGCTGAAGTCGGCCGCCCCACCGACTGAACCACCCAGGCACCCCTCTAAAATAATATTAAATAAATTTGGGGAAGGTAGATTGTTTTTCATACCTTTAAACTGCTGAGGCAGTACAACAGTTCAAAAAATGTAGAGACGTGCTTCTTGGTAGAGTAAATAGACTCAGATACTGTTGCCAAAAGCTTCCCTTTATGTGCATTCAAATTTACAAATTTGTGCTTTATTATCGCAAACACTGCAGATAATGTAAAACGTTCTCCATTTTTATATAGGACTATTATGACAACATCTTTCCATTTTTCTCCATGATGCTATTCTTTCCATTCATATCATACCTCACTGGATTCACAAGCTTGAGAGAGTCTGTACTTTCACATAGTAACAGTTTACATCATTCAGGCAGTCATTCTGGTCGTTTGTTGAGTGGAGCATGGCTGTTTATAACTTTATTTGTATTTTTCCCTTTCTCGGTGTTAGGGTCGTATCCAGAGCAAGTGCTTCCCAGTACCCAGCACTGGGTATGCTCTCAAGGTATGGGAGAAGCACAGGTAACAAGGATGGTTCATGAATCAACGTGGTTCATGTTGATGCAGGATTAAAAAGGCAAGGCAGAATGTCTGGAGGGCTGCACTTGTAGTTTGGATAGTGAAGTCTAGTGCAGGAATCATGTGGTGACAGGCTCCAGGCTTGAAAATAAATCTGGCTGGGGTGCATAGAGCTCATCATAACTGGGTTCAGAAAACAACAGTGCCAGGATCCATTGTCGATAGAAGTACCATTTCAAGGTAATGTGTACAATCCTTTCTTATCACCTTTCTGTATTCTAAGCCATTGTTGTCAGGTGTGTGTCCTTGCCCTTATATCTGGAGTATATTTCATAATGGGTCAGTTGATGTAGGGTGGCGAGCCAGCAAAGTAAGTGAAACAACGCCTGGCTTCCTTCCCTTTTGCCTCCCTCTTTCCTAGTCTGGCCTGTTTCTGGGTTTGACCATAAGATGGATCCTCCCCTTAAGAAGAATGGCCGTGGGAAAAATCCGGCTGGGGCACGAGCTCTGAAATTATGTGCTACTTCAGATTATTTCTCTTTCCCTAACACTCCAACAGAAACAGAAGAAATTCCCTTGCTTCTCCGGGAGGAGTCTCCTCTGACTATTCTCTATGTATGTGGCTGTCCCCTCCCGGTTCTAGACGTAGGCTGAATTCCCAGAGAAGGAAGAAAGAAAGTCACTGTGGGCTTCAGAACGTGGAAGGATGAGCAGATGAGAGGGGGTAAGAACATGAAGACGGGTACAAAAGGCTTACAGTCAAATTATCACCACACTCCATTTCTTTCATGCTTCGCTGGGCCTTTTTAAGTGTCTTACCTAAAGGCTTTTTACTTGCCTGTTTCTCCCTCCACCAAAGGCATCAAAGAATGACTGGAACGAGGATCAAAAGAAGTGTTAACATAAGACATTTCTGCCATGAATAAAAAGACAGAAAAATCACCCTTCGTGTTCTGTGTGACTGGTGACTCTGCTCTCAGCAGCAGGGGCAGGGACAAGCCCAGAGAGGGGCTGTGGGTATTAAAGATCAGAATGTATCAAAGGAGCAGGGTCACCTGGCAAAGATGTGTTCTGCTGCTGCAGCAGCCACAGGGACGAGGTCCAGTGTCCTCCTTTTCCTCCCATAGACTTGGAAACGACATGAGTAGAAGAAGGGAAAAGCCACGGAGTGAAGTGGACAGCTCTGAAGCAAGATGGAGGGAAGGGGAAAAGCAATTCCCAGTTGCTGATGGATTTCGGTTCATCATTGTTGATTTTGGACTAAAACCTTCTCTCCAGCCAAGCAGGCAGGCAGAGGTGAATTTATCAGATGTGATTTTTATCAGAAGCCCCCGTATGAGGCAGCCAGCAGTCACCGCAGGACCCCGGTGCCTGTGATTGGCTCTGACACATCCAGCCAAAAGGGCTCTTATTCCACGAATGATCTTCTTTTTCAGATGGTATTGAGTTGGGACTGATTTTGATAGCCAGTTTCAGTCAAGAATCATAAAGTTATTGCACATTTAAAACCGTTGGTATGAGAATCATTCTCTTCCTCTCTTCTCTCTCTCATCATTTCCCAGGGCTGCAAGGTTACAGAGAGGTCTAATCAATTGTCAAACTCTCTTTTATCACCAAGAAGGTGGTAAAAAAAAAAATCTAACTGCCCTACTGTAGGGGGTTCTCTGACTACACAGCACCCTTTTCCACATACAATGCCGCCGTGATTAATGTCCTCCCACCTCAGACCTTGTTAAAGCCTGTTCTCTCAAGCAGCCTGGTGGAGCACAGGGAGAGCAGGGCCGAGGTTGCATAAATCAACGTGTTCTCACAGCCCCCAGGATATCCATTATAGATGCCAGCTGGATGGCTGGAAGATAGAGAAAAATGAATATTGTATCCTGTGGCCTTTTGCCTCTAATGACCACTTTTCAACATTTTTGAAGGCATGATTAAATTTTGATAACTGGGGAAGTCACTCTGAGCAGGCTGAAATAGAGATAAATTGACGGAGGGTCTGACATCTCAGTGGAGAGCCGGCAACTAATTAGTGTGTGAAGCGCACTCTGAAAGAGATGTAAAAGGGAGGCAGGTTTAATCAGAGGCGCTGCTGAGGTACAGGAATAGTCAGGGATAATTGCGGCCTAGGTGGAAATCACAGGCTCAATGAGCGGCTTTTTCTGTCCGCTTGATTGGCAGCCGCTGACCTAGTGGCCGGCACCCTTGAACCCTTACAACAGTAACAGCCTTGTCAAAGCAATTTGCTTGCAGCTCTCCGTGACCAGTTATTTCAGCTGCCTGAGCTGGGACACCCAATTTGAAAGGGCAGTCTGCTCCCCTGGCTGGCTGGGAGCTGGGCGGAACAGTCTCATTATTCCCCATGACTTTACTTTTGAACCCGGTCGCCCTTTCTCACCCTCAGCCCTCCATAGCCCGCTTATACTTAGGCATGCTCCTGGGATGGCTTCTGCAAAGATACCATGTCAGGGCAATTTGGCTGTTCATTTGGGGAGCAGGGGGCGCAGCTCAAGGGCATGAGGCCATGTTTGGGAGTTAGGGGGGAAGGGAGTGCCATCGGGGTCAGAGGCAAAACCAGAAGAGGATTTGCTGTTCTGAGGAATGGCTCTGATTGCCAGCTTTTCCAAGCTACAAGGCAAGCTAGACCGTGTATCAGGTGTCCCCCCCCCCCCCTTTCTTGGTGACATGAGGGGGAACTCAGAGGCAGCCCAGTCAAGTCCCTCCATCCACCTTTTGTGGCTGGCTGGAAGATGTCACCAGGGCACATGCTCACTCATTGCATTTTGTCAAGGTAGGATTTTGTTTATTGCCCTGCAGGGACTTCAACTTGCATTTAGGAGAACTTTTTTTTTTCCCCCTCAAGGCTGCATTAGCCACCGAGACATTATCATTTCCCTTTACTATGTTGTTTTTTTTGGGGAAAGGAGGCTACATGGGAAGAAATAAGATTGTAGAGAGATGGGTGAGAAGCAGCCGTCAGACTGGCGTACAGGCTCTATTCTTTCCAACTTGATGAATTAGTGTTTATTCTCCCTCCTCCACCTCTTTTCCCTCTCTTCCTCTTTTTTAAAAATTTGTTTTAATGTTTATTTTTGAGAGAGACAGAGTGCAAACAGAGAGAGGGAGACACAGAATCCAAAACAGGCTCTAGGCTCTGAGCTGTCAGCACAGAGGCTCATGCAGGGCTCGAACTCATGAACCGTGAGATCGTGACCTGAGTCTAAGTCGGACGCTTACCTGACTGGGCCACCCAGGTGCCCCTCTCCTCCTTTTTAGCTGTGTTTCTCTTTTTAAATTGTGTTAGTCACCTGGACCTGGAAAGATTTCCAAAACTAGGATGGTTGATGTTTGTATTGACAGCTTAGAGCTTCAAAAAACCCTATAGTTAGAATTGTCTTTTTCTTTGCTTTTCTTTTTCTTTTTCTGTTTTTTTTTTTTTGCCGTGCTTTCTAATAATTTTTTATTTTTTAAAATTTATATTCAAATTAGCCTATGGTGCAACAATGATTTCAGGAGTAGATTCCTTAGTGCCCCTTACCCATTTAGCCCATCCCCCTCCCACAACCCCTCCAGTAACACTGTTTGTTCTCCATATTTATGAGTCTCTTCTGTTTTGTCCCCCTACCTGTTTTTATATTATTTTTGTTTCCCTTCCCTTATGTTCATCTGTTTTGTCTCTTAACATCCTCATATGAGTGAAGTCGTATGATTTTTGTCTTTCTCTGACTAATTTCACTTAGCATATTACCCTCTACTTCCATCCACGTAGTTGCAAATGGCAAAATTTCATTCTTTTTGATTGCCGAGTAATACTCCATTGTACATGTATACCACATCTTTATCCATTCATCCACTGATGGATTTTGGGCTCTTTCCATACTTTGGCTATTGTTGATAGTGCTGCTGTAAACATGGGAGTGCATGTGTCCCTTCGAAACAGCCCACCTGTATCCCTTGGATAAATGCCTAGTAGTACAATTCCTGGGTTGTAGGGTAGTTCTATTTTTAGCTTTTTGAGGAACCTCCATGCTGTTTTCCAGAGTGGCTGCACCAGCTTGCACCAGCAGCTGCACCAGCGGCCACCAACAATGCAAAAGAGATCCTTTTTCTCTGCATCCTCACCAACATCTGTTGTCCTGAGTTAATTTTTGGCTTTCTGACAGGTGTGAGGTGGTATCTCATTATTTTGATTTGTATTTCCCTGATGATGAGTGATGTTGAGCATCTTTTCATGTGTCTGTTAGCCATCTGGATGTCTTCTTTGGAAAAGTGTCTGTTCATGTCTTTTTCCCATTTCTTCAGTGGATTATTTGTTTTTTGGGTGTCAAGTTTGATAAGTTCTTTACAGATTTTTAATACCAACTCTTTATCCAAAATGTCATTTGCAAATATCTTCTCCCATTCTGTCGGTTGCCTTTTTGTTTTGCTGATTGTTTCCTTCACTGTGCAGAAGCTTTTTATGTTGATGAGGTCCCAGTAGTTCCTTTTTGCTTTTGTTTCCCTTGCCTCCAGAGATGTGTAGAGTAAGAGGTTTTTGCCTGCTTTCTCCTCAAGGAATTTGATGGCTTCCTGTCTTATGTTTAGGTCTTTCATCCATTTTGAGTTTATTTCTGTGTGTGGTGTAAGAAAGTGGTCCAGGTTCATTCTTCTGCATGTCGCTGTCCAGTTTTCCCAGCACCACTTGCTGAAGAGACTGTCTTTATTGCATTGGATATTCTTTGCTCCTTTGTCAAAGATTAGTTGGCCATACGTCTGTGGGTCCATTTCTGGGTTCTCTATTCTGTTCCATTGATCTGAGTGAGGGTCTGTTCTTGTGCCAGTACCATACTGTCTTGATGATTACAGCTTTGTAGTATAGCTTGAAGTCCGGGATTGTGATGCCTCCTGCTTTGGTTTTCTTTTTCAAGATTGCTTTGGCTCTTTGGGATCTTTTCTGGTTCCATACAAATTTTAGGATTATTTGTTCTAGCTCTGTGAAGAATGCTGGTGTTATTTTGATAGGGATTGCATTGAATATGTAGATTGCTTTGGGTAGTATCGACATTTTAATAACATTTTTTCTTCCTGGAATCTTTTTCCATTTTTTTTGTGTCTTCTTCAATTTGTTTCATAAGCTTTCTATGGTTTTCAGTGTATAGATTTTTCACCTCTTTGTTTAGATTTATTCCTAGGTATTTTATGGTTTTTGGTGCAATCGTAAATGGGATCGATTCCTTGATTTCTCTTTCTGTCGCTTCATTGTTGGTGTATAGGAATGCAACCGATTTGTGTGCGTTGATTTTATATCCTGCAACTTTGCTGAATTCATGAATCAATTCTAGCAGTTTTTTGGTGGAATCTTTTGGGTTTTCCATATAGAGTATCATGTCATCTGTGAAGAGTGAAAGTTTGACCTCCTCCTGGCCTATTTGGATGCCTTTTATTTTTTGTGTTGTCTGATTGCAGAAGCTAAGACTTCCAATACTGTGTTGAATAACGGTCACAAGAGTGGACATTCCTTTCTTGTTCCTGACCTTAGGGGGAAAGCTTTCAGTTTTTCCCCACTGAGGATGATATTAGCATTGGGTCGTTCATATATGGCTTTTATGATCTCGAGGTATGCTCCTTCTATCCCTACTTTCTTGAGGGTTTTTATCAAGAAAGGATGCTATATTTTGTCAAGTGCTTTCTCTGCATCTATTGAGAGGATCATATGGTTCTTGTCCTTTCTTTTATTGATGTGATGAATCACATTAATTGTTTTGTGGATATTGAACCAGCCCTGCATCCCAGGTATAAATCCCACTTGGTCATGGTGAATAATGTTTTTAATGTGTTGTTGGATCCGGTTGGCTAATATCTTGTTGAGGAATTTTGCATCCATGTTCATCAGGGAAATTGGTCTATAGTTCTCCTTTTTGGGGTCTCTGTCTGGTTTTGGAATCAAGGTAAAGCTGGCTTCATAGAAAGAGCTTGGAAATTTTCCTTCCATTTCTATTTTTTGGAGCAGCTTCAAGAGAACAGGTGCTAACTCTTCCTGAAATGTTTGGTAGTATTCCCCTGGAAAGCCATCTGGCCCTGGACTCTTGTGTTTGGGGAGAGTTTTGATTACCAATTCGATTTCCTTACTGGTTATGGGTCTGTTCAAATTTTCTATTTCTTCCTGTTTCAGTTTTGGTGGTGTATATGTTTCTAGGAATTTGTCCATTTCTTCCAGATTGCCCATTTTATTGGCATATGATTGCTCATAATATTCTCTTATTATTGTTTTTATTTCTGCTGTGTTGGTTGTGATCTCTCCTCTTTGATTCCTGATTTCATTTCTTTGGGTCTTTTCCTTTTTCTTTTTGATCAAACTGGCTAGTGGTTTATCAATTTTGTTAATTCTTTCAAAGAACCAGCTTCTGGTTTCATCTGTTCTACTGGTTTGTTGTTGTTGTTGTTGTTGGTTTTTGTTTTGTTTTGTTTTTTTGTTTTTGTTTTTGTTTTGAATAGCATTAATTTCTATTAATTTCTGCTCTGATCTTTATTATTTCCTGTCTTCTTCTGGTTTTGGGTTTTATTTGCTGTTCTTTTTCCAGCTCCTTATGCCTAAAGGCGTAAGGTTAGGTTGTGTACCTGAGATCTTTCTTCCTTCTTTAGGAAGGCCTGGATTGCTATATACTTTCCTCTTATGACTGCCTTTGCTGTGTCCCAGAGGTTTTGGGTTGTGTTGTTATCATTTTCATTGGCTTCCATATACTTTTTAATTTCCTCTTTAACTTTTTTGGCCCATTCATTCTTTAGTAGGATGTTCTTCAGTCTCCAAGTATTTGTTACCTTTCCAATTTTTTTCTTGTGGTTGATTTCGAGTTTCATAGTGTTGTGGTGTGAAAGTATGCGCGGTATGATCTCAGTCTTTTTGTACTTGTTGAGGGCTGATTTGTGTCCCAGCATGTGGTCTATTTAGGAGAATGTTCCATGTGCACTGGAGAAGAATATATATTCCACTGCTTTAGGATGAAATGTTCTGAATATATCTGTTAAGTCCATCTGGTCCAGTGTGTCATTCAAAGCCATTGTTCCTTGCTGATTTTTTGATTAGATGATCTGTCCATTGCTGTGAGTGGGGAGTTGAAATCTCCTACTCTTATGGTACTACTATTGATGAGTTTTTTTATGTTTGTGATTAATTGATTTATATATTTGGGTGCTATCACGTTTGCATAAATGTTTACAGTTGTTAGGTCTTCTTGGTGGGTAGACTCCTTGATTATGATATAATACCCTTCTGCATCTTTTGATACAGTCTTTAGTTTAAATCTAGATTGTCTGATATAAGTATGGCTAGTCTGGCTTTCTTTTGTTGACCATTAGCATGATAGATGGTTCTTCATCCCCTTACTTTCAATCTGAAGGTGTCTTTATGTCTAAAGTGGGTCTCTTGTAAACAGCATATAGATGGATCTTGTTTTCTTATCCATTCTGTTACCCTGTGTCTTTTGATTGGAGCATTGAGTCCATTGACATTTAGAGTGAGTACTGAAAGATAGGAATTTATTGCCATTATGTTGCTTGTAGTGTTGGAGTTTCTGGTGGTGGTCTCTGGTCCTTTCTAATCTTTGTTGCTTTTGGTCTTTATTTATTTTTTTATATTTTAATCTTTTCTCCCCTCAGAGAGTCCCCCTTAAAATTTCTTGCAGGGCTGGTTTAGTGGTCACAAACTCCTTTAATTTTTGTTTGTCTGGGAAACTTTCTATCTCTCCTTCTATTTTGAATGACAGCCTTCCTGCATAAAGAATTCTTGGCTGCATATTTTTCTGATTCAGCACATTGAGTATATCCTGCCACTCCGTTCTTGCCTGCCAAATTTCTGTGGATAGGTCTGCTGCAAACCTGATATGTCTTTCTTTGTAGGTTAGGGACTTTTTTCCCTTGCTGTTTTCTTGATTGTCTCCTTGCCTGAATGTTTTGTGAATTTTACTATGATATGCATTGTTGATAGTCGGTTTTTGTTTAATCTAATGGGGGTCCTCTGTGCTTCCTGGAATTTGATGTCTGTGTCTTACCCCAGGTTAGGAAAGTTTTCTGCTATGATTTGCTCACATAACCGTTCTACCCCTATTTCTCTCTCTTCCTCTTTTGGGACCCCTATGATTCTGATGTTTTTCCTTTTTGATGAGTCACTGATTTCTCTAATTCTTAAATTGTGCTCTTTTGCCTCATTCTCCCTCTTTTTTTCTGCTTCATCATTCTCTATAAGTTTGTCCTCTATATTGCTGATTCTATGTTCTGCTTCATCCATCCTTGCTGCCATGGTATCCATCCATGATTGCAGCTCAGTTATAGCATTTTTCATTTCATTCTGGCTATTTTTTACTTCTTTTTTTCTCTGCTGAAAGGGATTCTAATCTATTTTTGACTGCAGCTAGTATTGTTATTATCGTGATTCTAAATTCTGGTTCAGACATCTTGCTTGTATCTGTGTTGCTTAAATCCCTGGCTGTCGTTTCTTCATGCTCTGTTTTGGAGTGAATTCCTTCGTTTTGTAATTTTGAAGGGCGAAAAGGAAATAATGAGGTAGAAAAATTATAATTAAAAAATATTAAAATTAAAAAATTAAAAACACATGCACACACACAAATTGAATAGATGATGCTAGATCCTAGGTGTGTTTTGGTCTGGATGTTGAAAGTGGTTTGATAGATTAGAGAACAAAAAGGGGGGAAAAGGAAAAAAGAAATTGTTTGAGAATTTGAAAAAATGAATACACTGAAGTCGACTAAAATGAGGTGGTGGGGGTAAAATAGAGTTTGAAAAAATTTACACAGAGGCAAAGAATATAGGAGAAAATTAAAAAATATTTTTAATAAAAATTAAAACTAAATATGAATTTTTTCTATTTCTTTGTCAAGAAAAAGAAGAGAAAACAAGAGAAAAAAATGGAAATTGTTAGAAAATTTGCAAAAGTGAGTACACTGTAGTAGACTAAAAATTATGGAGATAAAACAGAAAGAAAAATATTTTTAATAAAAATTGAATATAAAAAATAATTTTTTTTCTTTCTGTATTCAAGGAAAAGAATAGAAGTGAAAAGAAAAAAAAAGAAAGGAAATTGAAGAAATGGACCTGCTAACAGATTGAAATAGGACTGAAATTACTTCTTTTTCCCATAGAAGTCAGACTATCAAGTGCTTTATAGTCCATAAACTAAGTAGGCGTTGACATTTGTGTTCTTCAGAGCAAGGTTGGCCCAGTTGGGCAGGGCTCAGTGCAACGGCTCCATTCTTCCCTAGATGGCGCTGCTAACCTACTGGGGTGGAGTGTTGTGGCGCTCCTGGTGTGTATGTGCATGTGTAGGAGCGGTGAAAATGGCATCACCCAGCTACCCAGTCTCTAATATCAGAACTCTTCTCCTGGATCAGCACTTGCCCACCCATTCTCTCTTTCAGCTTTCCTTTACTCCCTGCTTTTTCACTGTCCATGACCAGGCCCCAGGCAGTACCTCTCTCCTGAGTTTTGCCTCGGATGCGGCTGTTTTCCCTGGCCCCTTACTTCTGAAGGACTGCAGCTTTGACCCATTCCACCCCTCTGCAGGCAGGTCTCTGCAAGCAATGGCCAAATGAGCAATGGCTGAATGTTGGCCGCACCCAGGAATGCTTGCTGGACCCTGCTGCTCCCGGTGCCCCAAGACTGTGGCCAGGTGCCAGTCTGCCCCAGAAAAAGTTCTCGAGATAGTGTAGCAGCAGCTTTTCAGGGATTATGAAAAATCACAACACACATCTGGTGCCAGCCTTCACACTTAATGACCTTGTTCTAGCACCAGCGAATGTGGCCGTTTTCTGGGGTCTGCTGGGACCAGGTGGCTTCAGCAGTCTCTACCAAATGTTCTTCCAGCAGTGGAACAGCTTTTCCTGTGTGGCCCGAGAACCTCTTGGACCCCACTCTCCTCCTGGGGATTTGCCTTTCCCACCAGAGCACGGCCAGGTATCGAACTGTGGAGTTGCAACCTTTGTGCTCCCTTTGTTTACAGTCTTAATAGAACTTAAACCCTCTCCTTTCTCCTCTCTCCTTTCTCCCTTTTTAGTTTAGTCCCTGTGGCTGTTTCCAATTTTCCACTTTTTCTCCAGCTGCTTTTGGGGAGGGGTGCTTTTTCCATATCCCCCCGTCCCTTGTCTCCATCCTCTCTCCACCTGCAAAAGCCCCTCCCTTCCTGCGGCTTCTTGCTCCCCAAGTTCACCTCTCTGTGCCATGTACCTGGTGAATTCTGTGGTTCAGGTTGTGCAGATTGTTGTGTTAATCCTCCAATCAGTTTTCTAGGTGTGCAGGATGGTTTAGTGTTGGTCTGGCTGTATTTCATGGACACGAGACACACCAAAAACTTCTATGCTGTTCTACCATCTTGGCTTCTCCTGCTTTGCTTTCTTTTTATGGGATCTGTTGCCCCCACATAAAAATGAGGTCTGGTCATTATAGGACCAAATTACATTCTTTGAATGTACTGATCCTTGTCTGTTTGCTATGTGGTTTGGCCAGTGGGGGTCTCCATGGCGTGTACCACACATAGCTGCCTCCTTGGTGAAATGGACATGGCTTCAAATGGTTTCTCATTTCCCTGAGTGCACCTATTTATGCTACAGGACATTAGGTGGAGTGAATACCCCATTCTGACTTGGTGGATGTGCCTCCCCACCCATTCTCCTTAGGAGCTGGCTGCTTCAAGTGGAGACTAGGGAATATTCTCCAGTTACCTGCCTAAGGTTCCTCAGGAAGCGGGAAGGCAAGGAGCCACAGGTTCCCATATCCAAAATGACATCTGGCTTCAGAAGACCCAATCCCAAGATGGGTTTCTGCCATTTTCAGAAACTACTGTTGTGTACAGTAACAACACGGTAATTTGCTTTTTCTTCTCATATTTAGTTGAGAAGTTCCATGCAGAATGATAAGGGGAAAAAAAAGATAACAGTATATGGATACCAGGCTCTCCCAACTCCCGGACAAATAATTGCAATGCTTCGTGCAAAATAAGTAGTAAGAACACCCATAGATGCTGTGGGAGGAGAGAAGAAAAGTATCTGAATTCTGCCTCGTGGCTGAAGAATGCTTCACAGAAAATTGTGTCCCTGAGGGATGAGTAGGAGTTTACCAGGTAAAGATGAAATGGAAGTGAATTCTTGGAAGAGGAAAGAGGATGTGTGAAGTGTGCAGTGAGCACTTGGCTGTGACCTGGGCATCCTCAGGAATATCACCAGTGAGGCAGACAGCAGCCAGATTATGAGAGGTCTAGGATGAGCTCAACGCCATGTCTGCTTTCATGTTACCACCAAGGCTCGTGTAATAGCTGGCACACAGTAGGTACTCAATAAATGCTTACTTAATGAATGAATGAAAGAACAAGTAAATGAGGAACCTGGACATTAATAGGGAGTCTTGTGATAAGATTTTTTGAAACAACTGGTGGATAATGTAGAGGATGGCCCACATTGGAAGGATGCTAAATGGTGAGGACATTAGGTAAAACAGACAAGGAAAAGAGTGACAGGCAGGGCTAAAGCAAAAACATACCTTCAGGAATGCAGAGGATGTCTCAGATTCTGGAGACACTTCTCCAATGAACCTGAGGTATTCAGTTGGATGTGGGGGACATGTTGAGTATGGCATAGCTATATGGCAGTTGTGAGAAAGAGGTAAAATTCAATAGGAATGAACAGTTACATAGTCCAGCCAGGCATTGGGAAGGGAAGTGGGGAGAGTACCAGTGAGACGTCACCAGCATCTCCAGTACGTGCTCCAGTGTGGGCTTGTGGGACTGTGAATCATCATCTCAGCTGGGCATCCCAGTCTTCACTGGTATGTTAGAAAATTTTGGTAAGAATGTAAAATTATTTTTTCCTGAGTTCCAATACTATGCTTTCTCTTCTGTCATGTGAAAACGTTGAGTTGAGTAGATTGTAATTGGATTACATAGATTACATGGAATGGGGCATAATTTATTGAAAATAATAGAAAGATGAATAACATATCAGAGCTGATACCAATGAAAATGGTTCATATAATGTAACATTTGTTGAAAAAAAGATACCGCCTAGCATGTGCCAGGCACTTGGAAATATTTTAAAAATATAAATTACTTAAAAAAATCAGTTACTTAATTCTCATATCCCCATGGAGACATTGTCAAAATTATGTGTTGTGCAGATACAGAAATTGAGGAACAGAGAGGTTATGTTTCTTCTGTGAGGTCACATAGCTGGTAAGTAGAAGAAGCCAGGTGTGAACCCAACATTCTCTCCAAAGTCACCACACCTACCCACTCGTGTGGGCTGGCTTCTGTTGTTAAATCGTGTCCCAGGTGGATGATGACTGATTTAGGCCACTGGAGTGGCCAGGCCTGGAAAGTAATCACATACAAATGATGTCACAGTTAGAAATAGTTTTATAAGCATGGAGTGAAGGTTAAACCATTCATTTGTTGTCACTATTGAGGCCATGTTTAGTGCTCTTCTCAGTCTTTCAGTTTACTCACTTGTGCTGACAAAACGTTTAATGCTTTGCAAATGCAAAGTGTCGAGAACCCTTAGTCAAAACTTTTCATTGATTGTGTCCAGACCCAGACCCCTTATTTCTCCCCGGGGATTCAGGAGTCAGGTGCAGGGACATGGAGTCTGGGTGAAGTGGGTCTGTGCAACTGAGGGACAACCCCAGAAGAGTTCGTGAACCACTTTTGGAGTGGTTCGCAAACTCATCTTGGCTACGCAAGTGTGTGCTACTTCTGCCTGAAGACTTTGAAGCTGCCCAGTAGAGAAGCAGAAGAGATTCTGGAGACAGCCTGTCTGTGTTCAAGCCCTTCCTTCGCCACTCATCAGTCATGAGACTTTGGGAAAGTTACTCATGACTTTACCTCTCGCAGTGTCTTCACCTGTAAACAGGGCTAAGAATGGTCCCTGCCTTAGAGGGTTATTTTGAGGTTTGAGTTAATGCATCATAATTAGTCCTCAATATGTGTCTGCTTTTATTAATCTGCCAGTAGCACCCCAGAAACCAACCCACCTACTCTCCCCAAAATCTCTTTCCCTTTTATGTCCCCGTAGCATCTGTTTGCATTGTTTATACAGTAAAGATGAAGTATTTAAGGACTAGGATGCCCGGGGCTTGTTTCTTACATGAGCCTGCATATGTAAATGAAGTAGCATTTGGATGGAGTCTTTCACTGGACACACTCCTTCCCAACTATGCTTATTGTGTCCAGAATTGTAAAAAAAGTGGCAATAATAATGGAAAATGGCTGGTTTCTGAGATGTTTGTAGAATGCCAGTGCAACTTTAGTTCTCTCACTTTTGGAATATCTGTAAACATTTCATTGTTTAAAAACACATCTAGGGGTGCCTGGGTGGCTCAGTCAGTTAAGCGTCTGACTTCAGCTCAGGTCATGATCTCGCGGTCCACGAGTTCGAGCCCCGCGTCAGGCTCTGGGCTGATGGCTCAGAGCCTGGAGCCTGCTTCTGATTCTGTGTCTCCCTCTCTCTCTGCCCCTCCCCCGTTCATGCTGTGTCTCTCTCTGTCTCAAAAATAAATAAACGTTAAAAAAAAAATTAAAAAAAAACCACATCTAATCTCTTCCATTGATTATAACACTATAAGTCAGTGTTATTTACTTACTCTTTTTCTCATTACACTTCACATGTGCAAAATTAGTGTGCCTGATGACATCATTAGTACATACATGGTTGGCTTCCCCCCCCCCCCCCCCCCCCCACTGATTGTTGTTAAAGTTGCCTGCCTTCAGTAAAGACCCCAGTGATGTGTCAAAACAGGGCAGTGGGGACTGCCTGCTCCCAATAGGAAGAAGGATTTTATCCCTGGCAATGTTTAGAATTTTAAGGCCATGGCCATTAATAACAAGAAGACCTGACTTTGTAACAATTACTATTGTTATAGATTCTTTCTAGACAACATACCCATGTTGCCTGCGCCCAGGCCTTCCCCTTGGTGGTAAACACTAACATGTACAAATCATAAGCATCCACTCGATCAACTTGACACAAGTGCTTGTAACCACCATGCAAATCAAGATGGAGAACATTTCTAGCAACTCGGAGATTTTTCCATGTCCTTTTCCATCAGTACTCACCCCCATTTCCAGTTTAGGTGACTTCATCAGCATAGATTGCTCTGTGTGTTCTTAAACTTTGTATAAATAGAAGCAAAGAGTACATACTCTTCTGAGCAAGGCTTCTTTTCCTTAATTTTATGTAAGAATTTCATCCAAGTTGCTGCATGTAGGGTAGTGTGCTCTGTTTTACTGCTGTCACAAAGTCAGTTTTGTGACTTTGTAACAATTTATTTACACATTCAGCTACTGATGGACTTTGGGTTATTTCTGTTGTTTCGGCTGCTGTGAGCAAAGCATCTGGGAAGGTTCTTACAGGTGATATGTTCTCCTTTTCTTTGAGAGCAAAATAGGGGTGAGGCTCTTGGAGCATCCCTCAGTCCTGGGGCATAGGGTTAGCTTTAGTAGATCCTGTCACACTGTTCTCCAAAGTGGTTGTATTGTCACAGTCCACTGTTAGTTATTCATTATTTTTAAGTAACTTAATCAGTATCCTCAAACCTACCACTGAAATAAGGGTTATGTCCCCTACTTTAAAAATGAAGACACTGGGGTGCCTGAGTGGCTCAGTCAGTTAAGGGTCCGGCTTCGGCTCAGGTTGTGATCTCATGGTTCATGAGTTCGAGCCCCTCATTGGGCCCTCAGCTGTCAGCACAGAGTCTGCTTCTGATCCTCTCTCCCTCTCTGCTCCTTCACCACTCACTCTCTCAAAAATAATAAACAAATAAAAATTTAAAAGAAAATGAAGAAACTGACTCAGGAGGGGTTTAGGGCTTGTACATACTGCCCAGCTAGAAAATGCCATAAATGGGAGTTACCCCCAGGTCTTCTCAATTCAAGGACACCTAGGTCTCTCTCTGTTCTAGCATCTTTATAGAAAAGTTCCCTTAAAGACATTGAGTTATCTGCAAGCAGAAAAGGCACTTGTAAGGCATTCACTGGTACAAAATAGGGAGAAAAAAAAATCTCAAATTCTGGCCAGGAAAAAAAAAAATTGTGTGTTTCACACTTCTGCCAAAGAACTTGCTGGCAGAGAGCAAATTGCCTGTCGGACATGGATGCTGGCATGATTCCCAGCACAACCTGCCTATACCTTGTTTGGCATCAGAGTTTCAAGATTTTATGTGCCCACAGGGCCAGTGCATGGCATCCTTGCACGGATCTTCTTGTATTCACCTCAAAATGTTTTCCTTCATTATCAAAAATAAAACCTACACCCTTGCTAAGCAAAGTGTGGCCCAGGGACCATCAGCAGGTATCAATGGGAGCTTGTCAGAGACACTGAATCTCAGGCTCTACTCCAGCCCTTGAAGTGCTGCGGTGTGACAAGGTTCCCCAGGTGTTCCTGTGGTCACCCAACTCTGAGAAGCCCTGATGCAGAGAGCTCTAGATTGGATATCACTTCCTGCTGTTGTGGGGTCTGTGGGAACATGACCCTTCATCTCTGAGTCTCAGTGTCCCAATCGGAAATATGGGGCTAATGATATGTACTTTGCAGAGTTGTAATAAGGACTGAAAAATATAATAAATGCAAAAAAGCAATGACAATTCCTGACAAATGTTGGTGCTCAACCAAATGATAGTTGCCCATCTTTTTTTTAAGTTTATTTATTTATTTTGAGAGAGAGAGAGAGAGAGGAAGAGAGAGAATCCCAAGCAGGATCCACGTTGTCAGTGTAGAGCCCAATGTGGGGCTCCATCTCACAAACTGCAAGGTCATGGACACTTAACTGACTGAGCCACACAGGTGCCCCAATAGCTTCTCATGTTGAAGGTATACTCAAGCCAGGTGGGTCTGACTTTCTCAGGGATAAAATGCAAGCCTTTCATGATCGTCAACACTCTGTACCCCGTGCCTAGTCTTCCCCTACCCGCATTAGCACTGTAAGAGGATTAAGTATCTGTAAATGTCAGGCCTCACTTGGAGCTATACCTGGAAGTTACCCAAGCATGAGGGGCAGCCAAGGCCTGTCTCAGCTGATGTTCTTTGCTGACTGCTGCATGAAAAACCATAGAACTTAAAATAAAAATGGAGAGCTGCAGCTATGGAATAAAAAGAGCAAAACACCTGCCAGGATAATAAGCAGGTTTTTCAGGAGAAGTTTGTTATATAATAGGACAGAGACATTCATGGGCAGGGAGGAAGGGGAAGGGTTGGGAGATGGGAGCCATGACATGTCAGAAAGCTGGTGTGTATAAATATTGCTCATAAGCAAATTAAGGATTTTTAAAAATAGGCAAGGAAAGGTCTCTCCAGCTGAGCTGTCCTGAAAAATGAGATGTCCCTGAGCTACAAGTTAGTATATTTTTCCTGGTTGAAAAAGAAATATGTTTGATTGGACAAATATCTTTAGCAATGATAATTACATGGGTCCCTGAAACATTTCTCGCCTGGTCATTTTCTGCAGGGTTAATATCAGTGGAACATATTAAAAAAACACGACTTGTATTTAATGACCTTTTTCTCCTTTCTTGGTACTAGTTTTCACTGCGTGATTTCTGCCTTTGGTGTCAGATTGTACAGGAAAGCAGTTGAGAAGGTTTGGGTGATAACAACAGGCCCAATCAATTTTTATAGGGCCAGCAGCAGTGATGACTTAATTGATACCTTGGTGAAAAAGGCTGTGATCCTTATGCTAAATTATTTAAAAAATAGCTTTCAGTGTAAGTTTTTAGAATTCGGTCTAGTCTCTTGGTGTTTGAAATAGTACCAACAGTTTGAATGTGGACAGGCTTAAGAATGGAAATTTCATGGCTAATGTGAAATACAGGATTTCAGTAGCTGAGTGAAGCCGGGGGTACTGACCAGGGTGGAGCAGGCAAGGGGAAGTGCAGATAATGTATGTCATGAGGACAATCGATCCAACCTGGTAGCCCGTAAGCACTGTTGTGTTTTAAATGGACTTTGTACTTCCTGTCACAAAGACATATTCAATTAGGTGATATCCTGTGATTATTTCCAACCTTATGTGATTTCACAAAAACATTATTGAAACTAGGGGAAATCATTCTAAACACAGGCAAAAGAAAATGCTTTGATTGGAATTATAATAATGTCTTTCACAATTTCTGACAGATAAATTATGAACATTTGCAGCAAAACTTTGGAGCACGGTGTTAATTTGAGCTAAGTTCAGACTGTCTGTGGAGCTTTTATTTTTACAAATGAGTGTTGAGCTATTGGGATGGAGGAAAGCTGGTGCTTCTTGCTTTTGAAAGGTGATGACTTTTGCATTTATCTTATAGTGATAATAAATACAAAGTAGCAAGTGTCAGATTAGAATAAGGAGCTTCCTGGGAGCAGCCCCTACGGACAGCCATTTCTCAGAAGTCTGTCTCCTGTAAAGCTTTCAAGATGGGGTAGATGGTTTCCATTTACTGTGTATATCACTTTACAAGTATGATATTTCCAACTGATACTATTTTCTAAGCTACTAGTTTTCTCATGCTTCAGTATAACCGTAGAGAACTTATATAAAATTATTGCTGTCCCAAACCTGGGAGATTTTGAGGTTTTCTGGAGGAAAAAAAAAGGCCCTGAAATGTAAACAACAATATCAAAACTTGAAGACAGACACTGAAAATACTTTGCAGGGAAAGAGATGAACCTAAACCATTGTCTTAATATGCACCATTTCTTGTGCCTGTTTTACAAGGTCAGGAAGTTCAGACACTTCCCAAGAGTTTCTTATTCTTTTTCTTTAACTTTTTTTAATGTTTATTTATTTTTGAGAGAGACAGAGCATGAGCAGGGAAGAGGCAGAGAGAGAGGGAGACGCAGAATCTGAAGCAGGCTCCAGGCTCTGAGCTGTCAGCACAGAGCCTGATGTGGGGCTCGAACTCATGGACTGTGAGATTATGACCTGAGCCAAAGTTAGATGCTTAACTGACTGAGCCACCCAGGCGCCCCTCCCAAGAGTTTCTTATTTACCAACAGTGCAAATAGAGTGTAACTTTACTGTCACGATAGCTACTGCTCATTGGTATGAGTCACCGAGGGGCACCGAGGGTGGTTCATTCGGATAAGCGTCTGACTTTGGATTTCAGCTCTGGTCATGATCTCACAGGTTGTGCGTTCGAACACCACATTGGGCTCTGTGCTGATGGTGCAGAGCCTGCTTAGGATTCTCTCTCCCTTTCTCTCTTCCTCTCCTCTGCTCTCTCTCTATCAAAATAAATAAACTTAAAAGAGTCACTGAGAAAACTTAAAAAGGGGTTAGCAACGTTTTAATAAATTTGAACACTGAGCAATATAGGGAATAGATGAATGAATGCTACATCCTATAGAACAGGGAACAGGGCACTATTGTAAAATGTGGGGTACCTAAGAACTTCGAATAGAGTCATAGAATCATAAAGACATAGGGGCATTTGGTGTCACATAATCCAGTCTTAATACTTTATACTACTCCAACAATTTTATTGTTCAGTCGTTGCTTCAACATATGAGATAAAGGGATAATTAGGAAACCCATTTGATTTTAAATAAATTCTATTTTGTAGAAAATTTTAACATTGAACTCACCTTTTCCTCTCTATTGATTTCCTTTATGGTTATGGATCTCCTTCAATAGCCACACTGAAACATTCTGACCCCTTTGCTGCAAGACACAATTTCAAATATATATACGTGTGTGTATGTGTGTGTGTGTCTGTGTGTGTGTGTGTGTGTGTGTTTATTTTCTGTATGTGGTTGCCAGAGGCAAGGGAGTGGGTGGAGGGGGTAAAATGTGTGAAGAGGGTCAAAAAGCATATAAACAGTTATAAAATAAATGAGTATTTGTGATACAACCTACAACATGGTGACTACAGTTACTAATACTGTATTGCATATTTGAAAGTTGCTAACATAATAGATCTTAAAATTTATTATCACAAGAGAAAAAAATTGTAACTATGTATGGTGATAGATGTTAACTACAGATGGTCTCCATCTTAGAACGTTCAGCTTAACAATTTTTCAACTTTACGATGGTGTGAAAGCAGTTCACATTCAGTAGAAACTGCACTTCGAATTTTGAGTTTTGGTCTTTTTCTGGGCAAGCGATATGCTAAATGATTCTCTCTGTCTCTGTCTCTCTCTCTGTCTTATTACATGAGCAGTATATGTTTACTGTAGACACTGTAAATAACCAAAAACTTGACATGAAATGGTCATTCAGTACCCAGACCACCTGATATATTCATTGTTTATTACTGTTTTGGGATGTGGCTTTCTAGACGCTTTTCCTATGCACATATTATATATATATCTTTAATAAAAATACTGTTTTCCAGGCTGATTTTCCAGTTAATATATCTTCAGCTTTGTCCCATGTCAACAAATGTTTGCTTACAATATTTTAATGACTACAGAATATCCCATTGTCTATTATTTGTCATGATTTATTTTTGCCAATTAAGATCATCTCTTTTTTTATACTAATGTAAGCACTATAATGGATATGTGTATGCACATCTTATTGATATGACTGAGGCTTCTTTTTAATTAGTTTCAGGTGCACAATGTAGTGATTCAACAATTTTATATATCACCCAGTGCTCATCACAAGTGCACTCCTTAATCCCCATCACCTATTTCATCTAGCACCCTACCCACTTCCTCTCTGGTAACCATCAGTTCTCTATAGTTAAAAGTCTGTTTCATTATTTGTCTCTCTTTTTTTCCTCTTTGCTTATTTGTTTCTTATATTTCACATGAGTGGAATCATATGACTTTCTATGACTTTCTTTCTATGTCTTTCTGTGACTGACTTATTTCACCTAGCATAATACACTGTAGCTCCATCCATGTTGTTGCAAATGGCAAGATTTCATTCTTTTTTATGGCTAAATAGTATTCCATACCACTTCTTTAAACGTTCATCTATCCATGGACACTTGGGCTGCTTCCATAATTTGGATATTATAAATACTGCTGCTATAAACATAGGGATGCATGTATCTCTTTGAATTAGTGTTTTTGTATTTTTTGGGTAAATAACCAGTAATGCTGTTACTGGGTCACAGGGTTGTTTTATATTTAATATTCTGAGGAAGTTCCATACTATTTTCCACATGGCTCTATCAGTTTGCATTCCCACCAATAGTGCATGCATGAGTGCTCCTTTTTCTCCACATCCTGGCTAACACTTGTTTCTTGTGTTGTTGATTTTAGCCATTCTGACAGGTGTGAGGTGATCTCTCATTGTAGTTTTGATTTACATTTCCCTGATGATGAGTGATGTTGAACATCTTTTCATGTGTCTGTTGGCCATCTGGGTGTCTTCTTTGGAGAAATGTCTGTTCATGTCTTCTGCCCATTTTTAATTGGGTTATTTATTTTTGGGGTGTGGACTTGCAGAATTTCCTTACATATTTTGTATACTAACCCTTTATCAGATACATCATTTGCAAATACCTTCTTCCATTCTGTAGGTTGCCTTTTAGTTTTGTTTATTATTTCCTTCACTGTGCAGAAACTGTTTTAGGTTGATAAGAGTCTCAGTAGTTCATTTCTGTTTTAATTTCCCTTGCCTCAAGAGACATATCTAGAAAAATGTTGCTATGGCTCATGTCAGACAAATTATTACATGTGTTCTTGACTAGGATTTTTATGATTTCAGATCTTGCATTTGGTCTTTAATCCATTTTGAGTTTATTTTTGTGTATGGTGAAAGGAAGTCATCCAGTTTCTTTCTTTTGCATGTTGCTGTCTAGTTTTCCCAACACCATTTGTTGAAGAGACTGTCTTTTTCCCATTGGATATTCTTTCCTGCTTTGTTGAAGATTAATTGACCACCTAATTATGGGTCTATTTCTAGGTTTTCTATTCTGTTCTATTGATCTGTGTGTTTGGTTTTGTGCCATTACCATACATTTTTTATTTCTATGGCTTTGTAATATAGCTTGATGTGACACCTCCAGCTTTGCTTTTCTTTGCCATGATTGCTTTGGCTATTTGGGGTCCTCTCTAATTCCATATAAATTTTAGAATTTTTTGTTCTAGTCATGTGAAAAATGCTGTTGGTATTTTGATAGGGATTGCATTACATCTGTAGATTGTCCTGGATGTATAGACATTTTAACAGTATTTGTCCTTTCATCAGTGTTTTACAGTTTTCAGAGTACAGGTTTTTCACAGTACAGGTTTTTCACCTCTTTGTTTAGGTTTATTATTGGCTATCCTTTTTGGTGCAGTTGTAGATGGGGATGGTTTTCGTAATTTCTCTTTCTTCTGCTTCCTTATCAGTGTATAGAAATGCAACAGATTTCTGTGCATTGATTTTGTATCCTGTGACTTTATTGAATTCATTTATCAATTCTAGGAGTTTTTTGGTGGAGTCTTCCAGGGTTTTTTTAATGTATAGTATCATGTCTTCTGCAAATAGTGAAAGTTTGACTTCTTCCTTGCTGATTCTGATGCCTTTTATTTCTTTTTGTTGTTGATTTCTGTGGCTAGGACTTCCAGTACTATGTTGAGTAAAAGAGAGTAGACATCCTTGTCTTGTTCTTAGCAGGAAAGCTTTCAATTTTTTCACAATGAGTATGATGCTCACTGTGGGTTTTTCATATATGGCCTTTATTATGGTGAGGTATGTTCCCTATAAACCCACTTTGTTGAGGGCTTTAATCATGAATGGATGTTGTACTCTGTCACATGCTTTTTCTGCATTTATTGAAATAATCATATGGGTTTTATCCTTTCTCTTGTTGATGTGATGTATCACTTTGATTGATTTGCAAATATTGAACCACACTTGCATGGGAATAAATGCCACTTGATTGTGGTGAATGATTTTCTTGACATGTTCTTGGATTTCTTTTGCCAATATTTTGTCAGTGATTTTTGCACCTATTTTCATCAGAGATATTGGCCTATAGCTCACTTGCTCTCTCTCTCTCTCTCTTTTGTTTCTTTATCTGGTTTCAGTATCAGGGTGATATTGGCCTCAAAGAATAAATCTGGAAGTTTTCCTTCTTATATTTTTTGGAATAGTTTGAGAATAGGTATTAATTATTCTTTCAGTGTTTGGTAGAATTAGCTTGTGAAACCATGTAATCCTGGACTTTTTGTTTCTTGGGAATTTTTTGATTACTGATTTTATCTCCTTGCTGGTAATTGGTCTGTCCAAATTTTCTATTTCTTTCTGCTTCAGTTTTGGTAGGATACATGTTTCTAGGAGTTTATCCAGTTTTCTATAGTTGGCATATAGTTTTTCATGCTATTGTCTTACAATTGTTTCTATTTCTGTGGTATTGGTTGTTATTTCTCCTTTTTCATTTATGGTTTTGTTTATTTGAATCTTGTCTCTCTCTCTCCCTCGATGAGTCTGGCTAGAGGTCTTTCAATTTGTTGATCTTTTCAATGAACCAGCTTTTGCTTTCATTGATCTGTTCTATTGCATTTAGTTTGTCTATCACTATATCACTTATTTCCTACTCTAATATTTATTTCCTTCTTTCTGGTGATTTGGGGTTTGTTTGTTGTTCTTTTTCTAGCACCTTCAGGTGTAAGGTTAGGTTCTTTATTTGTGATCTTTTTCTTGCTTCTTGAGGTAGACCTATATTACAGATAGACCTGTATAAACTTCCCTGTTAGGACCACTTTTGCTGTATCCTAAATGTTTTGGATTGTTGTGTTTTCATTTTCATTTGTTTCCATGTACTTTTTAATTTCTTCTTTGATTTATTGGTTGACCCATTTATTGTTTAGTAGCATGTTATTTAACCTTCATGTACTTGTGGTCTTCCCAGATTTTTTTCTTGTGGTTGATTTCTATTTTCATAGTGTCATGGTCAGAGAAGATGCATAGTACAACTTTTATATTTTTTGAATTTTTTAAGGCTTGTTTTGTGACCTAATATGTGACCTTTTCTGGAGAATGTTCCATGTGCACTTAGAAACGATGTGTATTCTGCTGTTTTAGGATGGAATGTCCTGAATATGTCTGGTAAGTCCATCTGGTCCAGTGTGTCATCGCAAGTAAGCCACTGTTTTCTTGTTGATTTTCTGTTTGGATAATCTGCCCAATAATGTAAGTGGGATGTTAAAGTCCCCTATCAGTATTGTATTACTGTCAATTAGTTCCTTTATGTTTGTTTTTAATTGTTTTATGTATCTAGGTGCCTCCATGTTGGGTGCATAAATATTTCCAATTGTTATATCTTCTTGGGTTGTCCCTTTTATTGTATACTATCCTTCTTTGTTTTTACCCTCTGTTTTAAAGTCTGTTTTGTCCAATATAAGTATTGCTACTCTGGCTCTCTTTTGACAATCATTTGCATGATAAATGTTTCTCCATCCCCTCACTTTGAATCTGCAGGTGTCTTTAGGTCTGAAATGAGTGTTTTTAAACAACATATAGATGGGTTCTGTTTTTTAATCCACTCTTACACTCTGTGGCTTTTGATTAGAGCATTTAGTTCATTTACATTCAATGTAATTATTGATAGATTAGTATTTATTGTCATTTTGTTACTTGTTTTGTGGCTGTTTTGTAGGGGGGTTTTTTGATCATTTTTTCTCTTTCTCATGGTTTGCTGGTTTTCTTTAGTGATATACTTGGATTCCTTTCTCTTTAGTCTTTGTATATCAGTGATTTTTGATTGGTGGGTACCATTTGGTTTGTATATAACATCTTCTGCATATAGGAGTCTATATTAAGTTAATGGTTGCTTAAGTTTGAACCCATCTTTACTCCCCTAAAACCCATCATGTTTTATGTATATGGTGTCATATCTTACATACTTTGTTTAATCCATATCTTGACTGATTTTTACAGAAATACTTGTTTTTACTTTTAATGTTTAGACTTATTACTCATTTCTTTCCACTCAAAGAGTCCCCTTTAATATTTCTTATAGGGCTGGATTAGTGGTCATGAACTCCTTTAGTTTTTGTTTGCCTGAGAAACTCTGTATCTCCTTATATTCTGAATGATGTCCTTGCTGGATAGATTATTATTGGCTAAAGGTTTTTTCCCATTCAGCACTTGAAATATATCATGCCATTCCCTTCTGGTTTGCAAAGTTTCTGCTGAAAAATCTGCTGGTAGCCTTGTGGAGTTTCCCTTATATGTAACTGTCTTCTTTTCTCTTGCTGCTTTAAATTTTTTTTTTTCTTTATCACTACTTTCTGCCATTTTAATTACTATGTGTCTTGGTGTGAACCTCCTTTGGTTGATTTTGTTGGGGGATCTCTGCACCCCTAGAACTGGATATCTGTTTCCTTCCCTAGATTAGGGAAGTTTTCAGCAATGACACTTTCAAGTAAATTTCCCACCCCCCTTTTCTCTCTCTTCTCCTTCTGGGATCCCTATAATGCAAATGTTGTTATGATTGATGGAGTCTTTGAGTTCCCTAAATCTCTACTTGTTTTGCATAATTCCTTTTTCCTCTCAGTTGTTTAGCTTGACTACTTTCCATTGATGTCTTCTAGTTCATTAATTTATTCCTTTGTTTCTTCCACCCTGCTATTTATTCCATCAAATGTATTTTTAATTTCATTTACTATGTTTTTATCTTTGATAGGTTCTTTTTTATCTCTGTGTTAAGGGTCTCACTGATGTTCTCTAGTCTTTTCTCACATCCAGTATCTTTATTATCATTACTTTAAATTCTCTATCAGGCATGTTACTTGTATCTGTTTTGTTTAGGTCTCTTGCTGTGGTTTTGTCCTGTTCTTTCATTTGTGACAAATTCCTGTGTCTTCCCATTTTGCCTAACTCTCTGTGTCTATTTCTGTGTGTTAAGCAAGTCAGCTATGTCTCTTGCTCTTGAAATTAATGGGAGGCTGTGCACTTTAACTAGGTGGCGCTGGTCCTCCTCCACAGGGGACTTGCTGCCACTGTGGAGATCAGGATTGTCAGGGGCTGCTCTGCAAAGCACATCTAGGGGAGGTCCCTGTCCTCTGTAGGAGATCAGGAGACACAGTGTTGGGAAGGTTTGAGAGTCTTCTGGGGGAGGGATTCTGCAGCATGACACTGAGGGTACTGTGGCAGGCCTGGCTGGAGGAGGGTAGGGTGTGGTATAAGCAAGTTAGGTAGTTAGTGGCTGTGTGTTTATGATGAGAGGCAAGGGAGGGAAATGGTGCCTGCCAGCTCTTTGTTCCTGAAGAACTCCCCTAAGGGAACCCTGAAATTAGTAACTAACCCTTCTGTAAGCTCTAGATTCCTTTCAAACTGCTGCTTCCAAGCTGTATTCCTATAGTTTGTTTGTTGTGCTGTCTCTTTAAGGGTGGGGGTGCAGATTTCTTATCACCTTGCAGGCTTTCTCAGAGCCTAGCTGCTGATTTTTAACATTCTGGGTTTTAAGTCCCATACTCACAAAATTCAGTGCCTCTGGCTTTCAAAGCAAGTGCTGCAGGTATTCTTCTTCCCATTGTAAGTTCCCTAATGTGCTAGTGAGTTTCTTGCCCTCTCTTCACTCACAGCTCCTTCCCTCCCTGCTGTGGTCAGACCCCCAGGGTTTAAGTTCTCTCCTAGTCCTGGCTTTTCCTACTCTCTTTGATGTGGCCTCTTTTTTATGTTTAGTTGTGGAGTTTGATCATATGATCTTTAGATCCTTTACCTAAGTTGTTTGCTCTCATGTGTTATCTAGTTGTATCTGTGGCAAGAGGTGAGTTTAGGGTCCTCCTACTCTGCAATTTCCCACAGAAGTCCTCCTTTGCTCCTGTATCTTGGCCCTACGCAGGGGCAGGTGCAGCTCCTGGCCAGCCAGGCCATCACGAGGTTCAACAACTGATCCACTTACAGCCATTCTGTACCCATACCATTCTGTTTTTTTTTCTACAGTATCTAGTAAATTATAGGTGGTAGTCCACATTTTATTATAAAATAGGCTCTGTGTTAGATGATTTACCCAACTGTGGACTAATGTAAGCAGTCTGAGCATGTTTAAAGTAGGGTAGACTTACTCTGATGTTTGATAGATTAGGTGTATTAAATGCATTTTTGAGTTAATGACATTTTCATTTTATAATGCGTTTATCAGGATGTAACCCCATCATAAGTTGAGGAAGATCTGCAGACTTATTGTAGTGATGGTTTATACAAATATTGAATCGTTTTGTTATACATCTGAAACTAATAAAATGTTGCATGCCGATTATACCTCAATAGAAAAAAATAAAATCAGCCAATCCCTGTTGAGATTTTGATTGGAAGAGTTCAATGAACTTAAGTTCAATGAACTTACAGATGCATTTGGCAAAAATTAGCATCATTGGGAACATGATGTTATCAGTTAGTCTGGTAATTGGTTTGAAAATGTAATAGAAATAAATTTGTGCCAGACAATAATGTCTTATAATTTATTCCCTTTATTTTGGGGAAAATATCTCATTCACAGTAACAATAAAGAGTATAGGTTGCATAATCAATGAAAGACCATGAAGAAGGAATGAAGAGAGATTTAGACTATCACATAAAACAAAAAACAAAAAAAATGATAAACTTCTGTATTACTCCCAAAGTATTTCTCTCACTATTTTAACCATCCATAGTTATTTATTAATGTAATTACTTGCGCATCTAGTCATTTAACAACATATACAATGCATACTGAATGCATATACATAGAATGTACCATAAGCTGTATTAGGCACAAGAATTCAATATTAAATGTATATAGTAACATTAAAATGGACTCACAGTGATTTATCATTGTCATTGACACTTTATATGTATTGTGCTGTATAATTCTCACAATAACCTTAGAAGAACAGTTTTTCTCTCTGTGTTACAAACATGAAAACTGAGAATAGGTGGAATTAAGTATTGCCCACAAATTTACACAGTAATGAAACAGAAATTTGAATCTATTTCCTAGACCCTGTAGTCTGTGCTTTTAACTATTTAATTCTTACTCCGTAGCTTAAGTTGGGAGATACACATGCAAATAGTTATAGTATTATTTAATATGTACTATACAACGATAATATAGGAAATGTGCAAAGAGATGGTTTTAATTCTGACTGCAGGTTTCAAGAGCAGGTAATTCTTTGAAAGATGCACCTTGAATGATGAGTAGGGCAGCCAGGAAAATGAGCAGATGATATACAAAATAGAGGAGCATGAAAACTTCAGGTAACAAAACATAGTAAATATTAATGGAGCATAAAGTACAGGGGAGAGGTATCTGAAGATATCAGGAAATCAATAGGAAACCAGAGTTTAGAATTTAGAGAGCTACAGATACCAAGGAGCCTTGAAAATGCTCCCTAGAAAATGTGGGGAATCATTGATGGGAAGCCAATAATTAGATTTGCATTTTAGAAAGTTCTTTCCAGCAGCATTTTCATAGTTAACTCAGAGAGGGCTAGACTGGAGCCAGAGAAGAATGTGAGGGGGTATGATACAAAGGAATACTTTGGAGTGGGTCCACAAATCCTATATGTAGAGAAGAAAACACTGCTCTCTAGGTGGTTTCAAAGCAACAGAGTAGAGTCGGGGGGCACAGGATATCAGGGGTGTCTGCTTGGCATCAGAGATTGTTAACTTTTGGACCTGTATGTGCTTATCTTCCAAACTGTGCTTCTTAATGTCACGGACAAGGATATTTGTAATCTTGAATGCATGACCTGCCTTTGTTGCTGGTTGGTGGGGCTGGCCAACTCCAGCTGCTGCTTAGCAGCTATTAGTGGCTATTTTCTCTTTCATCAGAGCCTTGCTGTGCTGGCCACCCCTTGTGTATTATCAGCTGCCCTTTTTTTTTTTTTTTTTTTACCAATTAAGCCCCAAAGATAACAGCAGCAAACTAATATGTGAGTCAATGGAATCTTTGCAATATTTAAAGGTTCTAATATTAAGGACTATATTGGGTTATTGAGCACTCAATTAAAGAGCCTCAAGTGTTTAATTTAGGATTTTCCATACAACAGGTATTGTTTGTTAATTAGTTAATTAAGTAACAAATGATTATTGAAAACATGCATTAGGATTAAGCAAGCTGCAAGAGAGATAAAGATATCTCCAAGGCAATTAGCTCATTGTAATTTTAATGATAAATGTGTAATTAGACTCTTATTCTAAAGAGATTGTTTGGAATGGTTTTCACAAGCATTAAACGGGCATGTAACAAGATATTTACTTATATAACAAGCCAAATATAATTCTAATTCTTATTAGGCATCAGCCAGTGTGTTCAAATGATACCTAATTTGCTAAAAGCAAAAATTTTACAAGTATTAGTACTTAAAAATATAATCCATTAAAAGCTTATGTAACTAACGTAATTATATTACAACCAGATTTATCCCCAAGCCTGTTTATTTCACTTCTTAGACAATTATCTGAGACTTTCAAACGTATTATGACTTAATAGCCAACATTTATACATTCGTGTATCCAACACTTGAGGGGATTACTATTGCATCACAAAATGAAAACACTCTCCCCTTTGTGCACTAAAACTGCAGTGGGTGACTGATGTCAGCCTTCTGTGGTTGTCTCAAGTGACCTCAAGGACATATCAAAAACAGGTAAAACCAGAAAAGCAGTTAAGCAGAGGCATGCAGGCAATATTTTTGAGCAATCAGATATGATTGAAACATAATGTATTAAGATGACCTAAGGGTCTTTCTCATGTCTGTGTGGAAATCAGTAAGCCCTAATTTTTACAACCGGAACAAATTATACCTTGCAACTGCAAGTATTTGGAGAACTGCTTGCAGGCACAATGCCCTTTTCCCCATTTCTGTATAGATAATCCTCTATAGCTAAAAAGCTTTAGAGCAATTGTTCAGAGCAGTCTGAAATACCGTCTCCCGAGCTGTAGTCCTCAGTAAGACAACAAATACAGCATTCACTAACCTACTTTGAGGTTGGCTTTCTTTCAGTCGACACCTTTTTTAGTGTCAACTTGTCAAGAAAGAAATAGATTCCCTTCTTGGATGTCTAGAACCTACCACAGTTTCTGGCACATTGCACTGCACAGGTGTCTGTTAAATTGATTTGAATGAGCAGAATTAGGAAGTCTAGATGTTTCTTAAAGCATGTAATTCTTTTTATCCCCATTTTATTGCAGTATACTCCCTGCCATCATTTTCTATGCTGCTCTTCTGTACATATTTTTTCTCCACTCAGCAATCTGGTTGAGTAGAGCTGGTGAGCTTTTATTTCCAGAGGTCTAGCAAGGATTAAGGGTGCTGTGGAAATTATAATAATGATGATAAACTTAGTAAATAGCAGCAAACATTCTTTTTTCATTTATTGTCAAGTTAGCTAACATACAGTGTAGTCTTGGCTTCAGGAGTACTTTCCCCGGCCAGATTCGTCACTTACATATAACACCCAGTGCTCATCCCTGTAAGTGCCCTCCTCACTGCCCATTACCCATTTTCCCAACCCCCACGCCCATCAACCCCCAGTTTGTTCGTTGTATTTAAGAGTTTCTTATGGTTTGCCTCCCTGTCTGTTTGTATCTTATTTTTCCTTCCCTTTCCCTATGGTCACCTGTTAAGTTTCTCAAATTCCACATATGAGTGAAATCCTGTGATATCTGTCATTTTCTGACTTATTTTGCTTAGAATAATAACCTCCACTTTCATCCACGTTGTTGCAAATTTCATTTTAAGTGCTTATTACCTACCAGGCATGAAGAGATGCTCTTTTCGTTGGGTTATTGCAATGTGGACCATCAGTAATCCTATGAAGTAGATCCTATCTTATGTTTATATTTCAAATGGGGAAGCTGAGGCTTAGAGCAGTTACATAATTTTTCCAAGATCACACAGTTAATAAGTAGTGGAGTCAGGATATAACCCCAGGTATTGCAAAGGCAGAGACCGTTCTTGCCTGGGATTGGGTACTCTTGATGCAGATCCTGAGATGGAGTTGTGCAGTTTGGTTTATGAGGGCATGCTCTCAGGGGAAGCCTGTCAGGGAGTGAGCCAAGAAGGGCAGGGTAGGGGAAGCAGCTAGGCAAAGATGGGAGTTCGCTTGAAGTCTAGCCTCAGTCTGATTGCACAGGAAGGACTGGAGTAGAAATAGCACCACAAATAATTCCATCTTCAGGCTGTATGGATAGGAATTTGAACCCCAGAATCTTCCTCTCATGGGCTGTTGGCTACCCCTGGGGAAAAAGACCTAACCTCACAGGTGTGTTGTGGTGGGAGGTACTTCACTTAGGCAGAAGCCACTTTCCGGGACAAGTCTGTTTATGAGCCACTGCAACCAGCTGTCACACCAGCAGCCAGCTATATACAGCAAATCGGGGCAGGCCACCAGTAGCAACTACTGCAGAACCTTCCTCTGGGAATGGTTCTCACTTCGAAGCTCCCGTGAAGCAGACGAGGTTATTATTCTCATCTGCCTTTTCCTAGTTGAGTGGCTTTGGGAAAATTGTTTACCATTCTGAGTCTCACTTTCATCATCTGTTAAGTGGGAGTCTTCATACTATCAGTCTCAAGGGATTGTTATGCTGACCAAATGAGAATGTATACGAATACATTTTGTACACTAAAGCAGAACACGAATGTTGTTTGCGGCACTGTTGTTAGCATATTTGACTTCCCAAGGCTCAGGGGCAGCCAGTGGGTAGTAGCCCATAAAGCTGTGGAAGTCCAGGTCCAGATGACAAGTTTGATTAAAGAGGTCATAAGCACAAGGCCAATGATACACAAATAGAGAAATAAAAGGATAGGATGAAGCCGAACTTGAAGGAGACTCTTTCAAGAATTCTGCTGAGTATTGATAAACCTAATTAATATGAGCAGAAACCAAGGGTCGGAAAAATTAACGTACCCAAGTGCTCCAGCCAGCAAATGGCAGACCTGGGGCTCTGACTCAGGTAATTTGAAGCCTAATTTTGCATACTCCTTTTCTGCCTTCAATATTGGTGAACCCAAGTGATTTTTCTAAGGGAGTCTCCTGTTCTCTTGACCCCGTGAAATGTTTCTTTTCCTATCTCAGGAAGTTTCCATTCTGAGCATCTTGTGCCTTAGCTCTTTCTCCTGGATTCGTGACCTCTATTTAATGTAATAATTACACATTCCAAACGGAGCAGAGAGAAACAGCCTCTGATTTCTCATGGCTCACAACCAGCACTTATCCTTATAAGGCATTTGGAGCCTTACCTGAAGCTTAAAGGACATTAGCTTCACCTTAATACCACATTCAGTGGGGGTCAGTTTGGAAAACTGACTTCCCGCATAGTACTGAAGCCTCAGTGAAAGATAAGAAAGCCAGCTGGTGTTAAGACTGTGGGTTTCAATAGAAGGTCCATCATTTGTGGAAGGAAAGAGATTTAATTTTTTGGGAGAGTCTAATTTTCCTCTTTGAGGAAAGGACTTTGTGCAAGCACTGCTCAAATAGCCATTAATTTAAAGGAAATGTCTTTGGAAGAAAAACACTTAAAGAGAGTGATTGATTCTAACTGATAAATAATCCAAGCATGTAATAATCTCATCATGTAATTATAGATAAATAAAAATACTGAGTACGTGTAATGTTTTCTCGCAACGTCCTGATGAAGTTTGCAGCAGGGGGACCATTTGTGTTTTCCCTGTTTTCCTGCCTTTGCTCATACAGTGGAAAATATTACTCTTGCAAGAGAGGTCTCAATGGCCTTAATTGTGTTTCACGAGCATTTCTTAACCAATCAATAGCAAAGAAAGGGTAGCGTAACTCTTTGACCGTTTACAACCACTCCTTGAGTACTTTTCCTTCCAAGGCAGTGCAGAGAAGACACGGATAATTGGACAAAACTGGGGGTCCTGTTAGGGGGAAGGGAGAAAAGAATAGAGAATGGATAGATGACCCTTAAAGTATACAACAGAATAACGAAGATGGTACTGAATATTAAAATATATACTATATTCTAATCATTTTATTAATCAGTTAGAATATGCAGAAGAGGAAGAATAAGAGTTTTGTGATTAACATATCTAAATCCCTAACACCAACCTACAGAGACCTTTTCTTCCTAATGAGAACAAATGTATACTAAAGCTTGAGGCCCTGAAAGCAACTGGGAAGTACCTTGATGGGAAATTTCCATATGGCATGATGTCTATCATGAGTAATTCTGAAAGTGTTATGAACACTTCTTTGGAAAAGGGAAGATACTAACTCTCTTTCTGTAACCTGGTGAAGGAGCACAGGTTTTGAATGCAGGCAAATAAATATTTGAGGTTTTGCCCAGTAATTTTTATCACATTAAATCACATTAAGTCGTATTGCACTTCAGCCTTCATTAGTTTCTACCTCCTAGAGTTGTTTTGAAGATTCAGTGGAATAAAATATGAAAAAAATACTTGGTGCACAATGGGAAGATAACATTGTCTTTTTTATTGTATGCATGAGAATGGGTGACAGAGGGTAGGGGGTCACTGACCAGTATGTAGGAGAAACGCAGCCTATTCCTGAACCTAAGCTTTTTGTGGTAGACCCCCTATGGTGGCATAAGGTTTGGCAGAAGACAGCTGAGACGTGAAGCAAATTCAGTTCTGTCATGGTTTTGCTGTGAAATCTGGAAACAATCCATTGACCTCAAGATTTCATCATGTTGGTCATGATATTTATTTTCTGGCTTTATAAAAGAATATGTGAAGGTGTATCTAGATACTTGGAGCTTTCACATAGTCTGTACATTGAAGAAGGCATTATGTAAAAAAAATATATGAAAATGATGAATAGATATTTGACCTTTTTATTTTATTTAATTTTTGTATGAGAGAGAGAGAGAGAGAGAGAGAGAGAGAGAGAGAGAGAGAGAGAGAGAGAAAGCATGAGCAGGGGAGAGGGGCAGAGGGAGGGAGAGAGAGAATCCTGAACAGGTTCTGCACTGTTAGCCCAGAGCCTGATGTGGGGCTCGATCTCATGACCCTGGGATCATGATCTGAGCCAAAACTAAGAGTGACATGCTCAACTGACTGAGCCACGCAGGCGCCCCATGAGTAGATATTTGTAAACCTGTAGTTGTGCTTTGAAAAGAAGTAATCTGAGTAACAGTGCATTGGGAAATTTGTTACACCGTGTGCTTGCCTATTACAGTGGGTGCTTAAAAGGGAGGGAAGCACTTATGCTGGGGATTAATGGCTGATGGACTCCCTGCAAGAGGCATCATAATCTTTCCTTCTACATAATGTGAAGATCACATGACATCTGTTCGTTACAAGGCCACCATTCACAAAGCACTGAGTCTCCCATGTCTCACAACTTGGAATCTCTGTACTGAGGAAACACCCTGGAGTGTAAGGACTATGTTAGAATTAAGCTTTGGGCTCAGAGTTATTTAATTCATGACATATCATTTTCAAAAACTCCTGTTTTGACCCAGAACAAATTTCCTTCATTTCCACTATACAACGAAACTTACTGATTTTAAAATTCATCTTTTGAAGAGATTTCCATTCAGAGACTACTGCCATGCCTGTGTGATGGCAGTACTCATTTTAAGTTCATCAAGGCATGTTTAACTGAGTCTCTGAGCCAAATTTTTGGTTTGGCAAACTGCAAATAACCTCTCTGCACAAAGCATTTTTAATAGCATTTGTGAAAAATCTCTTCTCTCTGGAAGTCAACATGTTCTGCATAAACAATAAAACAAGATGGAGGCATGGTCTATTAAACAAACAGCAGCGATAGACTCCACTATTTCATAATACCACTACTTGCTTAATAGGGTGCAAGCAATTAAAAAATCTGGAGTCATTCTTTAATTATTTCCATTAACTGTTCAAATCTGAGCTTTTCCACGATGTTGTTTATGAACAGTAAAAGTAAATCAAGTGATACTACTAATAATTTTCAATTAAAAAACAAATGCTAGAAAATGAGCTGCTGGCAGAGTCCAGTTGCTTGAGAATATACACTCCCTTTTCATTGACGCAAGACCTAGTTAGATAAATGAGTGTAATTTTACTCTTCAGTATACAGAAAAGTTTTCCCAGGACTCAGAAGATTCCAGGCTGGAATCTCTCAATATGGATCATTTCTCACTACCTTCTTGTTGTTTACCCCTTCCCTTTTGTGCTCTCACCATCTTTTACTTCTGGGTGATTTGGGGCTTTGTGGGAAAAGCAAAGGTAGGTTAGGAAGAACAAGGAAATCAGGATCAGAACAGTATGTGCTCAAAACTCAGGAATAAACAAGTTTCCTGGAAAGGAAAACTGAATATTTATTGTCGGGTATTATCCTTCTGTGTGGAAGGAATGTAAGTGGTAGGGCAGACAGAAGGGAAGGCTGTCTTTCTTCGTGATCTTGCCTGTTAGAGCTCCTTTGTTCTAGTGTCTGCCTATTTCCCAAATTCCCGTTGATAGGAAAGATCCATGGAAATGGTTTATACCAAGATATGATAGCCAATGACTCTAGGCTCATTAAAGAATAAGGGCTTCAGGTATATTATAATACCAAACCTAAAAAATTTAGAGATCAGTGTTGACATTTCGGTGTTGAGCTTCCAGATTATTGCATAGTCTAGAAATGCTGTCAAATATATTTGATTATTGGGTACATTTCTATATGATTTATATAATTACTATGAGATTACATATGCCTGTGAGAGAAGAATGGAAAGGCAGGTACCAAAATAATAATTAGTGTTGTGTTTGTTGAAAATAGGGAAAAATCCTTCTTCTTCCACCAGTTATTCAACTTGTAACACTTCTGTTTGGTACCTTTTATAATAAAAGGAACTAGAACAACAAGTAAATGTAGATGTCTGAAGAATAAAGTCCAAAGTTGAGATGAGCTATCAGCTGGCTATAAATGGATTAGCTCATAGGAAGGGAGAGTGAAAGACTGGCAGACTATCCAGGGTGCAGAAAAACTGTAGCCCGAATCCAGTAGAGCTTACAGTGGGGTTGTATGATGCCCTCCTCCTTTCTTGTCTCTCTAAAGAAATTGATGGTAGAAGCAAGACCATTAGAAATCTGGATTATTGGGGCGCCTGAGTGGCGCAGTCGGTTAAGCGTCCGACTTCAGCCAGGTCACGATCTCGCGGTCCGTGAGTTCGAGCCCCGCGTCGGGCTCTGGGCTGATGGCTCAGAGCCTGGAGCCTGTTTCCGATTCTGTGTCTCCCTCTCTCTCTCTCTGCCCCTCCCCCGTTCATGCTCTGTCTCTCTCTGTCCCAAAAATAAATAAACGTTGAAAAAAAAATTAAAAAAAAAAAAAAAAGAAATCTGGATTATTGTTTTGAATTCTAGTAGGAATTCTCAGCCTGGCTTGGTGTTGAATCACCTGAGTGATAAAGACACAAAGCGACTAAATCTAATAACCTAACAGTCTTACTCCACTTAGGTCAGAATGACTCCCACTCTGCAGAGCGTCCTTTAAAATGCCTCATTCCTGGGGCGCCTGGGTGGCGCAGTCGGTTAAGCATCCGACTTCAGCCAGGTCACGATCTCGCGGTCTGTGAGTTCGAGCCCCGCGTCAGGCTCTGGGCTGATGGCTCAGAGCCTGGAGCCTGTTTCCAATTCTGTGTCTCCCTCTCTCTCTGCCCCTCCCCCGTTCATGCTCTGTCTCTCTCTGTCCCAAAAATAAATAAACGTTGAAAAAAAAAATTAAAAAAAAAATAAAATGCCTCATTCCAGAAAAATGACTTAATCCCACTTTTATATCATATTTGTTTTTGTATAGAATATCCAGGGTCATGAATTTTTTGAAGAGTGGCAACTGGTTCTTGGTTGAGCTTTTTTTTGTACTTAGAGAAAGCAGATATGTGCTATCCTTCCCTCACCACCTCAACCAAGGTATCATGGCTTATTTATCTCTGCATATATTCCTTTTAAACCAGGAGTCTACCCGTCATCCTTTTAAAAGCTGAAAGGTTTGAAAAGGCAAGCAATTCCATCCCAGTCCCCCACATTCTGTTGTGGGACTCATTTCTTTTTTTTTTTTTTTTTAATTTTTTTTTCAACGTTTATTTATTTTTGGGACAGAGAGAGACAGAGCATGAACGGGGGAGGGGCAGAGAGAGAGGGAGACACAGAATCGGAAACAGGCTCCAGGCTCTGAGCCATCAGCCCAGAGCCTGACGCGGGGCTCGACCTCACAGACCGCGAGATCGTGACCTGGCTGAAGTCGGACGCTTAACCGACTGCGCCACCCAGGCGCGCCGGGACTCATTTCTTACACAAGCGGTTCTATCCGTAAAGGGGGGAATATGCCGTAAGTAAATATCGCCTCGTAGTTTTAACAGTAATCCAGGGATAGTGTTGTTTTCCACCAAGACACACATTTTGATCTTCAGGGTTTAATATGTAATTTATCTCACACATTTAGGGCTCCTCCATATTGGTGATTAAATGCCAAGTGAGCTATTTTACTTATTTGGATGAAGACAAGGAATTTGCATTCAATATTCTAAAAACACAACCAACTATTTGATCTGTAAGGCAATGTAGACCATTGAGTACGTGCACAGTTTAAAAAATTCCATCCTTTGAAATCGTGGTTGAAAATGTCGAAGTCGAGCTGCAGTGAGCCTCGCCTGAACAAGAGAAAGCCCCCAACCTCACTAATAAAACTTTCAGATTTTTTGATTGAATGCCATTTGAAATTACCCTCATCACGTTAACGTGCAATAGGTAGCATGCAGTAGGGTTGCCTCTCGACATGACCCTATTAGAGATTGCCACTTGTAAGGAAATCAATTCAAAAGCAGAGGCTGTATTAAGCTGGATACCAGGTCAAATGACACTATTTGGGGGAAAAATGGAGAGGTACTTCAGCCTAATGATTTGTGAAAAGTTAAGTAACAACAAATTCCATGAATATGAAATTGCGGAAAGAATGCTCTCATCACTGCTTTTCTCTCTCAGCCCTCTGTGCTGACGGTAGCCGTGAGGAATTAGAAATGGCACCTGCTTGTACGCCTGTCTCTCTGAAAATGATGCTTTCTAAGACTGTGATTTTAGAGCATTTAAGGTGGAAAGGGGGAAATTTCAGTTTGGGGTTCTCAAAGTTTGTTTTTTTTTTTTTTTTAGTCAGTAAAAGGGATGGTAGGAAGCACAGTTAGAGTATTCTGACAACTCCTACCTATTTTTGCTTCTGGGAACCTTTGTATATTCGTGCAGCTGGTTGTAGAGAAATTTGACAGTTTTCGTGGGAAGCTGTGGAAATCTCAGGAAAAAGCAAACTTGGTTTCTGCATTAATAGATGATGGAAGTGGATTTGGGATCCTCCACTAATTTATAATTGGTTTTAGGAATTGTAATTTTTGTCAACTTCTTGCTGGAATATAATATAATGAGTGTTAATCTACAACACAATGAAACTACAGCACAATGTAAAGTGTTGTATAACGTCATACAAATAGAAAAGTATGTACATCATAAATTACAACCACGGATTTTTCACACACTGAACACATACCTAGGTAAATCTGTAAGATCGAGAAATAACTGTGCAGAAGCCTCTCTGATGACCTCTTCCCATCTCTACAGTTCACCAAGGGTAATCATTTTTCTGTCTTCTAGATTCATTTTGCCTCCTGTGTACTTTCCAGAAATGAACTCATACTGTGTGCCCTTTCTTGAGTCTGGCCTCTCTCACTCAACATTGTAAGGCCCGTGCATAATTGTCTTATTTTATTTTAAGTTATTCATCCTCATCATTGTTTATTCTTCTCCTGTGCGATTATGCCATTTATCCATTCTCGCTGGGTCTTGAGGCTCACTGTTTTGGCTCCTATAAGCAGGGCTGCTGTGGACATTCTTATACAGATCTTTTGATGAAACACATACACACATTTCTGTTGGGTATGTACTTGGGAGTAGATTTGCTGAGTCATATGGTTTAGATAAGTCCCTGTTGTGTAAATATTGCCAAACAGATATCCAGCGTGGGTGCTGTTTCCCCTTCTGCCAGCAGTGGATGGGGATTCCGGTTGGTCCACACCCTCCACACTTGATGCGGGTGTGCGGCTGCTAGGGATTGTCGAGGTTCCTGAGGACACTGTTGTTTTCTTGTTCATCTCAGTGTTCAGAGCATTGACCCCAATGATGGCACTTGGCTGGGTTCCCAGATTACTTTCAACACTAATAATAGATGGATTTATGAGCAGAGGGGTCATAGAAGCAAAACTGAGGTCTATGTGGAGTCAGAAAGTTAGATCCTGGGGGGATCATGATGGCTACCCATTAGGCTTCCTTGCAGTGGCTTTTGTTGAGGATATGTCAGTATGAGGGGACCATCCATTAGGACCTTTCTGGTGAAAATTGAATCAGACCATGATAGCTTCCTCTTGCTACCCACATACGTACAGATTTTTCTTTTACGGTAGCAACCCCCATGTGCAAAAAGGCAGTTTTCTTTACTATTCTATATTTGTTTTGAAGTGTTAACATGTATATTCTTATTAGAAAACTATCTGTTCCTTTCAAGGAAACTCAGATAGTTTTGCTTTAAAACCCTGTATCTTTTATGTAAATATTCAGCTAAGTTGAAAATTCGCCCTTCTACTCAGTTTCCTGTCTCTCAAGACATGATCAGTTTTCCCAGGGGACATTGAAGAAATAGTGTCTGGTTGCTTCCTGGGCTACCTCAACCCCATTATCTTCCAAGATGGGTGGCTTGATCTGCCTGGACTCTGGCTGAGGTTCCTGCCGTAGCCTTTGGTCGTGAGGCCCACGAGCTCTGCATCTTGAGTTCAAGTCTGGGATGTTTCTATTTATGATCCCCAGAGTCCCCTTATGACTCCTTTGGAAGTGGGGGAGGGTACTCAGCTGCTATCCTGTGCCTCTCTGGGGGTGTGACAGACTTTGTGGAGCTTCTCTTCAGGCTAATCTGCTGGAGCACTTCCCCCGATCATTACCACGTCTCTCCCTGCTCTAGGTTGCCCCCAGCCCCATACACATCTCAAGGATTTTCTCAAAGGCCCAGCAGTAACTCTGCTGCTGAGATTCCCCAGCCCCACACTAGATATTTCTCCCATTCTGCCACCCTTTGTTTATGTGTCTGAGAAGAGTTTGGATAGAGTTGGTGGGAGCTCTTAAGATAGTCGCCAGTCTCTCCATCAGAGTCTTTTTTTTTTTTTTTTCTTGCCTGCTCATTAAACATTAGTCCCTTGTGAGGTGGGGGAAGGCAAATTGCTTCATTCATGGTGCATTCTTCTTGGCTGTCTAGTTTTAACATGAACCCTGTTCAGTGTTCTAAGTTTGGTTATTGATATTTAAAACCTCGGGAAACTGTGAGAAGCCATGGCTCCCCCTTTTCACTTAATACAGCAAGTTCTTGGCCGACTAAGTCACGTACCCTTCAGACTTTATCCGCATGGTTTTGAGAAGTCTGTTGAGTCATTTGACTTTCGGTCCTGGGTGAATGTGTGTTTTCTCCCAGAGTGCAGTGACTCCATAAAGCTACTATTTTGGTTTAAATGGTGGAGAGAAAAATGGGGTGAGGGTAATAGGAACACATAGTTTTATATCAAATCATGACCCACTACCTGGTGGAACTAACTGCCTTCCCTGTGTATACAGGAGGTGAAACACAAGGAACTAGGAGATCTGTTTGCCCGGGGGACCTTTTAACTTCTCCATGTAATAATATCGCTTTTCATTTTTCTTAAGAATATGAAAATAATAAGCTCAGTATTAAGTTCACTAAGATGAGTGGGCCTACTTCCAAGAAGATAAATTAGAAATAATGAAAGAAGAAAGGAATATGCCATGTTTATGAAATTTCCATGAAAATTCACTTTTTTTTTGGTCAGAGCTCCAAATTAGGTAACAATGTTATGGCAGGATGTTACAGTTAATGCGCCAGGGAGGGCAATAAAAAGATTGAGAATACCCTCTCCACTTTGAAGCGGACTCCCTGTTATGCCAGCGGGCTCGTCTCAAAAATAGCCCCTTCTTTGTTCACACCGAGGGTCAAGTAAGTTAAATCAGCCTGAGTTTCCAGGTTTGCTTAGAGGTTAGAAGAAATCCCAAGCAGAAGGGCTTCTGTAAAGAAGGGCTAATAAAAACCATTTCAGTTGGTCAGTTTTTCTGGATTTCTTGAAATTTCCATTTTGCTATGTATGATCAAAGACTGAACGTATGTCTGAATGTGTCGGGCCCAAGGGATGACATTCCTACATCTGATGGTTCCTTTATCCTAGCAATGGATTAAATCCACTTATTAACATAGCCTTTCTTGTAGTCTCTTGTACTTACAAGTGTGAGACCCTTCTGATTCAGTGTCACAATAATTTTTTGTAGATATCTACTAGAAATACTTTTATCCCACACTTAGCCCAAGGCTATGTGTTCATTTACTCATGCATTTTTTTTTATTCATTCTATGTACTTTCAACAGATTAAGGGAGCACAAGAGAATATAGAGATGAGTAAAACCTGATGCATGGTGTTAAGGAGCTCACTATCCAGTGGTATAGACAGTTTTTACTTTGTAAAAACAAAGTACAGAGAAGTGTTATTGGTGCTGGGATAAATGAAGTACAGTGAGGCACAAATGTGAGAGTGGTTTTCCATACTGGGGAAGGTTCAAAACTTTTCATAAAAACAAAAACAAAACAAAAAGCAGGAGTTGGACTTAGATGTTCAAAAGGTGAGCAATGTGGGGGCTCCTGGGTGGCTCAGTCGGCGAGCATCCGGTTTCAACTCAGGTCATGATTTCGACTCAGGTCAGTTCATGGGTTCAAGCCCCACGTCGGGATCTGTGCTGACAGCTCAGAGCCTGGAGCCTACTTCGGATTCTGTGTCTCCCTCTTTCTCTGCCCCTCCCCCACTCATGCCATGTCTCTGTCTCTCAAAAATAAATAAACATTTAAAAAAATTAAAAAAAAAAAAAAAGGTGAACAATGTGGAGAGGAACACTCCTAGCAGGAAGTGAAACAGGACCCAAGCTGTGGTGTCATGGAGCCACATGACATCTCCAGAGACCCCAGAGTATGGTTCAAGTGTGCCGTACAGGAGCTCAGACCTTGAGAAGAGCAGCAGAGGTTCACACGTCTAGATGGTGGTGTTTCTGGTATGTCTGTAAGTTGTCTCTGGAAGTGGATAGAGAATATGATCACATGCGTGTCTCAGGTAATTTGGCAGGAAGACAACTCGGCTTATATAACAAGACGCTGTTAATGTTTTTCAACATTACAGAAACTACATAGGAGGCCTGGGCTAAGTTTCTGGCAGTGGAATAGAAGGACAAAGGTGTATATGAGAAATAGGTTGGGTCTGTACAATTCTGATGTTTCTATCCTGGGTGGGAAGAAATAAAGGGGACAATCCGTGAGATAAATAATTCAGAAAAGAGTCAAGTTCTTGGGAGGGGGACAAATGATCATTTTGGCTAGGTTGAGTTTTAGACACTTAGATGTTCAAGAGAAATTGTGTAATATATAGTTGGCTAGGTGGAGGTGACGTGATACTTTAGAGGTCCCCTATCTTTAATAAGTTCATCGAGCTTCTTCTGATAAATGTTTATCAACCAATTATGCATTGGAGGGAGGGAGCTTGCTCGAGAAGCCACAGATCTTTATTATGTTTCAGAAAATGTTTGCTTCCATTAATTCTCATTGCTTTGGAGAAGCTCTTGAAACAATCTTATCTCTGTTTCTTATGATATATTTTATCAAACAGTGAAAACAAAAACGTGTTTTTATTTATTGCAAGAAACATGAGTTACTTTATTGGTAGAAGCTTTCCTGGAATGAAAGAACTAACACAATGATGGAGAGTTTCCATATCAGAGAAGTTTTTAAGATTTGACAAGTTAAACCTTTTGAAATAGCAAACATTACCGAGAGGCCTGACTGCTTGTTACAGATGGATGCCTTTTCAAATGTGACTTTGGTAAACAAAGTTGCATTTGAACTACCACAGAGACCAAGGGTCAAAGAAACAACATTATTTCCAAGGGGTAGGAGTATTGTAGACAGAAAGTCTCAATTTTGTTTAAGGGCAAAAGTGACATTATTTTATGGTATGTAATAATTGTAGGTAAGTGTGTAAACTATTACAGAATGGTCACAATGTAATTCTTATATAAGTATTTCAGTGTCTTATTGGATTTCTCCAAGCTGGTTCAGAAACCCTTGGGTTAGATCAGTGGTTCTCAATCGGGGTGATTTTGCCAACAGCCTCCTCCCTCCTTCTAACCTGGCATAAAGAGATGTTCAGCAGTGTCTGGAGATGTTTTTCATTCATCATAATGTGGTCGGAGTTTTGGGAGTGGTTGTTACTGGTGTTTAGTAGGTAGAGATCAGGGATGGTGCTAGATATCTTACAATACACAGGCAGCGCCCCCTCCCCCCACCACCACAAAGAATTATCCAGCTGAAATATCAGCAGTGCAGAGGTTGAAAACCCTGGCTTCATAACAAAATAAGTGACACTTGCATTAAAAAGTAGAGAACTAATTGTCTGAATTGATTTTCAAGTTTGGATCTAATTCCTTCCTAAGTAATTACTTGCTGGGTGGTGGTGGTGGGTGTCTGTGTGTGTGTGTGTATTTGTTTGCTTGTTGTTTTTACCTAGAGTTATTGTTGTTTTGAGTTAATTGCATTTTATGCCCTAAACTTATGGGTTTTAAATGGAATTAAGCTATATCAGCATTTTACTTCTTTCATCTTATATATATATATATTATATACGCATATATATGTACATATACATATATACGCTTAACTAATCACATTTCTATAAACTCTAAAACTACTTTGGTTTTCAGAATGGCAATGTAGACAGAGCTTTATGAATGTCGATCTAAATCATTGAGTCTTGAATGACTGCATAGTCCCATGTCTACCAGGTCGGTGTCTTTCTCTTTTTTTAGTAGGATACATTAATGGGGTACATTTGTGTATTTCATTGTTATTTATAAAATGTTTTTATATACATTTACACTTTCCCATTTAATGCTTATAAATCTGGTATCAGTTAATTATTATTATCATAACCTTTGTAAAAATGAAAAAAATGAGAAAACAAGAAAAAACTTCCCCAGCTATTTGGGGCATATTAACTATAAAATAAAATCGGATATTTGTTTGCTCATTTGAAATCAGCAATGGTACAGGTACTGTGATAAGTACTGTGCTAAGTTCTGGAAGTAAAGCCAGAGTCTGTGTTGAATCCTATGATGAAAGCTTTAGCCTCTTTTATTTTTATTTTCATTTTTTTAATGTTTAACATTTTGAGACAGAGACAGAGAGCAAGCAGCAGAGGGGCAGAGAAAGAGGGAGACACAGAATCTGAAGCAGGCTGCAGGCTCTGAGCTGTCAGCACAGAGCCCAGTGTAGGGTCCAAACTCATGCACTGTGAGATCATGACTTGAGCTGAAGTCAGACGGAACCACCCAGGATCCCCAGCTTTAGCCTCTTAGGATTAGAACTTAGGTTCTTTGAGAGATTCCAGGACCAGAAAAGGGTTTGTCTTTGATATCTTACTACCATAATGTTATTCACTCTTGTAGAGTTAGAAGAGGTGGGACTGATGCCATGGACACCATGGACAATTTATTAATTAACACCCTTAAAGTGTGAGAAGTGGCAAAATTCTGATTTTTGAATGTCACATTCCTGTACCTAATTATCTTGTCTTCCTGGTTCTACTGGCTGCGGGTTATGGATCAGCAAAAGAAAGCAGTTATAAGCATACACATCTGAAGAATTTAAAAATATCAGAGCTAGAAAAGATCTTTGAGAACCCCCATTTTCATACCCCATATGGTCAGAGGGGTCAAGCTACTCCTTATGTCACAGACAGTTACTAAGAGAGAGGTAAAAACAACAACTAAACTTCAGACATCCTGACTCCCAGCTAGGTAGCCTTTTCTACCAAATTTCTTATCTGCCTTCCTCATAGAGCTCCATGTTTGAGGACACATAGGATGACCGGCCAGTGCAGCTTGTCTGGGACTCTGTGTTAGCACTGTCTGTCTTACATTGTGGGAAAGCCCTTAGCCCTAGGCAAATGGGAAAAGTTGGTCACCCTCAGTTGACAAGATGCATAGAAGTTATTTATTAGTTGGATGAGTATTACTGATCATAAGACTCTTATGTCATTTGCTAGTTTTCTTGCTGCACGTTCACCAAAAATGAACTTTTGTTTCCACCCTACCAGTGTGAGGTGAGATGACTAAATCTGTGCCTTTGTTCAGGGGTCTGCTCACAATCAGTTCTTCCTATCTCCATTATTGCTAGTCAGCTTTATCTGTCTTTGCCAATCAACTTTCTGATTAATGACTTCCTGTTATGAGAATACTGTCTTTCTTCATTAGGATCCTGTCTTTGGGTATCAACTTACAGCATTTCTACAGCCTGCTCAAATATTTTCTGACTTAATATTGGTTGCCCAGACTGGAAATTAGTCTACTGTAAGAGGTGGGTAATAATATAGGAGAATATAACACCAAGGGGTCATGGGCATGTTGAGTAGGAAATACTAGGAGATATTGTAACATCTCCCATTTGTATGAGATAATCTTTTCAATAATGTACAGAGGTTATTTGTTTAACATGTTCCATTAACACAAGAAATAAAACTCCAGTCTGTTCATACGCATAAGCCTTTGAGATGACTGGACCTATTTGCCAAGAGAACTGGAATTAACCCCTAGACCGAGTTAGTGAATTTCTCCTTTGAGTCTCTAAATGCCTAGAGAAGAGACAGATGTTTTCATTGAAATGTGAAAACTTTCCACCTTCTTCATGTATGGCAGTGTTGGCAAAAGTATTTGCTTGAAAATCTTAAAAATGTTTATGTCACAATGAGATACCTCTTCGCGTATAACAAAGTGGCCATAATAGAAAAGTCAGACAAACAGTTCTTGGTGGGGACGTAGAGAAATTAGAACCCTTATATATTGCTGCTAGGGATATAAAATGGTACAGACACTTTGGGAAACAGTTTGGCAGTTTCTTTAAAAAAATTTTTTTTTTAACATTTATTCATTTTTGAGAGACAAAGAGACAAAGCGTGAGTTCAGGGGGCAGAGTGAGAGGGAGAAACAGAACCCAAAGCAGGCTCCAGGCTCCAAGCTGTCAGCACATATCCTGCCACAGGACTCGAACTCATGGACCATGAGATCATGACTTGAGCCGAAGTTGGACGCCCAACCAACTGAGCCACCCAGGCGCCTCAGTTTGGCAGTTTCTTAAAATGTGAAACATAGATATTCTATGTCACCCAGCAGTTCCAATCCTGGGTATCTACCCAAGAGAGAAAAAAAAATCATGTCTAATACCAAGACTTGCACACGAATGTTCATAGCAGCATTGTTCCTAAGAGCTAAAAGTGGAAACAAACCAAATGCCAATTGGCTGGTGAACGGGTGAACAAAATGTGGTCTAGCCATATGATGGAGTACTATTTGCAGTAAAAGGAAATGAAGTACTAATACATTCTTTAAGATTGTTGAACCCAAAAACATGCTAAATGAGAGAAGCCGGACTCAAGACATCACACATTGTATGATCTCATTTATATGAAATGTCCAGAAAAACCAAGCATAGAGGAAAAGTACATTGGTGATTGCCTGAAGCTAGAGGTATGAACAGGGAGTGAGTGCACGTAGACATAAGGGCTCTCTCTGGGGTGATAGCAATGTTCTAAAATTAGACAGTTGCACAAATATGTGACTTTATTAAAGATTGTTAAATTGTGTACTTGAACAGGTCAATTTTATGGCATGGAACAAAACCATATACCTCAATAGAGCTATCTGATAAAAAAGAAAGCATGCTCGTCTCAATTTACCTTTCTTAAAATTACATAGGGCCAGGAAAGGACATCAAGACTAAAAGACCAAGATAATGTAAGATTGTGCATGGAGGGATTTCATGAAGTCCTTGTTTCTTTTTACATGGTTATTTTACAGAAAGAATTGAACCTGTGCTACTTGGCAGACCTTCCCTGCCAGTGTGTTTTGGAGAGCCTACATTGCTTTGGCTAATCTAGCTCTTTTGTTCTCTTTCCCCCCATCTCATTACCAGTGTCTCTTTGGTGGCATTTAGAGCAAGGGAATAATGCATTTTCTTTCTATAAGTTGGAACAGAGTTTGGAGCCTCTGTACAATGAGAGAACCAACATCGAGGAGAATCCTTATCATACAATAATGGCATCTTATGATCCAGGAAAAATGGCATCCCTCATCCTCTCTTCCCTCCACCAAAATCACCTGCAATGAGAGAGAGTGGAAACTCCATTCCATAGTCAGACTCCAGCAGAATCCAAGTGAGCTGTCCCAGCCCACCTGCCACAGGCAGAGTGTGGGGAGAGGAGGGAAGAGATTTGCAGTAGACAGTTGAAAAGGGCAAGAGAGAGGCCGACTGCTTTACATTTTTTTCTTGAGGTTTCTTAAGATGCCCGTCTGCTTATCACTTCACATTGAAGTTCCCAGACCAGTCTGGCTCCCACATAGACTCTCCCTCTCCTCCCCCTGCCACCGTGGCTCCTTGCCCACACCCCGGCTTATTTTCCATCACACTACCTGGAAGTCAGCCCTTTGTGCAAGTTAGGGACCAAATCAAAGCCGGCAAAATGGAATGTGTAGGTTATTTACGGATTGTTGCCGAGCAAATTTAATCATGGGCCTGTTGTAACTCCATCATCATTTCCCTTGACGAGAACATCACAGACTTAAATTTTGCAAAGGAGGGAGAAGTGGCCATCATCCAACTATAACAGTAACAGCCAATTCTGCTGTGATGGGAAGAGGTGCTGTATTAGTGCCAATACATTAACCAACTTTTCAATTGCGGGAGGGAAACCGATTGCCATTACAATTCCCATGGTGCTCCTCCATGAAGGTAACAGAACTGCTTGAATGAGCATTCATTTCCACCTCTGCTGGAGTGTGTGTGTGTGTGTGTGTGTGTGTGTGTGTGTGTGTGTGTGTGTAAGAAAGAGCGTGAAAGAACAAGCAAATGACTGGTTAAGACTTGAGAGTAGGCATGAGGGCTAGACATCCTGAATGATTCTTTCATTGCTAGTTGTGTGGTCTTGGGCAAGTCAATCAGCTACTATGAAACTTGGGCTGTATTTGCAAAATAATAATGATAATAATGCCACCTACTAGTTGATTAAAGAGGGCCACAAATTCTTTCACATTCCTTCCATCAGAAGATGAAGTCTTTGTCCCCTCCCCTTGAATCTAAGTAGGCTGTGTGACTGCTTTGACTGATAGAATATGGTAGAAGTGACAGTCTGCCAATTTCTGGGCATTGGCTTTCGAGGACTGGCAGCTTCTATCTCCTGGCTTGCAGAGAGTCCTGAGCTGCCATTTATGAAGTCTGACTGTGCTGAAACTACCAAGCTGGAGAGGCCATCTGTTGGTGTTTCAATTGACTATTCCAGAGGAGCTCATTCTTCCAGCCATCCCAACATACCAGGCATGTGAACGAAGCCATCTTGGATTCTCCATATAAGCCTGGCACCACCCCAAGTGACCTCAGTTGATGTCACACGGAGCAGGAGAACTGTTCCGCTGAGCACTGTTCAGATTCCTTGGCCACAAATTCATAAGGTGTATTAAATCACTTGCTGTTTTAAGCTGCTAAGTTTTGGAATAATTTCAACAGATAACCAAAACACCTACTACAAAGCTGTTGAAAAGATTCAGTGTAATAATAAAAAGTGTTTATTAAATAGTAGCTTTTAATGCTATTTTAATAATAATGAAGATAATACTAATAAAAAGGAACATACTCTAGCCTTGCCTAATACAAAAAACTGACCTCTTTTAATTAATTTAAGGAACTAAAACCCTTCCTGACCTGCAGGTTTTGTTTTTAACAACAGATGATATGAGTACTTGCCTGGAATAATTGGAGAGTCACACCCATCACGATAAAGCAAGAATTTAGTGGGTACCTCCAATATGGCAGGCACCACACACACATTTTCTCATTTAATTCTTACAGCAACCTTATGAGGTGACACCGTGGGTCCATGTCTTACAATGGGCGCAGAAATGTCGAGTAACTTGCACAAAGTTTCGCAGCTAAGAAGTGGATGGAACCAAAATCTGAACACATGGCTGCCTGCCTGCAAGGCGGAGAAGATGCCTGAATTGAATTGGTTCTTGAAGGATGTGTGAGAGTAGAATGACAGCAGGAGGGAGGCTTGGAGTCTTTATAGGGATGTCTGCACTGGGAATGGTGAGAAGATGGGTTGCAGTCTTCTCTGAAGAGAGAGAGACATGAGCTTCAATCAGCAAAATCTTATTCTCAGGGATGAATGGGAGGCCCAAGTCCCTACTTCTCACTGATGAGGAAGGATGCGGTAATGGGCTTGGAGAGACCGGCCGGGTGCTAGAAGTCAGGGTGAGAATGATTGAAAGCTCAAAGTTTGCTTCGACTCACGGTTTCTGCTGAGTCTGACTTTCATCTCCTCTCTTGGCTTTCGGCAAAGCAAGTGCTGGCAGAGAACAAAGTCTGCTTCCTTTAGTGCCTGAGGGACACAGCCAATATCAAAGTTGATGAAGAAACAGATTGCGTTTGTCGGGATATCTTCTGAACTTCTTGCTAAATCATTGTAGCCCGTGACCTAAAATAACTCCCACGATGAAACTTCTGGCCCATGCTTGCCTTCAGTCCTCTGTGAACAGCAGGGCTCCCTGTAGCCTCTTGTAGCTCTGAATTGGGCATATGGAGTAGAAGGTTCATGGCTGACAGGAGCAGAATTTCAGGCCCAGTACTGTGCCCCTGCTTACCTCCTGGGGCACAGAACCTCATGCTGTGCTTGACTAGTCGAAGTACCTCATCCTTGACACTCTAACCTCGCATCCTCCCCGAGTACACTGACCTTACAGATAGTCTCTCACTGATCTCCTCACACTTTCTTCTCTACCTCACTGTCGCCTAGTGTGCAAACCTGGGAAGTACCGAGGCTGGCTCCTCCCCATTCTCTGGCTTTGGAGCAGTAACTGGGCACAGCAACTAAAATGAAAATACAAACCATCCCAACCAATCATGTTAACGAAATAAAAAGGAATAGAAAAGGAAAAAACAGGCCAGCTGGAGTGAATAAGTACTTGTAGAGTTAAACAACTTTCTTACCTTTCTTTTCTCTGGAGGCTGTCCATATAGAATATCAGAAGGACGATTTTGAACATCATGGCCTCTGAATTCCTGTTCATCCTATATTTGTTGGGGAAATAAATCCACAACAACAAAACATTGTTTTAAATGTATATATTAAGTATCACAAAGTAGAAATTAGATCTGGGCATAAAGGCTGTTTAAGACGATGATTATTCCACTTAGCTCTTGAAAGCAAGTTAACTAGTTACTTTATTTGTGGCACAGTGAAGGGAGTGAAGACTTCTGTAGAATATTTGGGCGCTGCTTTCTCTTCTGAAATGTTGCTGACTTTTCCATTCTGGGGTTTACAGTTATCTGGCCAAGGGTCTATTTCCATGTAGAGGGGAAGTTTTACACTTACACTTAAGATCCTTTCCCTGACTTCGTGAGATGACCGAGTTTTCATTCCCAGCAACAAAAGTCAATCTGTTTGTTTACTTCTTCCATTTCTGTGTCTCCTCCCCCCCCCCCCCCCCCCCCGCCAGCATATCATTTCACTCTCTCCAGAGTTAGATGATGAAAAAGGTATAGACACCATTACATTGACCTCTCACCCAATTTGGGTATATTAGTGAGACTTTTGTGATCGTGTTTTTTTTCCTCTTTCCTTTTCTGCCAGAGTAGCTTCTTGGTAGAAAGGAGACATGCTATGATATTGTAGAATCTTGTGTCTCTTTCTTAACATTTATGGAATGAACGTGCATCCCTTTTTGTAGTTGCTGCTAATGAGATTTTCGTTGTGGTCATGGTTGTTTTAGTTAGGTGTGTGGGTAGAAAGAGTCTGAGATCTGTATTTATACAAGAATGTCTAGTCCGTGTAATTTGAAATGCCTCCCTAAATGATTAATCCTCAATCTTCCCTAAGAATCATGTGAATTTCTACTATTTGTTACATGTTTATTTAATAAATTCTAGTGCTTCTGTGAGCTTTGCATGCATTGGTAGCTTCATTCCTCACAGCAGCCCCGTAAGACAGCTTGCTGTTACCATCACACCATTTTTCAGGTAAGACAGTGTGGAACAATATGGCTAAATAACTTCCCCAAGATCAGACAACTAAGGCAAGGAGGGATGAAGGTTTGATCGTAGGCATTCTGGAATCTCTGCCTGCAACCTCAGGCACTGTGTCGTTTTCCTTCAAGAACTCAGAAGGAGGAACGAGCTCTGTTGCATCAAATACTGCCATCACCAAGCACACGTCTTTGTGTCGGTTCCGGGCTTTCTCCAAACTTGGCTCCTGTAGTACCTATTATTCACTTTAAGTGCTTAGAAGCTACATCAGGGCTAGATTTACACATGTGATGGAAGCATCATTCCAGAGACTTTCAATATCTTGTGTCATGGTACAGTGAGCCATGCTTCTGGGTCTCACGGGGCTGTGTCCTTTGTTCTTTAAAAATTGTGATGCACTACTGTCATCTACTGTATTAAAATAGCCATTATTTATTTGGACTTGGAATGCTTTCTCTCTCCTGTTGCTTTGGAAAATAAGCATCTCATTGTCCTTAGTTCATTGCTTTTCACATTCCATTTTCCCAGGTGCAACACATATTCCTCATTCTGCTGAATCCCTTCATATGGACCAGGGATGAGGTATTCTTCAATGAGTAAATGAAAGAAGAAAGATACAACCGACAGCCAAGAGCAGAGAAAACTTGTGTCTCTTTGCCCTGATAGCCTTCTTAGGACATCATTTCAGAACTTTGGCTGGGGAAGTGGAAAACATAAATGAAAACATGAGTGAGAGTTTGAGTCATCCTTCTAAATAAATAATTGTTCCCACTCTTCTTCCAGCCAATGTGTCAGCATAAAGTCTCCCTTGACCCAGGAACCAAGAATTATATTAGTGATCAGTAAATGTATCACATTCAGAAGAAAAAAAAAAGATATAATGTGCAGGGTGAACAGAAGTCATCTGAGAATCGAGGAGGGGTCAGGGGACTGATTTACTCTGTCCAACACCTCATTCCATGGGCTGATTCACATTCTCTACTGGTGTCAGTGCCAGAGAGACATGTGTCGAGTACAAATATTTCAAAGCATTGCATAGGGAGAAGCTGAGATAATTGTTTTATAGTGTGAGGCTTGTCTAGATTCTGGAGTGGTTGTTTATTATTATTTGGTGAAGAATGAAATTAGAAAAAAATTTGGGTTGCTCTTCCATTTTTAGTACAGGCAAAGAAAGAAAAGCTGAACCATGAATCCTTAATGGCTCTAGACATTGGAAGACTGTTGATTTTGAATAGAAGAGCAAAACGTCCAGGTTGCTAGGTGTAAGGAACAATGATTTATACTGCCTGTATTTGGATAGGCACCTCTTGCTTGAAGAAAATGTGTAGAGGGAGTTATATGTGGTATTTTTTTAGGTTCTGGAGATAAGAGAGTGTGGTTTGAAGCCTCCTTGGACTGGCGCTCAGCTGTGATTGTGCACTGAGATCTATCACTTTGGGGTCCTGGATTACCTAATTTCTCTGAATTTCTTTGTCATTACAATAGATATATTAATATTAATGTATAGGGTCGTTGGAAGGATTAAATAAATTAATAGAGTATCTGGACCAGTAATAGTTTCTGGCATGTAATAAGCACTTACGTATTGTTAGTGACGGTAATTATCATCATCATCTTGTGACTGTCCCGCATGTGGGAGCCCCCCCACTTGGAGATGTCATTCACACAGAACATAGGCAGTCTGGAAGCAACCACCATTGCCCGTGGTGGTTTTGTGTCATTTTATTCTTTTCCATGTACCCAGGTCCAGCACCATTTTCACCCCAGAGCCTCAGTTTGCTCATCTGTAAAATTCACCCAATGCCCGCTCCATCTTCACAAATTGAAAACAGGCTCCTGTCTTATGTTTCCCTCAAGTCTAACCTGACTTTGTTTTCAAAGAAAATAATGGATGAACGATCTGCACTGTGAAAGAATACCCTCAGCGAGTAATTACTCTATTGCCCAAGAACCACACCTCAGCCTGAAGGAGGGAGAGGGGTTACAAGGACAGTCCCATACAAAGGCATTTTCAGTGAATCTCCTGGAACAAATGAGGTATGCATTGCACACCTGCCTCTTAGGATTAATTCTCAGGTTACAGTGAAGCTCGGAAAATTGCTATTTCTTGACCTAAAAGGAGGTTAAAACGCTTTCAGTGGAAATCGATTCACTTTAAGGTAGTTAGCACTGTTCATATTTTGTAAAAGTATCTATGACAGGCCTGGTTTCAACTGGCACTTTACGTGGCAGTTGTAGGAAGCTCATCACATAGAGAGTGGGATCGGAATGAGTGTTTAACAAGATGGGCTATTTCCTTTGTTTCACTTCTGAGATAAAAGGGGAACACGCCCTAGACGCCCAGACAGCTGGGGATATTGGGAGTCACCTCCATGTCTGCTACGTAAGACGTGGCAAAGTGATGGCTGGAGAAAAGAAATTAATTCTTCCTGCTGCTCTCTTATTTTTCCTTTGCTAGTGGGATTTACATTACACGTGGTCAAGTGGCATTATGTACAATGAAGGAAATGAGGTGTGAGGGCGTCATTCAATAAAAAAAATGATAAATCATAAAAGATCATTTGGAAAAAAAATGCTGTTAGCAAAAGTTTGAGAAGGATGAGGTCCTTTTTTTATAGGGTTTTAGGAAATGCTGTCCCAGGTAACTGTGCCATTTGTATGGTTGGTCGTCACTTCCTTGAAACGAGAGTGATAAATTTTGAATGAAATTAAATAAGAAATAATGCAGGCTGTCAGTTAAGGCCTGAGATTGGCTGCAGAAAATTGCTTCCTGAGGAGACAAAGTATAATCATGGTCATGACCAGTAAATTAGAAAACAAAACTCAAATTAGGAGACTGATCTCAGTGACTAACATGTACATGACCATAGGGGTTTAGCTAGGTAAGCTAAACCAAGGGGTAGGGAGGATGTAGTGAATGAGGACCTTCATGCACTTCTGTGAAAGAGAAAATGGCACAGCTATTTTGAAGAAGAATTTGGCAGATGAATTTGAATATGTGTGTATCAAAAGGCCGAGTATTGCACAGTCAGGTGTAATGCTTGGAAAATGTCTTGCCCAGGTACACAAAGTAACACGTATGAGAATGTTAATCATATTTGGAGTAGCAAAGAGATGAAAACAAACTAGAAACAAACAGAAGAATAAATGGAGAATGAAATATTCTTCTGAGGGCATACTACACAGGATCCCCCCAGATAGACTAGTTGTACATATATTAATGTGAAGAGATCAGAATATTAACAATGAATCAAATGGCTGTGTAGCTCAATGCTGCTTATGCAAATAAACATGCACATACATAATGCATATACACAAGAAATAAGATTTGTGGGAGGTGGATTCGAAGCACAAACATGCAAAAAGGCTGACTTTGAGGGAAGAAAATATGAAATAAAGCAGAAAGGGTGGACAAATTTGAACCAATGTGTAATACGTTAATGACCTAATGTTACAAATGAAGAGATAAGATAAATCTAGTTCTGTATGTCAGAAGTCAAAAGTTGCATCTGTATCTACATATAAAGGATACCTATATACGTATAGTTATATGAACGAGTACCTATATATGTATATAAAACGTCCTCTGTCTTTATATCTAGGTAGAGATCTAATATACATCTCTGTGTATAAAATCTGAACGGTATTGCATTTAGTGTGATAGTTTTGAATCCCCAAGGGAAAATCAGAAAAAGTGGGATGGTTATTCCCCAGACGAAGGGAAAAGGTTATAAGAGATGCCAGAAAAACAGATGTCTACTTCTGAAACCCTGGAACTGTGAAGAAATAAAGTGATGAGATACAATGGAGTGATTTTGGAGAAACTACATTTTTTTTTTAAATTTTTTTTTCAACGTTTATTTATTTTTGGGACAGAGAGAGACAGAGCATGAACGGGGGAGGGGCAGAGAGAGAGGGAGACACAGAATCGGAAACAGGCTCCAGGCTCTGAGCCATCAGCCCAGAGCCTGACGCGGGGCTCGAACTCACGGACTGCGAGATCGTGACCTGGCTGAAGTCGGACGCTTAACCGACTGCGCCACCCAGGCGCCCCGAAACTACATTTTTGGAAAACCGTTTTTCCCAAGGAATCTATAAAAAGTGAAAACATTTATTGATTTTTTTAAAGCAATCAGCCTGATGATGGGTCTGCCATTTGAGTCTCCTGAGCATTTAATGAGACTTCTCCTGCTTGGAGAAGACAGGACACCAGTTGTGTTAACGAAAGACTTGAGTTACTTTTTGTTGTTTCAGAAGACACAATTAAGACAATTAATAGATAATAGAAGGTATTCAGTAACAGTAAGATAAAATTTTCTAACTCTCTGCCTTTTCTAACGCAGTAGATTGGAGGTGGTGGACTCTTCTCTCCTGTTGTATTAACACGGGATGTTGTTGAGGGTCTTGAGACAGGGTGGACAGAATGGTCCCCCAAATCTGCTGTCTTTAGTAGGCTCTGACTCTATACAAGTTAAGCTGTGCTCATTTTAGAAGTTGCTGAACAATTATGTGGCTGTCTTGGAAGTACTGAAGTTTTTATATTGAGAGATAATTAATTGATAAAGTCCTAACTCTCTTGTTCATTGACAGATCTTGGTGTATGACTTTTTTTCCCTCCACGGTGGTTTTTGGTGCATCATCTTTATAATAGTTACCCAGATAGACAATTCAAAAAAGCTGTATCAACAGAAAACCTGTCCCCTATGATCGCCCACACTAGAAATATGGATGACATCCTCTTCTAACCTTGAGTGTTTAATTAAAAAAATATTTTTCTGTTACCAATTCAGAATTGAGATTTTGCTGACTGCTTCAGGAAACCGCCAAAACTATAATGCAAGTGTCATTTTTAAAAGGAGTTGTAGAGCTATATCACTGATCTCCAAGGGATAGGGATGTGGGAAAGAACTCTTGATGTTTCTGGAGAATGAGGCAGATGATCTGACATCCTGGGGAAGCTCCTGAAAGCTTGTAGATTTTCTGAGAGACAATGCCCAAGTGATGAGGGAATAGGAGTTGAAGTTAGAGAGAAAGCAGATTTGAAAGTATTACTTTTAGAGGAATGACAGTTCTCAACTGTGGAAATAAAAATTTGGCATTATAATTGTTAACTCAAATGTGAGTCACCTGTTTCTAAATGTCTGCACATCACATATCTTTGAATGTATATATCTTTAAAAAGGGCACATCTTTGCTTTGTCATTCCCCCTCCGTTGGCCGGACAAGGGTAATAACATTATCTATATGTTTCTTTCCTTAATTTAAAAAAGTTATTTATTTTGAAAGAGAACATGCATGTGTCAGTGGAGGAGGGGCAGGAAGAGAGGGAGAGAGAATCCCAAGCAGCCTCCACGCTACCAGTGCAGAGTCAGACACGGGGGCTCGATCCCACGAACTGCAAGATTGTGACCTGAGCCAAAACCAAGTGTTCGACACTCAACTGACTGAGCCACCCAGGTGCCCCAGCATTATCGGGACATTTCTTAATTGCCTTAGCTCTAGCTCTGCCATGAGCCTCTATCCTTGTTCTGGCATGTAGAAGACTACACAGTGTGACTACCTTCCCATTTTGACTACCTCCTTTGAAAAGGAGGTCGTGGTGGTCAGGAGCCAAGATGCCACCACTGAAGGTACAAGTTTCTGAGTGCGACTTCCTGCAGGGGGGTGATCAGAGTCTGTCTGCATGCAAGTGTGTGATGGGGTTCAGTGACCTGCTTATCAAGAAATGTGTTATCTGCGCGGAACACAAAATTGCCTGGATATGTTCATTAAAACCTTATGATGTATACGTAGGAAATTTAGCAATATATTTACACATGTATAGGATTTATATGTATGAAATTGGTCTAGAGAAGGAGCTCCCGTTGTGTAGGATAATTTAATCAAGATTAACAATGAGGTGAATACTCCTGGTATGAGACGTTTGTTCTCCATTCCTGATGCCACCGTCCATGGGAAGTGAGCTCCATCTGTGTTAACACTCTTGCCTTCCCTTACCTTTTACTCACTCTGCCTTATAGGAGGTATAATAATTTCCCAGCTGGCAAGTTTGGGGAGAAAAAGCCAAACATGCCTGTTCCAGCTCCTCTGTTTTCCTCTTATGATTCCATCTGATCATAAGAGTTGTAAATCCTTCTCACTGATAGTCTCCCTAGGTCAGAATTGTTGCCAACAGAGTGGGAGAGTCTGTTTAATTCTGCACTTGAGTATTTAGAAGCCTGTATGGCCTCCTCCTAAGCTATATCTTCCCAAAGCTGTTAGCAGAAATGATAGCCATAATTTGACCTTCTATTTACCTTCACACGGTTTCTCTTCTCATTTTGTCCAGAACCTAGCATGAGGGTGACAGGTACCACCAATGGGGGGGGGGGGTAAGGGATCTCATGTTTCAACATACAAGATTATAGTGACTCTGAGAGCTCATGCTAGGTTACTTGGTAGAAACAGCTGCTCCTCCTTTTCCCAGGAAGAGGACCTTGCCCCTGAGTCCAGTGACTCCTAGGACAGAAAGCTTTTTATTCCAAGCAAGGTGGCTGAAACTCTTTTTGGACCCTAGGTTCTCTGTGTGCTGGGCTTACCAGCAATTCCTCTGAGCAGTCAACACATAAACCAAGATGTCTCACACCTAAATACTTTGCTACCTTCCCACTGACCTGTGTGTGTTCTTGTGCCTCTTATAAGAAGGAAGAGGAACAGGGGACGGAGTCCCACCCCTCCCCCCTCAATGAGGACACAGATGCACCTCACATGATAGTTGTGTATTAATTTTATTACGTTTTCAAACTGATTTTTATAATAGATGTGCTGTGGTCAATTTTCACCAACCATGCACAAGATTTCCAGGTCTACATTTTCACTTTGTAGTATCACCGCCTTAAAAGTTTTAGCTGTTCTAGTAGTTATATGTTATGGTGATTTTAGTGTAGTAACTGTATAGTGTAATCTTACAATGGTTTTAATTTGTGCTTACTTAGTGATGAAAGAACTTTTACAGCTTTTTATGTGCATATATCTTCCTTGATGCAGTAAGCTTTTTTAGGTTTTTATTTTTTTCAGCTTTTAAAAATTGCATAGCTTGTATTAAAGTTTTAAAAAACACATAGTCTGGATAGAAGTCCTGTGTAATGTACATATATTATGTAAATATTAACCCCCAGTCAGTGGCTTGACTTTTGTTTCCTAACTGAATCATTCAAAGAAAATCAGATTACAGTTTTGATGATTTGATGAAGGCCAATGTATCAATTTTTTTATGGTTTGTGCTTTTTATATCCTACCTGAGAAATTGTTGTGTTATCCAAAACTTCAAATATTTTTGCCATCTTCTAAAGGTTTTATAACTTTGGGTTTTTTATTTAGGTGTGTCATGTATTTTAAGTTATTTTTGTATGCTGTGTAAGCTAAGTGTCTTTGTTTTCACATGGCTGACAAATTGTTCCAGCATCGTTTGTTGGAAAAAGTGTTGTTTTACCATTGAGTTGCTTTGGCATCTTTGTGGAATATTGATTATATACGTTGGATCTATTCCCGGACATTATTTGGTTGTGTTGCTATGTATTTATGTTTTCCTTTGTACTAAAACCACATTCTCTTGACTACTGTGACTTCATAGTAAGTCTTAAAATCAGATAGTGTGAGTAGTCCAATCTTATTCTTTTTAAAATTATTTTGGTTATTCTACATTCTTTGCCTTTCTACCTACATTTTAGAATTGCAGTGCCAATTTCTGTAACAAGACCATGTGAGACTTTGTTTGGGATTGATTGTACTGACTCTATACATCAATCTGAAAAGAACTAACATTTTAATAATGTTAAAACTTCTGATTCAGGGGGCACCTGGGTGGCTCAGTCGATTAAGCATCCGACTTCAGGTCAGGTCACGATCTCCCAGTTTGTGAGTTCGAGCCCCGCGTTGGGCTCTGCACTGACAGCTCAGAGCCTGGAGCCTGCTTTGGAGTCTGTCTGCCCCCCTCTCTCTCTCTGCCCCTCTCCCACTCATACTCTGTCAGTCTCTCTCTCAAAAATAAATAAACATTAAAAACTTAAAAAAAAAAAAGACTTCTGATTCAGGAACATGTCTAGCTCTTGAGTTATTTTTCTTTAATTTCTTTCAGTAATGTTTTATAGTGTTCAGTGGATAGATCCTGCATGTATTTTTTCTAGCTGGATTCAAAAATATTTATAATTTTGATGCTATGGTAGTGTTTGTTAATTTCAATTTCCAATGATTTGCTAGAAGAAAAACAATTGATTTTCGTGCACTGTGAATCTTCTATCATTAGTTGTTGGATTTTGTTGTATTCCTTCAAAGAGTGTTGGATTTTGTTTCAGTGCATAGCTAAACTGAACCCATTAGATATTTTTGAAGATTGTTTTTAAGCTTTGTTAGGGTGCTCCCCAAATGCTTTTTAGCCTAGGGATTCTATCCCCACTACTAAGGTGATACTCTTCTGAGGATTCTATCAATACTTAATGTGTCATAAAGTCTTTCAACTCTAGCTGGTTCAAAAGTTAGCTATTCCTAGAGCTCCATAGGAACTCTGGAAATTGTTCTGCTTTCTTATTGTTCTTACCCTGGAATCGGGTAGTTTTCTCTCCCTCATTCACAGATCAGTAGTTAGCCACATCTTCAGGAGAAGCTTGCTCTCTTTTTGTACCGTTTTCTCCTTTTCCACACGGTGCCTCACAAATTCTAGCCACCTCTGTTTTCTCAACTCAGTGAAACAGATTGGGCCACTTTGGCCTGCTCTTTTTTTGTGCTGTGGCCAAGAACACTCTCCAAGGCAATAAGGTGATGCAGTCTTTGGGCTCACCTTATTTGTCTTCCTTTTCTCAGGGATCACCATCCTGAGCTGCCTGTGTCCAATGTGTGAGAAACAGTTATGTGAGGTATTGTATTTTTGTTCAGTTTTCTAGTTGTTTAATATGGGAGGGAAATTTCTGCAGCTGTTTGTCTTTCATGGGAAGAAGCAGAAATCAATACTTACTTGACCTTTCAAATATCCTAGAGAGGAGATATCCATGGCTTTTGTGCAGAAAGCTGCAATAGCAACCTCATGGTGGCTTATTCTGGAGGGATTGACACTAACCTCCACAATGTTTCGGGCTGTTCTCTTTCGGGATGTGACAAAATAACTTTTCCTTGATTTGAATAGGGTCTAAACTTATTACAAGTCCTTTGAGACTTCCTTGAAGATGAGAGATAAATCTCAGGATGACAAAAATTGGCATCTGTACTCTGTAGAAGAGAGCAAGAAGCTAGATGGATTTTAGGATTGCATTCTCTATGCCTGCAAGAGACACAAGTGTCCTGCTTACTAATAAAAAGAGACACATATTTTTATCCTGCCATCCCTATGCAGGCGTGATACTGCACAATCAATTCCAGAGATAACTTCACAATAGAATAGTTGCACAAATTTCAGGACACATTGTGTCCGGACCACTGCATACAATCATGAATTTAGCAAGTGTCCACCCCAAGGGATTGAACTGATGGCAAACAATTTCTGAAATCAAGAAAATGAGGACATCCTATAAGACGAAAACTTACTGATGTATTAACCTCACACAGCTGAACATTATTTATATTTATATTTGAGCTCCTTCCTAATCTTGTTTGTCTAGGAGTATTATGTGGAAATAAGTATATTTAATAAATTCTATCATACTTTATTAACAACACCATCAAAATCTTGAGTTGGCAGCTGTGTATGTGTGAAATGTGACAGGTTTAGGCATGATTTGATGTAAAACGCACCCAGATCCTGGCTTTGCACACAGGCTCTGTCATTATCATCTGTGTGACAGTGACATTGTCTCTATACCTCAGATTCTTTATCTGCAATATACCTTGGTTGGACTGGATCAAAACTTTGCAATTGCATGGCTGATGAAGGTGGGAAGTGACTCAAATCATTACAGCTGGTAAAGGGTTCCTTTCACTAGGGCACCGGAAAATTGCCCACGTTTAGGGAACAGTTGCAATGAGGTCTTCTAATGACTTAGCTTATTGTTAGCTCAAAACCTGTGTGGTCACTATGTGCATAACTTCTGAGTACTGCTTTATCTATATCCCTTAAGTTTTGGTATGTTGTGTCTTTATTTTCTTTCATCTCAGAGTATTTTCTGATTATCCCTATTATTTCTTCTTGACCTCTTGGTTAGGTCACGAGGTTTAACTTCTACTTGTTGGTGAATTTCCCAAATCATTGTGTTACTGATTGCTTATTTCATTTCATCGGGGTCATACTTTGTATAATTTCAATTCTTTTACATATGTTGAAGCTTGTCTTACAAGCTAACATATGGCCAATCTTTAAAGATGTTTTATGTGCACTTGAGAAAAGTAGGTATCTTGTTGTTGTTGTGCCTCTATTACATATTATTCACAATATTGAATATTATGTAATAAAATTTTTACTAATTGACACATTGAATTTTTTGAAAGAATATTTTTCTTAAAAAAACTTTAGTTTTTTAGAGCAGTTTGCGGTTTTTTAAAGACACAGACATAGAGATTTCCCATATACCCATACGCCTACACATGCATTGCTTCCCCCATTATCAACATCACTCATCAGAATGGTACCTTCTTCTTCTTTTTCTTTTTCTTTTTTTTTAACAGGGATCTGCCTATGTTGACACATCATAACCACTCAAGTCCATAGTTTACCTTAGGGTTCACTCTTGGTGTTGTACATTCTGTGGGTTTAGACCAATGTATAATGACATATATCTATATTATGGCATCCTACTGACTACTTTCACTGCCCTAAAAATTTTCTGTGCTTTGCCTATCTGCACCTCCCCCAAACTGACAACCACTGATCTTATTGCTTCCATAGTTTTGCCTTTTTCAGAATATTATATGGGTAGAATAATACAGCAGTAGCCTTTATAGATTGGCTTCTTTTACTTAGTAATATGTATTGAAGCTTCCTTCATCTGTTTGCATGGCTTTATAGCTTATTTCTTTTTAGTGCTTAATAACATTCCATTGTCTAGATGCATCACAGTTCATTTAGTCATTCACCTACTGAAGGACATCTTTGGTTGCTTCCAAGTTTTATCAATTATGAATAAAGCTGCTGTAAACATCTGTGTCACGTTTTTCAGGTGGACGTTAGTTTTCAGCTCCTTTGGGTAAATGCCAAGGAATGTGATTTCTGGATCCTATAGTAAGAGCATATTTAGTTTTGTAAGAAACTTCCAAATGTCCTCCAAAGTGGCTGTACCATTTTGTGTTCCCGTCAACAATTTAGACGAGGTGCTGTTGCTCTATACCTTTGCTAGCATTTGGTATTGAAAGTGTTCTGGATTTTGGCTATTCTAATTGTCTATGTTTAGTAGTATCTCATTGTACTAAATTACATTTGCCTTTTGACATATGATGTAGAGCATCTTTTTATATGCTTATTTGCCATGTGTATATATTCTTTGGTGAGGTGTCTGGTAAGGTCTTTTGCACATTAAAAAATGGATTCTTATTGTTGAGATTTAAGGGTTCTTTGTATACTTTGGATAATGTGTCTTTTGCAAATATTTTTCCCAGATTGTGGCTGTCGTTTCATTCCCTTGATATTGTCTTCACAGAGCAGACGTTTTTATTGAAGTCTATCCTATCAATTATTTCTTTTGTGGATCATGGCTTTGACGTGTCTAAAAAGGCATTGCCATACCTTCTAGGTTTTCTTTTATGTTATATTCTTGGGATTTGATTGTTTTCCATTATGTATTTGGGTCTGTGATCCATTTTGAGTTAATTTTGTCTAGATATATATATATATCTAAGGTCTCTCTCTCTCTCTCTCTCTCTCTCTCTATATATATATATATATATATATGTATGTATTTTTCCACGTGGACATTCCAGTTGTTCCAGCACCATTTATTGATGAGACAATCTTTGCTCCACTGTACCTCTTTTGTCAAAGATCAATTGAGTATATTCATGGTGGGGGGTCTATTTCTGGGCTATTTTGTTCCAATGATATATTTGTCTATTTTATTGCCAATACTACACTGTCTTGGTTTCGATAACTTTATATGAAGTATTGATGTTGGGTGGCATCAGTCCTCCAACTTTGTTCTTCTCCTTCAATGTTGTATTGGCTATTCTGGGTCTTATGTTCTCCACGGAAACTTTATAATTTGTTTTTGATATCCACAAAATAATTTCCTGGGACTTTAATTGGGATTGCATTGAATTTGTAGGTCAAGTTTGGGAAAAACTTGATATTATTAAGTCTTCTTATTCATGAACATGGAAAAAATCGCCATTTACTTAGTTCTTTGATTTAATCATCAGAGTTATGTAGTTGTCCTCATTTAGATCATTTACATATTTGTTTGATTTATACCTAAATATTTCTCTTTTTTCTGTGTCAAGTTCTACTTGTTGTGTATAGGAAAATGATTGACTTTTGTATAATAAACTTGTGTCTTGTAACCTTGCTCTAATCACTTATTAGTTCTAAGCATTTTTGTTGTTATTCTTGTTGATTCTTTCAGATTTTCTGTGTTGATGACCATGTTACATGTGAACAAAGGCTGTTTTATATCTTCTTTCCCAATTTGTATATCTTTTCTTGTCTTCTCTTGTCTTTTCTTTATTGCATTAGCAAGAACCTCCAGTACGTTGTTGAAAGGCGTGATGAAAGGGGATTTCCTTGCTTTGTACCTTATTTTAGTGAGAATGCTTTGAGTTTCTCATCATTAAGTATGATGTTGGTTATAGGTTTTTTAAGAATATATACAATCAAGTTGAAAATATTCCCCCATTCTGAATTTACTGAGAGCTCTTTCTATGAATGGGTATTATGTTTTTTCAGATGCTTTTTCTGTATCTATTGATAGGATCATGTGATGTTTACTTTTTAGCCTGTTGATATAATGGATTACATTTATTTTTTTTAAGTTCATTTATTTATTTTGAAGCAGGGGGAGGGAGGGAAGAAGGGGGATGGTCACAAAGAGAGGAAGAGAGAGAATCCAAAGCAGGCTCCATGCTGTCAGTGCAAAGCCTGATGCAGGGCTTGATCCCATCACCCTGAAACCATGACCTGAGCTGAAATTGAGAGTCAGATGCCCAACCAACCAAGGTACCCAGGCACCCCGGATTACATTTATTTTTGAATGTTGAACCAGCCTTTTGCACTTGGAATCAATTCCACTTGGTCATGGTGTACAAACTCAATTTGTATCCTAAATTTACATTAGAAATGATTTTGAAAATTTGTGTTTTGAAAGATGTGAATGGAGTTTATGAGGAAAACTACTCAGGAAACACTGGACCAGTCAATGAGTCTTCACATGAATATATATTTAGGGCCAGTTTTAGGTCCAGGAGAAACTCACCCTGTTGTTAAGGAAGAGAGAGAAAAGGAGATGAGCAATCAACAAAATTGTAGTCATTTTTGTTCTCAGGAAAAATAGGATACCGAACTATTTATTTATAAACACTCTTCCAATTTCTCTTCTATGTAGATTTTTACATTTGACATTCATGCTTATGTGAAATGTTTTATCTATTATTTTAGAGTGTGATGTTGGTTTTTTCAAATGCAAGTTCTGCTGTCAAAGACAAATTACCTAATCCTGTTTCAAATGAATATAGAATGAGGCCAAATTGTGGACATAGATGTGGAACAGATAAGCCAGGGGTCAGAAACTAGTAGTAGACTTACATCTTCTCATAATTTCTTGGACTGTAAATAATCAGTTACACTGCTCAGTGCCTTAGTTTCCTATTTTGTTTAATTGGGAAAATATCACCTGATAGATCATACAGATTGATGACTTTTTAATCTGGATCTTGTTATATTATGTGTTAGAACTGTCACCATAGATCTTCAAGGCAAAAGTATTTCCTGATTACATCATTTACTCTCTTTTCCAAGTGTCTGCAGAGTTTTGTCTTAGTTTTCAGTTTAAGGACATTTCTCTTTTCCTTAACCACATGTTTTAGTGCTGAGAATATAAGCATGATACACTTTAAAATCAGTGGAGGTTAAAGAGTCACAGCAAAAAAAGAGAGAGGAAAAAAAAGAAATTTAGGCCTGTATACTTCCTTGGTATATTGTGTCCTATTACTAACTTATCCTCTTACTAAATAAATACTGATCCTGTAACTAACCCAGACAAGTTACAGGAGAGATTGGGAAGAAGAAAAACATCTTTGCTAACTTTCTTTTCATCTTTTTCTTTTTCCTCCAAAAATCAGATACTCCTTATGGTATATTATGTCTTAGTACTTTGCTGCCCTTGGAGTAGCACTGTGTTCATTGGCCCATTCATTCATTCATCCATTCATGAAGGATTTATTGAGCACCTACTAGATGCCAGGCTTACATTAGACTCCTAAGGTCTTACAGTGAATAAAGCAGGCAAATGTCTTTCCTTCAAGAACCTAATATTTTCTGGGGGAATACACACAATAAACACAAATATGTATTATGTTAGGCAATACTCAGACCTAAAGAAAAATGAAGCAGAGCTAGGAGGTTAGAAAATAGCATCAGAGGAGTGGGTTGCATATTATATAGGTGTGTATATAAGATGATGTTAGAGTGGACATGTGACAAAGTGAAGGGGTGGTCCATGAAGATATCTGTGGAAAGAATATTTCAGGCCAAGGGGGAGAGGGGTATAGCAAATGCAAAGACTGACTCAGTTGGAAGCTTGACATGTACAAGGACTAACAAATAGTTTGATGTGGCTGGAGCAGAGTGAGAGAGAGAGAAAGAGAAAGAGTGGGAGATGAGGCAAAGAGGTAGCAGGTAGCCAGATGATAGAGGGTCTTGGAGGCCATTGTATGAAATTAGGCTCTTTTGCTAACTGAGGTGGGAGGCCATTGGAGTGTTTTGAGTAGAGCAATGACATATGTAACATAATTAAATAGCTCAGTTGGGTGTAGTATGGAGATTACGTTGTAGGGGGTGTGGTTTCAGTAGTGCTGTTCTTTTAATGGCAGGATTCACTTCTTGGCCCTGTTGTAGGTGGGGCCATGCAGCTATTATTGGTCAATGCACTGTGAATAATGGGACCATCGTTCACTTTCAGATTGGAGGGTCCAATTTCTGTTATGTAAAACTGTGTAATTTTACTTTACCACAGCACCTGAGGAGTCTAGACAGTGACTGCTCTAACGTCAAGAGTGAAGACAACATGGAGTAGAGCCCCTGGCTGCCCTGTGATGGACATATGATGTGAGTAAGAAATAAACCATACTTTTTTTAAGCCACTGAGCATTTATAGTTGTTAACTGGCAATTAAAAGTAGGATGCTGCCATAATAAAAACAAACAAACAAAACAAAACATGAAATATGTGCATCATCTTAGGGACTAGATGTAGACCGCAAGACTGTTATCAGAATCCAGAAGGATGTTTTGCAATGGCAAGTTATTTGGTAAAATCTTTGATAATATGGAAGGCAGATCAAGTAGCTAATTAATGAGCCTGTATCCTTAGGGAAAGACTTTGGGAAAGTAGATATTAATAGTGTGTGTTGACTGATGCTGGCTACATTTCATAAAAGATCACATACGGAGATGACCTTAGCAAAGAATATCCTGATTTGCAAGCATGAATGAAAGGGATTAGAGACTAGTCACAAATTTGGCAATATGTGGGTTTGTCAGGCACTCACTGTCAACAACAGATAGAAGATATAACTGAGAAATGTTTTGAGGGATAAAGTTCAATTAAAATTGATGTTTATAGCAATGATAAAATCAAGAGTATAGCTGCTCCACTCACTGTTGAAACCTCTCAGTGGATTAAATAATGTCCAGAAAATGATTTCAATTGGACTAATAACTTAGAAAACAGAGCAAGACTGAAAGTGTGGCTCTCTAACAGAAGTGAATGAGTCCAAGGTGTTCACCACTCAGTCTGGAACTAAGGAGTTGAAAGAAACAAAGAAATAGAGCAAATTAAGAAAAAGTTAAGGAAAACAACACAACAACAACTGTGTGTGTGGGTTTGGTTTTTGTTTTTGTTTTTGTTTTTTTGGTTCGTGAGCTAACTACCTGCCATCCAATGGGTAAGAAATCTACTAAAGCAATTGAGACTGTTGTACTGTCAAAGAAACCAAGAGCAAGGCTATATGGTCTCTCACTGTTGGAGACCATGATTCATCAGCCCCCAACATCCTACAAGCAGGAAACAGAGTGTAAAACCTGCTTTGTCCCCAGGGATACCAGGGTCTATCCCATATGTGGTCGAAACTATAGAAAACTGCAAAATGTAGCTCCTTCTGCACAGTGGAGCCATGAGCCTCATGGGGTTGCTTTGAAGTTTCAGATCAAAGCACTCAGAACAGTGCCTAGTGTGGAGTTAGTGCGACATAAATGTTTGCTGCTATTGTTAATACATTTCCTCCCTTCTTCCTCTTTTTCTTCTTTCATCTCCTCATTCTTATCTGTATTTTCCTCCTCCTTCTATGCCTTCTCCTCCTCCTCCTCCTCCTTTTTCAGCTTCAAGAGAGCCAGAACCTGGTTGTGAAATCAAATGCGCTTGACTAGAGCTGTATCTTGAAGTATTTGCTGCCATTCGTTCCCCTCAACGTAGGTTCCAGGGAATGCTTAAGGTCTCACGTGGCCATTATCAATTTATGGGAAGATCTGTTTTTGTCTCTAACCCAGTATTTCTCAAACATTAGCTATATGTTAGAATTACCTGGAGGGGTGCCTGGGTGGCTCAGTCGGTTGAGCATCCGGCTTCGGCTCAGGTTATGATCTCATGGTTTGCGGGTTCGAGCCCCATGTCAGGCTCTGTGCTGACAGCTCAGAGCCTGGAGCCTGTTTCGGATTCCGTGCCTCCCTCTCTCTCTGCTCCTACCCCGCTCGTGCTCTGTCTCTGTCTCTGTCTCTCTCTCTCAAAAATAAATAAACATTAAAAAAATTAAAAAAAAGAATTACCTGGAGTCTTGGGAAAAAAATACTGATGCTTGAGCCTCATATATTTGTGTGATCTTCTAGCTTTTGGACTTCAAGTTCTGGATATTTTTAACTCTCTGATTCCACTTATTTTTATATTCCTCCTTGTTATAAATGAGAAGTTCCCACTTAGGTTCATTCTTGGGCCCTGGCAAGGAGAAAAGAGGGGTGATTTTGGACAGCTGAATTGCACAAATGGTAAAAGGTTTTGTCAAACTGCCTTATCTCAAACTTTTGATAAAGTCTCTTGGAGGTAAAGAAAAGAAAAACTGAAGGAAATGAACCAAATGCCTCATTTTTGTTGGATTAAGTTTGAAGGGTTTGTTGTTTCCACCCAACAAATATACATTGCAAGCAACCAGCCCAATCTGTTTAGTCCTTATTCTATTATATGTGTGTTCACATCTGCTTTGGCTAACATCTGCTCACCTTCTTGTGAGCTTGAATATTGACTAAGTAGTAATCAAACGTCAAGGTGGTTCCCCATTCTCTTGTCAATTTCATATTATTAACAATTACCATATTTCTTCAGGCTTATTTGTTCTGCATCTGGAGAGCACGGACTGCTCTTTCCCGCTAGGCTGCTGCTGCCACTTGCCTTTGTGATTTGATTCTGTGTGTACAGCCCTCTCATAGCTACCACCCCAATTGTATTACCAAAAGTTCCCCGATTCTTTGTTTTACTTCCAAGTTTCAAAGAGTGGGATGTCTCATACATATATATTTCATCATCATCATTTAATTTACTTTGCTTTTCGGTCACTCGATTCAGCCACAATTTATTGGGCACTTACTATACACAAGGGATGTGTGCCAGGAATTGGAGGCATGCAAAGATGAGAGAGTTGTGATCCAGGATTGGAAGTGGCTTTCATCCTGAGATGGCAAAAGGTGTGTGCACGTTTAACACGAGACAGAGTTTTTTTATATGCTTTGATGGTAATGTGGACGGAATGCAAAAAGTTGTAAGTAGCGAGTTAGGTACTGGCATACTGACATTTGGTATATTCTAGATCTCCAGTTGTAGAGACACTAATCAGAGGTCATAGTTTTCCATTTCACTTACCTATTTATGCACTTCATATATTCGTGAGGGATTATATTCCCCCAGGCAAGTCTGTAACGGAAAATGACCCTAAAACATCCCTTTTTGCTTGACCTATGTTCCCATCCTTCTAATGGGTACATACCCTCAAGTATACAGTAGATACTTTAAAAATATTTATTTTGAGATGGGGGGAGGGGCAGAGAGAGACAGAGAGGAGAGAGAGAATCCCAAGGAGTCTCCATGCTCAGCACAGAGTCCTACAGGGGTTCAATGTCACCACTGTGAGATCATGACCTGGGCTGAAATCAAGGGTTGGACGCTTAACTGACCAAGCCACCCAGGTGCCCCTCTACAGATTTTATGGGTGCTGAGCATTGGAACGTGATTGTTTAATCCAATCCATACCTTATAGCAGTGTGTGTGGAAGGCATTATTATTCTTGTTTAAAAACTGGGTGAAGGGGCGCCTGGGTGGCTCAGTGGGTTAGGCGTCCAACTTTGGCTCAGGTCATGATCTCGTGGTTTGTGAGTTTGAGGCCCACGTTGGGCTCTGTGCTGACAGCCCAGGGCCTGGAGCCTGCTTCGGATTCTATGTCTCCCTCTCTCTCCTTGCCCATATCCTGCTCGTGCTCTGTCTCTCTCTTTATTCAAAAATAAATAAACATTAAAAAAAAACTGGGTGAAAAGTTCAGGACATTTAAGTGAGGTTTGTAATAGCTAGCATAAGACCAAGTCATGTTTTGAACACTAATGTCCAGATTAAATGTCCAATGGTCACATCACAGGTGCCACGTGAATAAATTAATTATCATGAAAGCAACAAGGGACGGATGTTTTCCTTTATTGGTGCTTCTCAGCACTGTGCTCTGAGTTGCTCCCATGCTCAACTTTGATCTGTCAAATAATTTGGGGGACACAGAACCCAAAGGATGATGCTCCTATGCCAAGGTGCCCACTGACCTGTCCTCACCACAGAAAAAAAGGAAGCAACGGAGAGTGACCTAATAAATGCTAGACCAGTTTTTGGTATATATTTTAACTCTACAGAGTATGTTGATATAAATTAAGATGTCTTTTGGTAACTTCCAAATCATAAATATTTAAAATGCTCATCTACATTATTCATAAAGATGTGTTATGAATGGGTATGTGTGCATTTATAGTTAGAGTGTGTTTATGTACACACATCTATATGTATATTTAGAGGATCTGCCTCTTAGAACTAAGCTATATATTCATAGGCAAAAAGTATATTTAACTCATTTTATGTGACAATATATTTAGTCAGAATTTCCCTACTACATGTTTGTATAAATTCTGAAGCTGCCTCTCCTTCCTGTGTGTTTTCTGGAAATTTTACTTCCTTTCAGATTGAGGAAATCTGTGTGTTCTCACAGAAGCTCTCAATTCATTTTCGGCTCTGGTATTTTGTATATGATGGCTGCATTCTTGAAAAACCATGAGCCTGTTAGAGGCTAAAGCTATGCTCCAAGATTGGGTAGAACCTATCATACATCCAAGCCAGAGTAATTTTATACATTGGGATTCTGATTTTGTTTTTGTTTTTTAGATTTTGTTTTTGTAACTTGTATTTAGATATGGAACCATAATTACAGAAACCTTTAATTTTTTTGTTCTGCTACTGTATTTTGTACTAACAAGTTTAGTTTGTAGAAGGCTGATGTTTCTCCTGCGGAATTAGAATAAAGTCAGATAGACAAAGGCTTTGAATCTGGCTTCCCTTTCATTATGTGATAGAGATCTTGATTTCTGTCTATAGGGCAGATGGCTAGACTTATACATCCCTCTTCAATGGGGAAATCAGACTCCTTTTTTATTTTTTTAAGTTTATTTATTATTTGAGAAAGAGAGCTTCTGTGCATTTGAGCAGGGACAGGGCAGAGAGGGAGAGAGAGAGAACCTCCCTAAAATCCACACTAAAAGCATAGACCCTGACCTGGAGTTCGATCCCATGAACTGGAAATCAGACTCCTGATAGTAAAATTTAGGTAACCTAGGTGCTATTATGGCTGCATGACCAATTTGACATCAGAATATCATGAATGGTAAAAAGAGCATTAGAATTTGAAGAAGTAAAATTAAGGAAAGGATAGGCTGGGAATGTATTTTCTTATCTCCCCTTTCCATAGACTGGGAGAAACTGATCTCTTGTTAATGGACAATGGGCCATCGTGAATTGAGAAGGAGTGAGAACTGAAGTAAATTAAGAGATTAGAATGTCACCCCTTTGTAAAATCCTTCTATGTCTGTCTTGGGCCAATATAGTTATAGAATTCATTGGAGAGTGAATGCCATGGGGTCATGTGGAGTGTGACTACAGATCTAAGAGCTTTAATGGACTGATATATTGTTGCAAAACTAATGTACTTCCTCTTTTTTTTTTTTTTTTTTTAAATTTTTTTTTTCAATGTTTATTTATTTTTGGGACAGAGAGAGACAGAGCATGAACGGGGGAGGGGCAGAGAGAGAGGGAGACACAGAATCGGAAACAGGCTCCAGGCTCTGAGCCATCAGCCCAGAGCCCGACGCGGGGCTCGAACTCACGGACCGCGAGATCGTGACCTGGCTGAAGTCGGACGCTTAACCGACTGCGCCACCCAGGTGCCCCATAATGTACTTCCTCTTAAAGGCCTCCTTGACTTTAGCTTCTTCCTTATTGGTTCTCATTTGTTTTAGGTGTGGCTCTTGCACTGTTCTACCCTATAATGTAGAGATGTCTTGGGGAGCAACTTTCTATGCAAGGGTTACAATTCCCAATACTCCTGCACTTAGGTGTGGACATAGGAGTAGTTCTTAATCAATGGCATGAGAATAGAAGTCGGTTCTATTACTTTGGGGCCAAGTGTATCATCACCATATTTCCTTGTTCCCTTTATGCTAATTAGATGCTAACAATTATGAGGGATTTTTTCTTTTTTTCAAGATAGAAGGAAACTGCAATCCTGAATTAGACTGAGGATCATCAAGTAGAAACATGTAGTCTGCTAGAGGAGGAAAAAAATCTCTCAAAAATTTCATTGTGTTAGCCACTAAACTTGTGGGTTTATTTGTTACAGAAGCTGGTGTTACCTTAACAAAATACATAAGACATTTTTGATGTTTGTTACCTTAACAAAATACATAAGATTCTGAGTGGTGGAGTTAAGAGCTAGAAAACCAAGGTGCAGTGAGTCAGAGTAGAGAATGTGAGAGCACTGAATTTGGAAATGGTTAGCAATGAAAACAAGAAAAGTGATAGGATTATAGATAGTTAGTGATATGTATAGAATTGACACCACGCTCCAGTGTCTCTCAATGAAATTTGAAAACAAATTCTTTCATAGTGTTAATATTTACTTTAGTAAAATTCTTCTAATTGATTTTGATGCAGACATCTGTTGCATGACTTGTTTGGAAATCATATCCAGGCATGAATCTCCATTATATTATATTATATGTCCTTGTTTGAATTTTAGACAGATAATACAATTGTGGCATGTTCTCATTGGATGGGGGCCAGTGGTGTGGGCAGTGAAGGAATTTACCAAAGGCAGAACAAAGAAACAGAAGTTTCTTAAATACATGGCAAGGGAGCAGCAGGCAAGACAGTAAAGAAGAGACTGTCAGCCACAAGGTGGTGGAGAGGGGCTATATTTACAGGGTGGAGTGAGGAAGTAAGGAAACATGTGGAATTTTCTCTTTTTTGGTAATTTTAGGAACTGTGCCTGTTTGTAAGTTGCCCATTGGTCAGTTAGGGCCTATGTCTGTTTTGAGGCAGGCTGCCTAAAGAGCCTGTTTGCATTAGCTCTGTAGTCACTGGGGGCCCTTTGCCTTGCTCAGGTTTCCGTTGCTCAAGCCTGTAGCCTAAAAGCAGCCTCTACAACAAAAATTTAAGTTTTTAAATGCATTTAAAGGTATCAATAAATTCTTAGTCTTAAAACTAATTCCCCTTGGAAGAAAACACTTATTTACACTGATTCTCAGAAAAGGTACTCTCTGACGGTTTTAGTATCATGACATTTGTTTTTAAAGGTTCATTTAAATGTACTTTTTTTTCTACCAACAAAACAGTAAATGTATTGAAAGAATATCTACAGTAATTGCTGGGCCCAAAGAAACACTAATATTTTTTTTTTTTCCCCAAGAGATAAAATATCTACAAAGTGACAACATTCTACAGAGGCTCAATGGAAAAAAGGAAATGAACAGTGATAATTGCAGCACATGTCCCATGTCTAAAGAAAACAGCCTTGTTTGGAAGGCTTTAGTTTGGTTCAAATTCTCAGTGTGTTTTATTGAACAAGGATTGAAGTAATAGTGGGTTGATCTGTTGATGCAAAAATTATATAGTTCCTCCCAAGAGTCTCCCTGATTTTGGATTTCTAAAAGTGAATCTAATAAGTTTTAGACTTAACTGTCTGACCATTATTTTCTCAGTAGAAAGGCAGTGTCAAAACGTGAAAGCAGTATTTATTTGGTTAGGGAAAAGCGTTTTAAGTGTCCTTTTTTCTACTATAAAAATATGTACATTTCATGTTGAAAATTCAGAAAGTAAAGATAAGCAAAAGCCAAAATAACAAATGAGTAATATTTTTCCATGTACGAGTATGGTCTTCTTTTGAAAAAATAAGATTTTGCTGTAGATAGAAGGTTATAAATTTCTCTCAAATCCAGATTATACACAGTTTTATTTGTTTTTGAATATTCAGCAGTCCTACTTGTGTTCATCAGGTTGATTAGAATTTTCCAATATAAAACTTTTGTTTTTTTGATAGAGAGAGAAGGAGTAGGGGAGGGGCAGAGAGAGAAGGAGAGAGAGAATCGAAAGCATGCTCCATGCCCAGTATAGAACCTGACCTGGGAATCATGACCTGAGCCAAAAGCAAGAGTCAGATGCTCAACCAACCAAGCCACACCCAGGTGCCCCTAAAACTTCTATTATAAACCTTCATATTACTAAAAATTTCTAGATATACAGATTTCTTTTTTATTTCTTTTTGTTTATTTTTAAATGTTTATTTGTTTGTTTATTTTGAGAGAGAGGAAGGACAGAGAGACCAGGAGAGGGAAAGAATCCAAAGCTGACCCTGGACTGACAGCATGGGCTCGATCCCACAAAATGTGAGATCATGACTTGAGCCAAAACCAAGATGTTTAACTGACTGAGCCACCGAGGCACCCTACAGATTTCTTTTTTTAAAACAAATTCCTTAAAGTGACTTAGTGCTTTAAAAAATGATGCTGATTTGATTTCTTTTTTATATTCTGACCAAATGTCTTCCAAAGATGATGTACTAAGTTATTATCCCATTTATGACAGAGCTTTTTTCCCACCACTCTTCAGTTTTGAATATTGCCATTTTAAAAATTCCACATATACCTTTTGTTTTAATTTACATTTCTTTTTTTTTCAACGTTTTTTTTTTTTTTTTTTTTTTTTAAATTTTTGGGACAGAGAGAGACAGAGCATGAACGGGGGAGGGGCAGAGAGAGAGGGAGACACAGAATCGGAAACAGGCTCCAGGCTCTGAGCCATCAGCCCAGAGCCTGACACGGGGCTCGAACTTCCGGACTGCGAGATCGTGACCTGGCTGAAGTCGGACGCTTAACCGACTGCGCCACCCAGGCGCCCCATTAATTTACATTTCTTTACTCCTGTGGTGGTTTCTGGCCATTCTTCTTTTACAAATTGCTCATGCCTTTGCCGTTTTTAAGATAATTATCTTCCTTCCTTTTCCCTCCTTCTCTTCCTTCTTCTTTCCTTTTTCACATCCTATTTTTCTCCAGCTTTTTATTTTTAAATTTTTTTAATATTTATTTATTTTTGAGAGAGAGAGAAAGGGGAGGGAGCAGGGAGAGAGGGAGACACAGAATGTGAAGCAGGCTCCAGGCTCTGAGCTGTCAGCACAGAGTCTGATGTGGGGCTTGGACTCACAGATTGTGAGATCATGACCTGAGTCAAAATTGGACAATTAACCGACTGAGCCACACAGCTGCCCCCTCCAGCTTTTTAAAAAGTGTGTTCATTTTAAGTGTAGCATTTAAACAATTATGTACACTTTTGGTATTTTGTCATAGTTGAGACATGGAAATTTTCATCATCTCTGCTGTGGGCAAAAAAAGTGCCCCCTCCCCCTGAAAGGATCTCAATCACCTAATCCTTGGAACCTTGAATGTTACCTTATATGGCAAAGAATTAAAACAAAAAAGGACTTCAATATATATGATTGAATTAAGGATCTTAAAGGATAGAGATTATTTTTAGATTTTCAGGATATGCCCTAAATGCAATCACATGGATCTTTTTTTTTTTAATTAAAAAAACTTTTTTTAATGTTTATTTTTGGAAAAGAAAGAGCACGAGTGTGGGAGTGGCAGAGAGAGAGGGAGACAGAATCTGAAGCAGGCTTCAGGCTCTGACCTGTCAGCACAGAGCCTGACGCAGGGCTCAAACCCACAAACCTTGAGATCATGACCTGAGCTGAAGTCGAATGCTTAACTGACTGAGCCACCCAGGGGCCCCAGGCACATGGATCTTTGTAAGAGAGAGGCATAGATTCAATAGACAGAAGAGAGAAACAGAAGCAGAATTAGAACAATTTTATGCCACTGGCTTTGAAAGTGGAAGAAGGGTCCATGAGCCCAAGGAATGCTCTGGACACTGGAAGAAGTGAAAAGCAGATTTTCCTTAGTGCCTCCCAGGGAGAGTGGCCCCACTTTGTTAGCCCTGTAAGTTTCATTTTAGACTTGTGGCCCTTTAGACCTATAAGACAGTACATTTCTGTCTTTCCTTTTTTAAAGCCACTGAATTTGTGGCAATTTGTTATAGCAGCCATGGAAAAGTAATACTGTTCCCCCCAAAATAGTGGGTACTCTATGCCCTTTGCAGAGTCTCCTGCTGGCTGAGTGATATTCTGGATGTCAGACAACTATTGGTCTGCTTTCAGTCTTTATGATTTTACTTTTTTCTTTTAGAATTTCGCATAATGGAATTATATAATATATAACATTTTATGATTTTAAAGGAGTATAATGTTTTTGAGGTTTACTTGTGTTGTTGTGTGTGTGTCAGTAGTTCAATTTTTTTATTGCCAGGTAGTTTCTTTATTGTGTGCATATGCCACAATTTTAGTATCCATTCTCTATTTGGTGGTCATCTGGATTACTTCCAGTTTTGTGCTATTATGAATAATGCTGCTGTAAACATCCATGTAAACATATTTGTGAATATGTTTTCATTTTTCTTATATAGATAGTAGGTTGTGTGCTACATGTTTAACTTTGTAAGAAACTGCTAACCTTTTTACCAAATCAGTTGTAATATTTTAAATACCGACAATATATGAGGTTTAAAAGTGAGAGGAGAGAGGAGGGGTGGGAAGAGAGAAAGAGAGGGAGAGAGAGGGAAGGGGTAGAGAGAGATAAAAAGAGAGGAAGGGAGGAAGAATAAAGGAGGAGGAAAAGAAGAAGGATGAAAGAATAAGAAGCAATCAAAAGACTGTTAGAAGATATTAATGGTTAAGGGTTATCCTGTCCAACACTGATCCTCTACAGTCTGGCCTCCCAGAAAAAGAAGTGGTTTCCTGAAAAAGTCTATTGAAATTATGCATAGCCATGTGCATGAGACAATCAATCCTGGTCAACCCAAAAGTTGAAATACAGCCTCTGTTATGGACTGTATGTGTTTCCCCCAAATTCTCATGTTGAAGTTCTAACTTCCAATGTGGTGGTATTTGGGGGTCTTTGGGAGATAACTGGGGTTAGATGAGGTCATGATGGAATAATACCCTTGTAGGAAGAGACATGAGAGCATTTCTGTCTCCCTGTCCATACACTGAGAAAAGATCATGTCAGCACAGAGTGAGAAGTTGACCATCTGCAAGCCGGGAATGGAGCTCTTACTAGAAACTGGACCTTGATTTTGGACATTCCAGCCTCTACAACTGTAAGAAAATAGATTTCTGTTGTGTACACCATCCAGGTTATGGTATTTTGTTATGGCAGCTTGAACTGCCTCTTAGTCAAGCCAGAGAATGGGCTAATCCACTGCCCTCTTTCCTATTGTGAGTGAAGAATGAAATATCCTGTCATTCATTTCCTAGAGGCACAGTTACAAAACCTGAGTCATAACACTCTGCTCATACCAGAGAAGGAGTTGGAGTTTTCTTAAACATAATGCAAAGATGACAGAAAAAGGCTAGAGTTCTGTTTCCACTATGTCATATTGTTAGTGTACCATACTTAATTGTTAATAGGTAAGGATTTATTTTCAGAGGTGTTTTATTATAGTGTCATTAGTCTTGGCACAAAACAGAGTACAAAGGAAATGCTCAGTAAAAAAAAAATGGTTCAATAATTTATTATTCTCTGCACATATTATAAAGAATGAACTAGAGCCAGACCAGTTGATTTTGAAGGCTCAATATTTTAAGCAGATATTTATTAGGAAAACAACTTAAGATGAAAAGAGGTATGCATTAAATGATCCCATTTAAAAATACAGTGAACAAAGGAGTTAAGATGGCAGAGAAGTATGGGGACCCCGAGCTTGTCCCTGAAACACAGGTAGATCAACATCAAACCATTTTGAACACCTAGGAAATTGATCTGAGGACTAATGCAACAATCTGCACAATTTGAGCAAGAGATCTTGCAGGTATGCAGTGTGGAGAGCTGAATTGGGGGAGAGAAAGGCTGTGGAGGATAGGGAAATGTTTTCGCAGATAGGATAGAGAAAGAGAACAAGGGGGAGAGAGTGCAGCACATCAGGATCACACAAGTAAAGCTCTCCCCCTGAAAAGTAGCTGGAGAGAAGAGAGAAAGACAAAGTGCACTCATAGGGAACTAGAAAAGAAAAAAACTAGAATGAAGCTGAAAAAAAAAACTAGAAAAGAAATCTGTTCCAAGACCATTGACAGGGAAAAAGGAGAGGGTTTCAATACCGCCAGTTTTTTGTTTTTTGTTTTTTGTTTTTTTTTAAATAAACAGTGGAGTGAAGAGTCTGGAGTTTCAGAGCTTAGTGCCTGGTGCTGCTCTGGTGAGAAAGCAGGGTGAATCCCTGGGAGTGGGCAGCACAGTCTGAGAGCCCCCTGTGTCGCATGAGAAGTGGTTCCGCTTTTTGGAGTGCATTTGGTAGAGGCAATACAGCCTCTCTGTAGGCAAAAGTCCTAGCAGGCCCCAGAGAACTGCCACATCTACTGGCATAGGAATAAAGATGCTGGCTGAGGGCAGCAAACCCTGGTGCTGGCTGTGTATTTCTGTTTATGTAAACTCTGAGCTTTTGCCACTGTACAGTCACGTGAACATTTTCTGGGACCAGTCAGTACCCAGCCATTGCTCAGTGAGACCCTCCCCCAGAGGATAAGTGGGGGTCCAAGCCATGGGTGTCTCTGAGTTGTAGGGTTTTGAAACACAGCCCATCTGAGACAACACTCTGGAGGAGGTGCTGTTTGGCAGGCAGACAGCTTGGACACAAGGTAAAGGTGGGGAGCCTGAGACAAAACAGGGGTGATTGATAGTGCATCTGTGAGGGCACAGAATTGATGCTCTGGAGACTAGAGAGGAGGGTGAAGCCTTTTTTACTAGTTCACCTGCACTGATTGACTCCAGTGAGCTAAGCAGTGCTGCCAAGTGGAGAACAGAGCTGTTACACCAAGCTCTGCCCACCTGCATCCTCCAGGCACATCTCCAGTAGGGCAAGTAGGCCTGAGAACCAGGGCAACAGGCCCCTCTACCAGCAGACCAGTAAAAATCCCTTCCACCTGCTTACTCTACCATCATCAGTGTGCTGTGAAGGTTCAGTTCTAGGGTAACCTGAATCTAGCTGCATTTGGGTTTCTTTTTGTTTGTTCATTTATTCATTTTCTTTGCTTCTGTTTTTATGGGTTTTTTTTCTTTTTTGGATACAGAAAGAGTACATTTAAAAAATTGTTTTTGATGTATATTTACTTTTGAGAGAGAGAGAAAGACAGAATATGAGCAGGAGCGGGGCAGAGAGAGGGGGAAGCACAGAATCTGAAGCAGGCTCCAGGCTCCGAAGTGTCAGCACAGAACCCGATGTGGGGCTTGAACTCATGAACCATGAGATCATGACCTGAGCCGAAGTTGAACACTTAACTGACTGAGCCACCCAGGTGACCCAGAGCACATTTTTAAAAATTCTATTTTCTTTATTTTATTCTATTATTTTAATTTTTTTTAATTTTTAATTTCTTTTTAAAAATTGTTTTCTTTTTTCTTTTTCTCACCAAGCTTCTTTTATAAGCAGACTGAACCACACCTAGGATATAGCTTCCTTTATTTAGTTAAAAAAATATTTTAATGTTTATTAAGTTTTGAGTAACAGAGCACAAGCAGGAGAGGGGCAGAGAGAGAGGAAGACACAGAATCTGAAGCAGGCTCTAGGCTCTGAGCTGTCAGCACAGAGCCTGACATGGGGCTCAAACCCACAAACAGTGAGACCATAACGTGAGCTGAAGTGGGACGCTTAAACAGTTGACCCACCCAGGAGCCCCCTTTATTTAATTTTTTAAATTGTTTTTAATTTTTAATTTATTTTTTTTCTTCCTCCAAAATGACAAGATGGAGGAATTCACCCCAAAAGAAAGAACAGGAAGAAATTATGGCCAGGCATTTAATTAACACAGATATAAGTAAGATGTTTGAACTAGAATTTAGAACCACATTGATAAGAATACTAGTTGGGGTTGAAAAAAGTACAGAAGAAACTAGAGAATCCCTTTCTGTAGAGATAAAAACTCTAAAATCTTGTCAGACCAAAGTTAGAAATGCTGTAACCAAGATGCAATCTCGAATGGATGCCATGATGGCAAGGGTAGACAAAGCAGAGCAGCGAATCAGTGATATAGATAAAATTATGGAAAATAATGAAGCTGAAAAGAAGAGGGAAACAAAGGGAAAAGATCATGATACAAGATTTAGATAACTCAGTGGCTTATTAAAGAGGAATAGCATTCGTATCATAGGAGTCCCAGAAGATGAAGAGAGACAAAAGGCTTATGTGAGCAAATTATGCCTGAAAACTAACCTAATCTGGGGAAGGACACAGATACGAAAATCCAAGAAGCACAGAGAACTCCGATTAAATTCAATAAAAGCCAACCATTACCAAGGCATATCATAGTCAGATTCACAAAATACACAGACAAGGAACGAATCCTGAAAGCAACAGGGGGAAAAAAAGCCCTTAACCTACAAAGGAAGATAGATCAAGTTCACAGCAAATCTGTCCACAGAAACTTGGCAGGCCAGAAAGGAGTGGCAGTATATGTTCAATGTACTGAATAAGAAAACTATGCAGCCAAGAATTTGTTATCCAGCAAGGCAGGTACTCAGAACAGAAAGAGAAATAAAGAGTTTCCCAGACAAACAAAAAGTTAAGGAGGTAATGATCACTAAGTCAGCCCGGCAAGAAATTTTAAGGGGAGTGTCTTGAGAAAAAGCAAACAAAAAAAGACCAAAAGCAACAAAGACTAGAAAAGACCAGACAACATCACCAGAAACACTCCATAGGGGACACAGTGGCACTAAGTTCATATTTTCAATAGTCACTCTGAATGTAAATGGACTAAATTCTCCAATCAAAAGACATGGGTATCAGAATGTATAAAAAAAATCAATATCCATCTATATGCTTCCTACAAGAGATTCATTTTAGACCTAAGCATACCTGCAGGTTGAAAGTGAGGAGATGGAGAACCATCTATCATGCTAGTGGACATTAAAGGAAAGTTGGAATAGCTGTACTTATATCAGACAAACTAGAGTTTACAACAAAGACTGTAACAAGAGATGAAGAAAAGCATTATATCATAATTAAAGGGTCTTTCAAGAAGATCTATCAATGGGAAATGTTAATGCCCCCAACTTGGTACACTCCCCCCGCAAAAAACCATAAAGAAACCCATTGATAATAATAAAATTATAGTAAGGGACTTAACACCCCACTTACAACAATGGACAGATCACGTAAGCATAAAATCAACAAGGAAACAATGGCTTTGAATGACACTGGACCAAATGGACTTAACAGATATATTCAGAACATTTCATCCTAAAATAGCAGAATACACATTCTTCTTGAGTGCACATGGAATATTCTCCATAACAGATCACATACCAGGTCACAGATCAGCCCTCAGCAAGTACAAAAAGATTGAGATCATACCATGCATATTTTCAGATCACAACACCACGAAACTTGAAATCAACCGCAGGAAAAAATTTGGAAAGGCCACAAATAGTTGAAGGTTAAAGAACATCCTATTAAAGAATGAATAGGTTAACCAAGAAATTAAAGAGGAAGTGAAAAAGTACATGGAAGCCAATGAAAATAAAAACATGACAGTCCAAAACTTTTGGGATACAGCAAAGGTGCTCATAAGAAAGAAGTGTATAGCAATGTAGGCCTTCCTAAAGAAGGAAGAAATGTCTCAAATACACAACCTAACTTTACAGCTAAAGGAGCTGGGAAAAGAAAAGCAAATAAAGCCCAAAGCCACCAGAAGAAGGGAAATAATAAACAGTAGAGCAGAAATCAATGATGTTGAAATAAATAAAACAGATCAACAAAAATAGGAGCTGGTTCTTTGAAAGAATTAACAAAACTGATAAACCCCTAGCCAGACCTAACAATGAAAAAGGAACAGACCCAAATAAATAAAATGACAAATCAAAGAAGAGAGATCACAACCAATACTACAGAAGTACAAAAAGTTATAAGAGATAATTATGAGAAATTACATATGAACAAATTGGGCAATCTGGAAGAAATAGGTAAATTCCTAGAAACATATAAACTACCAAACTTAAACAGGAAGAAATAGTAAATTTGAACAGACCCATTACCAGTAAAGAGATTAAATCAATAATCTAAAATCTCACAACAAACAAGAATCCAGGGCTGAATGGCTTCTGGAGAATTAGAGACCAATTTGCCTGATGAACATGAATGCAAAAATTCTCAACAAAATATTAACAAATTGAGTCCAACAATACATTAAAAGAATTATTCACCACGATCAAGTGGGATTTATTCCTGGGCTGTAGGGCTGGTTCACTAGCCCTGAATCCATCAGTGTGCTACACAACATTAATAAAAGAATAAGAACCACATGATTCTCTGAATAGATTGAGAAAAATCATTTGAGAAAATACAGCATCTTTCTTGATAAAAATCCTGAAGAAAGTAGGTGTAGAAGGAATATACCTTAACATCATAAAGTCTATACACAAAAGACCCACAACTAATACCATCCTCAATGCGGAAAAGCTGAGAGGTATCCTCTTAGGGTCAGAAACACGACACGGATGTCCACTCTCACCACTGTTGTTCAACATAGTAATGGAAGTCCTAGCCTCAGCAATTAGACAATGAAAAGAAATAAAAGGCGTATGAATTGGCAAGGAAGAAGTAAAACTTTCCCTCTTCTCAGACAACATGATATTCCATGTGGAAAACCTGAAAGATTCCACCAAAAAAATTACTAAAACTGATACATGAAATCATCAAAGTCACAGGATATAAAATCAATGTACAGAAATAAGTTGCATTTCTATATACCAATAATGAAGCAGCAGAAAGAAATCAAGAAATCATTCCCATTTACAATTGCACCAGAAACCATAAGATACCTAGGAATAAAGCTAACCGAAGATGTAAAAGTCTATACGTTGAAAATTATAGAAAGCTTATGAAAGAAATTGAAGACAACACAGAGTAATGGAAAAACATTCCATGGATTAGAAGAGAAAATATTGATAAAATGTCTGTACTACCCAAAGCACTCTACACATTCAATGCAATCTCTTGAAAATAACACCAGCATTCTTCACAGAACTAGAACAAGCAATCCTAAAAGTTGTATGGAACTAGAAAAGACCCTGAATAGCCAAAGTAATGTTGAAAAAGAAAACCAAAACTAGAAGCATCACAGTTCTGGACTTCAAACTGTATCACAAAGCTGTAATCATCATGACAGTATGATACTAGCACAAAAGAGACATAGAGATCAATGGAACAGAATAGAGAACCCAGAAATGGACCTACACATGTATGGCCAACTAATCTTTGACAAAGCAGAAAGGAATATCCAGTGAGAAGAAAGTCTCTTCTGCAAATGGTATTGGGAAAACTAGCCAGCAACATGTAGAAGGATAAAACTAGACCACTTTCTTACACCATACACACAAATAAATTCAAAATGGATGAAAGACCTAAATATGAGATAAGAAAACATCAAAATCCCAGAGGAGAACACAGGCAGCAACCTCTTTGACTTTGGCTGCAGCAACTTCTTACTAGCATGTATCTGGAGGCAATGGAAACAAAACCAAAAATGAACTGTTGGGACCTCATCAAGATAAAATGTTTCTGCTCAATGAAGGAAACAATCCACAAAACTAAAAGGCAACCTACAGAATGGGAGAAGTATTTGCAAATGACATATTGGATAAAGAGTTAGTATTAAAGATCTGTAAAGAACTTATCAAACTTGACACCCAAAAAATGAATAATCCACTGAAGAAATGGGCAAAAGACATGAATAGACACTTTTCCAGAGAAGACATCCAGATGGCTAACAGACAGATGAAAATATGCTCAATATCACTCATTGTCAGGGAAATACAAATCAAAATAATGAGATACCACCTCACACCTGTCAGAAAACCAAAAATCAACAACTCAGGAAACAACAGATGTTGGTGAGGATGTGGAGAAAGAGGATCTCTTTTGCATTGTTGGTGGGAATGCAAGCTGGTGCAGCCACTCTGGAAAACCGTATGGAGGTGCTTCAAAAAATTAAAAATAGATCTACCTTATGACCTAGCAATTACGCTACTAGGTATTTATCCAAAGGATTAAAAAATGCTGATTCAAAGAGACACATGCACCCCAATGATTATAGCAGCACTATCAACAATAGCCAAATAATGGAAATACACACACACACACACACACACACACACACACACACACACACTGGAATATTACTTGGTGATAAAAAAGAATGAAATCTTGTCATTTGCAAGAGTGTGGATGGAACTAGAGTGTATTGTGCAAAGCGAAATAAGTCAGTGAGAGAAAGATAAATATTATAAGACTTCACTCATATGGGGAATTTAAGAAACAAAACAGATGAACATAGGGGAAGGGAAGGAAAAAATAAGATAAAAACAGAGAGGGAGAAAAACCACAAATAGACTTTCAAATATGCAGAACAAACTCAGGGTTGTTGGAGGGGAGGTGTTTGGGAGGATGGGCTAAATGGGTGATGGGCCTTAAAGAGGGCATTTGTTGGGATGAAAACTGTGTTGTATGTAAGTGATGAATCCTTGAATTCTCTTGAAATCAGTACTACACTATGTCAATTAACTTGAAGTTAAAAAAATTTGTAGGGAACAAAATTAAGTGATTACTTTTTAAAAAAGAAGAAAGAAAGTAACTTTCCCAGAAATCAATGTTCTTTTACAGGCTATTCTAATCTTACTCTTTCATTGACTTCTATTATCAGGTATATAGTGATAACCTTAGATCTTTTCTCTCTCTCTTCATCCAAACTTGCATTTTCTACTGCCTACTCTTCATCTCAGCTTAGCGATTTATAGGTACTAGAAACTCTACCTGTCCAGGCTGCTACTGTCTTTCACCTCTACTTCTCTTTTCCCCCGATCTCAATGCATGACAACATCAATCACCCTCTTGCTCAAACCAGAATCCCCAGCATCATCTGTTATTGTTCCCTCTCCTTCATACCCACATTTAGTCAACCACCAATATGCTGACCTTACTTCTAAACTATCTTGTAAATCCATCCACATCTCCCCATATCCACTGTCCTTTATTTCAGGCTACCATCATCTCTTGCCTGAATTAGTCCGTATATCCTTAATAAGGGATAATTGAGAAAATACAGCATCTTTCTTGATAAAAATCCTGAAGAAAGTAGGTGTAGAAGGAATATACCTTAACATCATAAAGTCTATACACAAAAGACCCACAACTAATACCATCCTCAATGCGGAAAAGCTGAGAGCTATCCTCTTAGGGTCAGAAACACGACACGGATGTCCGTGTCTAATCCTGCTCCTTTTAACTGTCTTCTTCACATGGAGATTGGAAAGATTTTTCCATAGAAAAATGGGGTTGGTCCTGTTCACAGTTTAAACCCTTCGATGGTTTTCTCAGTTACTCCCAGGTTAATAATCAAGCCTATTTATATGGATTCATAACTATAATAGCATGTAATTATATGATTGACTCTGGAAAATCAAAGTGAAAAGAGCAAACACAACAACAAAAATCGATCATTTAGAAATGAAAAAATTACTCTCCAGAATAATTCTTGTAACAAAATGACATCAAAACTGTAATTGCATACTATAATAAAATAATAACACTTCAACCTAAGCTACGCTCAGAGGGAAATCTGTAGTCTGGAATCCTTTTATCATAAAACAAGAGAAAATGAAACATTCAAATGCAAGAAGCTACAAAAAATTTTTTTAAACACTGAAAAGCATAAAGAATGAATTAGTAAAACTGAAAACAGAAGTTAATGATGTAGAAAACAAAAGAACAGGATGATAAATAGTTGAAAGGTTAATAAAATTGTCAATTTCATGAAAGGTTTACTGAAGGGAAAAAGTGAGGAGACTATGATGAAGTGGAGAGAAGATAGAGCCACATGTAGGAAAGCTATTGAAATATTTGTGAGAAGATATCTTTTAGCACATTTATTAATAAACTTAACAGTCTTGATAAAGTGGAGAATTTTAAGGAAAATACAAAGCAAACTAAACTGCCTTAACCAGAAATAATAGGAACAGACTAAAAACCATGAAAGTGTTTTGAAATGTTACCAATAAATACTCCCTGAAAATGCCTTAGCTCATGTGATTTTACAGGTCAGATTCCCATTGTGCTCAACACACATTCTAAAAAGGCTTAATTTTTCTATGTAGAAAACGATGGCACAATCTTGTTATCAGTCTGTAAAGCTAACATCACTATACCCAAGCCAGATGAAGAGATCAAAAGGTCCATAGGCCAATCAAATCACATACATGAAAAATTCCTAAATGAGATCTATTTAGGTATTTAACATAAGAAAAAACATATAATGACCAAGTAGAACTTAGTCCAATTATTAAAATTGGAGCCATTAATACAAAATAGAAAGACCATATGATCCTTATCAAATAATGCCCTTGAGTAAAATTTAGCATTTGTTCCTAATAAAAGGAGAATATTAATTATATTTTCTCAATATTATAAAAATTGTTCATTTTAAATTAACAGTCAAAATTATATTTAGCAGTAAGCATCATATTACATCAGGGGTATTCCCTTTTAAAGCTAGAAAGTTGGCAAGGATGTTCTCATTTAACATTGTTCTGGAAGTTTTGTTGTTAGTAACTTGGAAAGCAAAATAAATGAGTATTGATACTGGAAGAGAGGAAGTAAAAATTACCATATGAATATGAAGGCAATGGTTATCACCCTGAAAATTCCAAGAAAACCAAATGAAAAATTGTAAGAACTAATAGCATAATCCAGTAAGTTACAAAAATCAAAACAAACATACTCCATGACATTTTCAACCTATATATTATTATTGATCAGTTAGTAAGCATCATTGGAGAGTCCCATTTTCAGTTATAAGGATGAGGGTCCCATTTATATTGAGAAGGACTTCAGAAGAATAGGTTTGAACTGGGAAGAAGCAAGATGCCTACTTGAATATGTCAAGTTTGGGACACCTATGAGATTGAAATGTAGTTGAGGAGGGCACCTTTTGAGATGAGCACTGGATGTTGTATGGAAACCAATTTGTCAATAAATTTCATATATAAAAAAAAAAAAGAAATGTAGTTGAATTTAATCTGTCATTATAGAGCTGGAGTTTAGTGGAGTGGATACAATATTTCCAGTTATAAGGCTTGATGAATTCTCTTGAGAGTGAGTGTAGTTGGAAAAAAATTGATCCAAGGATTGAGCCTTGGAATGCTCCATAATTTAGAGATTATTTAAGTATGAGCCAGCCAAGGAGGCTGGGAGGGTGATAAATTTACAAGTGAACCAGGAGTGGGACACCTGGGTGGCTCCGTCAGTTAAGCATCCAACTCTTGATTTCAGCTCAGGTCATGATCTCGTGGTTCATGAGTTCAAGCCCTGAGCTGTCAGTGCAGAGCCTGCTTGGGATTCTTTCTCCCTCTCTCTGTCCCTCCCCTTCTCTGTCTCTGTCTCTCTCTCTCAAAATACATAAACAAACTTAAAAACAAAACAAAACAACAACAAAAAACGTTTATAAGTGAACCAGGAGTTAATGCTGTTCTGAAGGTCAATTGAAATTTGTGTTTTAAGAACAAGGAGGTGATCTTTGCCAAATGCTGCCCACTAGTTAAGTTTAAGATGAGACAGAGAATTGGCCACTGGATTTGGTAATGTGGGGATTATTCATAATCTTGACAAGATACATTTGTGTAGTAGTATGGATGTAAAGCCTGATTAAAGTGAGTTCAGGAAAGAATAGGAGAGAAATTAGACATGGTAAGAGCAACAACAAATTCTCTTGAGTTTTTCCATAAAGGGAAACAAAAATGTTAGAATATTAGCTAAAGACTATAGTCAAGAGCTTTTTACATTTTTTGAAAAGTAGAAGATCTAACATCACTTTCATACACAGATGGGAATAATCCAGGAGTATAAAATTTGATGGTGTATGAGAGAAAAAGATATAGTTTGTAAAAAAACTAAATCCTTGGGTAAGTAAGAGGGTATAGATCTAATTGGCAGATAAGCAGAGCAGATGGCATTGGAAGCAGAGACAGTCCATTAATTTATTTTTTTGAATGTTTTTTATATGAAATTTATTGTCAAATTGGTTTCCATACCACATCCAGTGCTCATCCCAACAGGTGCCCTCCTCAATGCCCATCACCCACTTTCCCCTCCCTCCTACCCCCCATCAACCCTCAGTTTATTCTCAGTTTTTAAGAGTCTCTTACGGTTTGCCTCCCTCCCTAACTTTTTTTTTCCCCTTCCCCTCCTCATAGTCTTCTGTTAAGTTTCTCAGGATCCACATAAGAGTGAAAACATATGGTATCTGTCTTTCTCTGTATGACTTATTTCACTTAGCATAATACTCTCCAGTTCCATCCACATTGCTGCAAATGGCCATATTTCGTTCTTTCTCGTTGCCAAGTAGTATTCCATTGTGTATATAAACCACAATTTCTTTATCCATTTGTCAGTTGGTAGACATTTAGGCTCAAAAAATTAAAAATAGATCTACCCTATGACCCAGCAATAGCACTGCTAGGAATTTACCCAAGGGATACAGGAGTGCTGATGCATAGGGGCACTTGTACCCCAATGTTTATAGCAGCACTTTCAACAATAGCCAAATTATGGAAAGAGCCTAAAAGAGACAGCCCATTTATAACAAGAGTAGAGAAACTTATGTGACGTTTATAGACACAGATTCAAATAAATAGGTTGATAATTGTGATAATTAGAATGTGTAGAAATTGTCTTCATCTCCTGATTATAATTTTGTCTTTTTTGTATTCTATTTCCCTTGTTTGATAAAAATTGTAAGAGCTTTGTAACATAAATGGGGGACTACTTACATTTTAACACTTTAAAAATGAATTTTTAAGTCTCTTATTTAAATGCTATGGGATATTTCACTGTGAAACTAGCTTACCTGGTTGTGCAGTTTTGAACATATTTTTAATAAGCTTGTGTTCACTTTTATGTATTTATATTCACTTCTTCTGCATGGCTCACTTTTCTTCCAGATTTATACATGGCTGGCTTCCTGTTATTTATACCTCTGCTTAAATTCACTTCATCTGATAAAGTTTGACTGCCCTACGCAGAGAACCTATATCTTTCAATTATTTTCACTCCTATTGTCTTGATATTTTCTTCATAGAATTTATCACTCTCTGCAATTATCTTATATACAGTCTTGTTAGTTTCATTTCTGTCTCTTTCCCCCAAACTATAAGTTCCATGAGGTTAGCAATATTGCTGGTCTCTTTCAACACTGTGCACCCAGCATCTTTCTATTCCTTGTGTCTCCAGCAATTATTATTTGTTGAGTGAATGAATGATGAGAAAATGGTGGGGTAAGGCCACTAAAATGGCCATATCATATATTTAATCATTTTTATGAAGAATGAAATTATAATTGTCCTAGAAGAATTATATAGATAAACACACTGGGGACTCATTGAGGGGAGGGATCATTTTATTTTGATTTGTATCTGACACATTGACTGGTGCAATGTTTTATAAATAAAAGCATTTGGTTAACAGTCTTTGAATGAATTTGTATGTTAATTGGTGAATTAATGAAATACTCTAAAGCTGAGGCACACTTTAGGTTTGTTACTTTATTTTTTCAAAACCAGTATTTTATTGTGGGTACTATTTTAAAAAACAAGGATTTAGCACATGTGACTGAGTATGCCTGATTTTTTAAAGCAACTTTGGGTCTTAAAGACAGCATCTCTGAAGTTCTAACTTAGAGAGTTAAGGAACATGTAATTAACTTTACCATAAGCTGATTATAGAGTATCACCAGTGTGGAGCAACAAATCATCTTATCAACTAGAGTACTGTATGACACTCAGTGAGAGAAACACTATTATATATTTAAAAAAGTTATATTGCCCATTTAGTGTAAGAGAACTATATAAAACTGGCAATGTCACAGGGAAAAATGCTTAGACACAATTTCCATTTCCAGATAAATTTTGCTTTTATGTATTAGTTGTATTAGTATCTTACTGAAATTCTTAGGGTAGAAAGCAGTTATGATTAATGGCAGGTGTTCATAAGCATGTTTTATTATAAGTAGTATAAAAACTAAAGATTGCCTCTTCTCTACATATCCTGTGCTGAAAACTATTCAGAAGGTTTTAGAATAGTCAAGGTCAGCTTCTTAGCCTATTTTATGATGCTGGGGTTGGCATTGTGGCATTTAGAGGATTAATTTATTTTTATTTTTATTTTGTTAATGTTTATTTGAGAGAAAGATAGAGTGTGAGCAGGGGAGGGACAGACAGAGAGGAAGGCACAGAACCTGAAGCAGGCTCCAGGGTCTGAACTGTCAGCACAGAGCCCAACGCAGGGCTGGAACCTACAAGCTATGAGATCATGACCAGAGCTGAAGTCACATGCTTAACTGACTGAGCCACCCAGGTGCCCCTAGATGATTGATTTTTAAATTTCCAAACAGACCACTGTTGAGTGTCAGTGTAAGTGCACTGATATTATGTAAATCTAGAACTCACTCATTGTTTGGTTCCTTTATTAATTTGTTAATTCATTTCACATAATAGAATGCATTCCATGAGACAGTCTTAAGCATTGAAGATAAATAAGTGGTCATAGAAATTGCCCTCCTGAGCATATAATGGGCCAGCAGTCCTAAGCCGAATATAAGAAAGAAGAATAAAGTGAAAGATTCACTGGTAGGTCCCCACAGTTACTTCTGTGCTGTTCACTGAGCCACAATCAAAGCTCCCAACAAGGTCTGCATCTCAGTCCATGAGGCTTTGGGGAAGCTCTATATCAACCCCTAAGTGTATTGGATTCTCCTTATATTTGTCAGTCCTATAGTCTTTAGTGTTATTTTTTTATTAGCCAGGCCCTCATTACTTTGATCCCCTTTAACAGTTATTTTCTTTATATTAAACTTTGCAAATTAAAAAAAAAAGATTATTGAATAAATAGGTCTATGGCAGAAGCTGAGCTTCTGCATTTCTTTCTTTTTTTAATGTTTATCCATTTTTTTGAAAAAGAGACAGAGTGCAAGTGGGGGAAGGGCACAAGAGAGGAAGACACAGAATCTGAAGCAGGCTCCAGGCTCTGAGCTATCAGCAAAGAGCTGAATGTGGGGCTCGAGCTCATGAACCACCACATCATGACCTGACTTGAGCCAAAGTTAGAGGCTTAAGCAACTGAGCCACCCACCCAGGCACCCCTGATCTTCTGCATTTCTAAACAAGCTCCCAGGTGGTGTTTCTGATCCTTGTATGACACCATAAGTAATGAGAACATATAAAACCAAAAAAAGGGAGGTCTTTGGTTTTCTGAAATTCTCAGTGATTTGAGTGTACACAAGGGTCAAAACATGTTTACACTAAAATGCTGAAGACCCAGGTATGCTCTTGTGAGGGTACCCTCACGCATGCCTCCAAGCCTTGTTATTATTATATGCAAATAGTTCTTTGGCCATTCTTCACATCTTAGAGCCCAGCCCACTCTTGAGAGGATTAGCCAGGGAATAGTGCTCACCTAGACCCTAGAGACATCCTTGAGGCTATTTGGGAAAATCATTCTGGGTGCTTCAGAATATAAACTGACTCTAGTGGAGGGAGCGTGAGATCATGGATCTGGATAAAATAGAATCTACACACATGAAACTGGGTTCAGAACATGAATGGACTCAAATCCTCATGTATAATTGTGTGTACATAGCTGACTGGAATATTGGAGTTGGGACTAAGTTCTGAACAAAGAGAGAGGGAAAAGAGTAGAGAGTAGAGCTCTTTGTTGCATATTCTCAATTCTGGACTATGTGTATATTCTAAGTTTTCTCTGGTATATGACAGAATGAGGCATAGACAAGAGATAAAATATCAGTTAACTTGGAGTTCCTAACTTTAGAATTCTCAATCTCATCATTTTCCTTCACTTTTTAGTCAATGGCTAGCCATTCCAGCAGGAAAAAGGCATATCGCTGAATGATCTATTAATACTACGTTGCCAGTAATAAGTACTTTTAATAAGTACTTTCATTATCCCTGTTTTCTACTGTAATTTCCCCTATTATCCTCAAGAAAAGATATGTAAAACAAAGATACAAATTAAATTATAAGCCATATCATTTATGACAGAATTCTATGTTTAAAAAATTTTTTTAACATTTATTTTTTTTTCAAGAGAGAGAAACACAGTGCGAGTGGGGGAGGGGCAGAGAGAGAGGGAGACAGAATCCAAAGCAGGCTCCAGGCTCTGAGCTGTCAGCACAGAGCCCAACGCAGGACTCATACTCATGAACCATGAGATCATGACCTGAGCCAAAGTCAGCCGCTTAACCGATTGAGCCACCCAGTCACCCCATCTGACAACAGAATTCTGACCCACAGCCTTGGTGGCAGCCAGCCCAAGAAGCCAAGCCACACCTCTATGGTGGTCAGCCCAGAATAGTCAGTACATAAGCAATGACTACCAACTTCTATATGTTTTGCTCTCACTTCCAAATCAACCAATCAGAGAAAGACATATTTGTATGTCTTATGCCTACTTAGCTTCACTGCACTTCTGTCTCTAGCGCAAAATGCACAAGCATTACTTATGACCAACTATTGCTCGCTCTCATGGGATCATCTAAGTCTAAATCCTCTCCTTCTACCAGATAGCCTTCTGTTTATTATATATTTTTTCACTATAATTTTAATTCTTTGTGCCTGTCTCTCTAAATGGTATGATTTCACCAAGGATGCTTTGGACCTTCTGTGTCTATTCTAAGGAATAGTTGACTAGAACAAAAGTACTCATTTGATAATCATCTTAGAAAATAAAGAGAATATGGGCAACATTTTTTACTGGTATATAGAGGCCAACAAACAATATCCTGATTAAAAAATTGCTTCACTAAATGGTTCTCTGGACAAATCTAATGAGCAATTTGGCAAACTTAGGCAATAAGAACTTAGACTCATAAATCTTCACTCTCCTTATTCTCCATTTGACTCTCTGTATCTGGCTCCCACCTTCCCCCATGCCTCTGTGACTGCTCTACTTACACATCTCCATTGACTGCTACCTTCTCTTCTTGTCTAGACCCTTTACCTTTTCCCCAGTGACTGTTCTAAGACCCCAGAATACCATTTTCCTCTAAGGATAAATCCATCCCAATTAGCTGTGTGTGCAGGTTACTATAGAATTCAAACCTTGAATCCATGTTAAATTTAAGACTATAATCAGGGGCTTTCCTAAACACAGAGGAGGCCAGCAACTATTTCTAGGAGCATCAGAATTCTTTTGGATGCATATGACCCAGGGCTGCCGGACCTCTTTCACCTTGTGTGCATATAGTCAGAACCTCAGATGCTAAATTTTGAATGACAAAAGACAATGGAACCTATCCAGAAAGGGACCTCCTTTCTATAAAAAAAAAATTCTACAATAAACCCAAGGGTTAAGAGAGACCCCAAAAGTAGGAAAACATATCCTAAAAGTCTATTGAAACACTCCCAGTAAAAATCAATTTGATCGTAATTCAGTAATGCAAATAGAGAAAAGATGATGTCAGGATGGGAACTGTCTACTTACCTAAACTACAGGTGTTGTAACACCTGGCAGAATATTTTGAGATTGTTTTTGAAGAATAATAAGATGAGATTCAAACTATGGCCCTGCCATTCAAACTGCTGGGGGAACATTTCCCAACAGACCCCCTACTGACAAGGACACTTGTAAGTATTTTAAACAGAAAGGATATTTTGAACAAAAGAATATCCCATCTTACAAAAAAGAAAGTAGAACCAAGAAAAAAAAAAACCTCATCTCAGATCAAAGACGACACACGAAGGAAAGGAAAAAACATCCATTATCCTGCTTTACCCTTAAACACTCAAGGTGAACGAACTATAAATATATATGGTCAACCTCATAAATTTCTGGTACATATGGGCATCATTCCTATATTAAATCTGTTTACTTTTGCTTCACTTCTTCCTGGGCATAAATATAGCACACAGGTGCTAGATATTTATAATAGCCCAGGTTTTCCCCATGTTTTAGCACTTAAATGTAACCCTTGGACCTTTGACTAAACAGCTTTATTTCCTGCTCTGTGATACTATCCTTAAGAATTTAACAGGGAGGGATTTACTTTGAAAATGGAATTGTAATATTAAGTGCACACCAGAAGGACTATTTCTTGAGGTTCCAGAGGACTGCAGTATTCAGATCAAGTTGTGTCTGCTCTAGATAGAGCTTTGCCTTCTCCATTGTTTTTGATGCATACCCCAATTGAAGATCTTAACACTTATCCTGATACTATATGGACTAAAAATTCCACTGGCATAGGAAAAACAATTGGATTAGAACCTATTAAAGTTAAGACAGATCTTGCCAAAGTATTGCAAACTTCCCCAGTATCTCTTGGAGCCAGAAGCAAAGAAAAGAAAACCTCTAGTTGAAGACCTTATGTCCAAAGGCCTTCTCATACTCTCTTTTAGCCGGTGTAACACTTCTGTCCCGCCAGCATAAATAACGGATGAAGATTTTGATTTGTTCCAGATTTTAGAATATTAAAAAAATATCTCTCTCTTCTCAATAGTGCTTAGACCAAATGTCATCTCAGTATCAAATCTCCCCAAAGTGACCTGTTTCAACATAGTGGATTTTTTTCTGCTCTTTTCAAAGTGTACCGTTAGCCCAGGACAGTTAATACTTGTGGTGGCCAGTGGTACATGTGGAAAGTTATGCTCTAGGGGTTCACTGAAGCTTCCTCAAATTTTTCTCAGGTCTTTATTCAAATATTAGATCTAAATTTCTTGTGTCACTCAGTTTAGATACAATACGTGGATGATTTGTTCAAAGAACAAATACTTTGTTTAGGGAACAAGGAAGCCTATAAAAAAAAATTCCATTTGTTTGCCTCAGCCTTAGCAGAAAAGGGACATAAAGTTTCAAAAGGTAAATAACAAACTTGCCAAACCGGTTCATTATTTAAAATATGGCTGGGGCGCCTAGGTGGCTCAGTCAGTTCAGCGTCCGACTTTGGCTCACATCATGATCTCACAGTCCGTGAGTTCAAGCCCCACGTCTGGCTCTGTGGTGACAGCTCAGAGCCTGGAGCCTGTTTCAGATTCTGTGTCTCCTCTCTCTGCCCCTCCCCCACTCATGCTCTGTCTCTGCCTCTCTCTCTCTCTCTGTGTCAAAAATAAACATTAAAAAAAGTTTAAAGTATGGCCTATCTAGGTGGGAAAAACATTCTCCAAATAAATTAAAGATTATCTAAACATAGTATAGAGCCCTCATCACATGATAACTTAAAGAATTTCTAGGTTCATCAGGATATTGAAGGAAATGAGTGTCAAGTTTTTCTGAGATTGCAGCAGCTTTTTATAAACTGACCAAGTGATGAGAAGAGATCCTCTCCTCTTGGAGCCCAAGCATGAACAGGTCTTCCTACCTACAAAGACCCTTTTGTCTACTTATGCATGTGCACTTTGGGCGGGTCCTTGGGCTTTTAACCTAATGTCATGGGAACCATCAAAAACCCATCATGTACAGTAGCTTCACCCTTGACCTGGATGCAAGACTTACCCTCCTTGGTTGTAGAGCGACCATTGCCACTTCAAAACTTGATGCTTTGTGGACTAGTTCTAGACAACGCATTTGGATTTATGGTCCCTCACACCATATAGCCTCACTATTGATTGAGAACACACAACATTTTCCAGCAATCAAGTTAATCTCTTGAGATGCTGTTACTCTTTCCTTCTCAAATACTGTTTCCTGTTACAACTTCTAGAATCTTACACTCTCTATTCTCTTGCCCTACCAGAAAAAGGGAACCTAACAGTTGTCTTACTTCAGGTAGGGAACCTTATGCACTTTGCTCATATTTATTGAGACTTTCATTGAGAACCATGACCTATTATTATTTCTTAGTGAGTCATACCTCAAGGTTGGAACTAGAGGCTGTGAAAGCAAGATGTGTTTTCACTAAATTAAGCTCTCCTTTAGAATATAGTTTTCTATCTGAGGTAAAAATCAACCCAGAAGGCCTAACTTTTGGCACTTAGAAAAACTTGTAAACTAGCCACAGAGCAGATAGTATAAACATTCATATAGATAATAAACATGGTTTTGGCATAGGACATGGCTTTCTGATGCTTTAGAAACAAAAGAGGCTTCGTATGTCTGCTGCAGCATCCACAAAAATGCACAAAAAGGTGAGAAACCTTATTTTTAATTTTTAAATTTTATTTAAATCCAAATTAGTTAACATATAGTGTAATAATGATTTCAGGAGTAGAATTTAGTGATTTACCACTTACTTATAACACCCTGTGCTCATCCCAGCAAGTGCTCCCCTTAAGGCCCATCACACATTTAGCCCATCTCCCCACTCAGCACCCCTCCAGCAACCCTCAGTTTGTTCTCTATATTTAAGAGTCTCTTATGGTTTACCTCCCTCTTTCTTTTTAACTTGTTTTCCCTTCCCTCCCCTTATGTTCATCTGTTTTGTTTCTTAAATTCCAAATATAAGTGAAATCATATATTTCTCTTTCTCTGACAGACTTCTTTTGCTTAGCATAATACATTCAGTTCCATCCATGTTGTTGCAAATGGCAATATTTCATTCTTTTTGATCACTGAGTAATATTCCAGTGTGTGTGTGTGTGTGTGTGTGTGTGTGTGTGTACACCACGTCTTCTTTATTCATCAGTCAATGGGCATTTGGTCTCTTTCCATACTCTGGCTATTATTGATAGTGCTGCTATAAACATAGGGGTGCATATGCCCCTTTGAATCAGCATTTTTGTATCCTTCGGATACCTAGTAGTACAATTTCTGGGTCATAAGGTAGTTCTATGTTTAACTTTTTGAGGAACCTCCATACTGTTTTCCATAGTGGCTGCACCAGTTTGCATTCCCACCAGCAGTGCAAAAGCGTTCCCTTTTCTCCACATCTTCACCAACATCTGTTGTTTCCTGAGTTGTTAATGTTAGCCTTTCTGACAGGTGTGAGATGGTATCTCATTGTGGTTTTGATTTGTATTTCCCTGATGGTGAGTGATGTTGAACATCTTTTCATGTGTCTGTTAGCCATCTGGATGTCTTCTTTCAAAAAGTATCTTTTCATGTTGTTGAGAAACTTTTAAATGTGCTGTTACTTCCTAGAGGGCTGGCTTTTATAAAGTTTGAGACCCATGTAAAATATGGGAAGGAAAGGAAAATCTCTACCAGATGATTATGAAAAACAAGCAGGATTAATTAAGGTTATGATCCCATCTAAACCTTCAAAGGATATGCCTCCAGAAAGGTTCAAAAGGCAGTTAGGAAATATCACTGTTTAGCTCCTTCTTTTGGAAAGGAAGAATGGAAAAAATCTGGTTGTACCCTTCACTCAGGTAGTGTCTATGATCACAAGATGGCTGGTTGGTGGCACCACATGATTTCAAAATTGTATTAACGAAATTTCTTCATGCAACCACTCATCATGTTATAGACAGATGGCTCATTATCTTAAATCAACATTAGCCAGGAAACTAAAAATAACCAAGAGAACCTATATTCAGGTCAGGCCATGAAAAACTTTAAAGATATGGCATGAACATGAATCAAAGCCTTGTGAGCCATTTGACCACGTCAGATGAATTTTATCTATCTCCTATTTTCCGCGGGATCTGAGTGTGTTTCCATTATTATAATATGGATTTTAGAATGGGTTAAATCCTTTTTTTGCTCAAAAGATGCAGTCTCTAAAGTGCTGCTTGATTTTGTGTTTTCTGCTTAGGTTTAGCAACTTTTATATCAGGTGACTGAGGCACAAATTTATGGGAAACACAAGATAACTCTGTAAGGTGTTATCTCTTACTCAAAAACTCCACTGTCCTCAATATCCTTTTGGAAAGGTTGAAAGATTAAATAACATCTATAGGTATCCCCAGCAAAATTTTCAGAAACCCTTGAGTTCTCTTAGGCAAAGTTACTCCCACTACCCCTTATGATATATGGTTCACTCCCTTGGGGACATATCTGTTATCCTTCTATGAACTGAAAACTGGAAGGCCCATGCATTTAGAGATGTCATTTTTGATACTGGACTCTGCTTCACAGGCACAGGCATGGCAAAATATTTCAAGGGACTCTGGTACTATACTCACTCTTATTATTAACAGATTAAGTCTGCCTTTCTACAGCATCAATATCATCTTTAGTCTCTTCATGACCTTCAATCAGGAGATTTGTATATTGGAGAAGACATCAGAGAAAAGCTTTTCTTGAAACTCATAGCAGTACCTAATAAGATTATTTCCTAATAACAAATGAAGCCGTGAAACTCCAGAAGGTCAGTCTTGGGTTCATGTTTCACAACTGAAAAAGCCATTGGGAATTCACGCAATTAGAAGTCTAACAATAGATGAATTCAAACTGAGGATTCTCAGAAATCTAGAAGCTGCTTATCTTAAGAAATAGGCAGCCAGTTCAAGACCTTTGGAACAAGCTGATGACCTTGGAATGTAGACAGACCACCAAGACCCCTGTGTCTGTCTTGTTTTTCTCTGTTTGCTTATAATCATTTTTTTTCCTTGATTGTAGACTACTCTAATGGCCTTTTTCTCTTTTCTTTTTATTATAATTTTTAGATCAGAATATACTAATGCCTTACTAGTGCCATACTAATTCTTAGATAAACTAAACGGTAGCCACTGCCCTCAATCTTACCAACTGCCACATATGCCACCCATCCCTGGATCTTATGATAAAAACCTTTGGGCAATTCTAGTCTCGTCACATGAGACCATACATAGGAAATTACAGCTGATGGCATTTCTACTTGAATCTAGATGGAAATGACTTTCAGCAACTCAAACTGCAACTTTGCTAGTGTTTCTTTCTCTTAGAAAAAGAGCAAATTATTACAATCCATTGATCAGATCATAAGTAAATCTAAATGTAAGTTCAATAGTCTTTGCAAGTTAGCAAGCTAAATACTTGCTAAATGAAGAAAATAATAGAGATGCAAATATGTAATACAGGTAATGTGAGGCCTTGCTCTGAGCTTTTGCCACATACAAATCATCTTTTTTATCCTGGAGTTCCATGTACTCTTACTTCCTTTGTACGTTAGAGATGCCTGGTCCTCATTGCCTCATATTAACACTCCTGCACCTTTGGAATTCTAAGACAAAGTGTAGAAAGCCTAATTCTATAAATCACCAAGGCTGGGAATTCTTATTCATGTATGAGCTCCAAAAGGAGATCACGTTTGATTATTGAGGCATTCCCCGTGGGAGGATTACTGACTCACTATTTATGCAGACTATCAGAGAAGTGTATGATTGGTGGCAATCATACAACTAGAAGAGGCAATAAAAAAGTTATCACTAACTGACAGAAGTTACCATCAGTGATACCACCAATGATACCATCAATGATACTATCAATGGAATACTTGGAATGGATACTATCAATGGAATACTACATGAAATACAAATCCATCTTAACTCATGGGCATGAATACAGATGGACAATTGTATTGCTCTAAGTTTGTTGTTGGCTAGTCATTTTGGTGTCTAAGCCATTGCCAATATTTCTTGCTCTGCTTGGATCAGTAATGCAGGCAGGATAGAACAGGCTATGTATTGGCTTTAGGATAGAGCTACTTGGCTGTCAGGTTAATTCTTATGGACTATGGATTAGTTCTCTTGGCCTGAGTTGAGCAATTGGGGTTCCCTGTTCCAAAGATTTAATAAAGAGTATTAATTATTCTTGTTTTAGTCAGTGTTCATGGTGCTGGGTCATTGCATTCTTTCTGGAGCCTTAGGTGACCTTGTGCAGTCACTTTCTTGTCAGATGTTTGCCATGATATAACAACACAAAAGTCAAGAAGATCTCATGATGCAATGGACTGTGGAGAAAACTGACGTGGCCTGAGCAGTGAAGACCTGGGTCTTTAGCCGTTCATGAATTGTGCAGTCTCTCTCAAGTTGTAAAAATGACCAAAGAGGCAGGGAGTGGAGGTGGTAGATGGGCTGTGAGACTGAATGGTCTACAGTCAATGGTCAGACCAAGTGTGATAATGGGACTCTGGTCCACAAACCGTGGTGGCATCTGTTCCAGTAAGCCAAACCACATCTCTGCAGCAGTTGGTCCAGAATGGTCAGTGATTGCTGGCTTCCCTCTTTTCTTAACCCTGCCTCCAGCTTAGAACCAAGCAGAAAAGGCTGGGTACGTTCCTGAAACCAGTCACATAAGATGTCTTATTTCTAGTTAGTTTACCTCCAGCTTCCCTATGCCAACAACTCCGATCAGAATATATCTAAAGCCCCCCACCCCACCCCTGCACACATTTTTTAAAAAACTATGAGGCTTTCCCACTCTCCTGCCTTCACTGAGTCTGTGAAATGCAACTCGTGGTAGCTGACTCCCTTGCATATAAAGCTCTGAGTAAATGTCATCTGTTTGCTCTCCTTTAGGTGGTTTTTTGTTAATTCTACAGCCCTGAGCCATAACCCCTGTTACCTGAATCGAATATTTTAAGTGTTACTTGAGGTTAGTAGTTATTAAAATGTTAGTGTACATCAGAATCACCTGGAAGGATTGTTAAGCCACAGATGGCTGGGCCTTTACCCCCAGAGTTTATAATTCAGTAGGTCTTGGGTCGGGCCAAGGATGAGCACTTTAGTTTTCAGATGATGCTAATGTTGCTGGTCAGCTGACAGCATTTTTGAGAAATGTCACCTTATACTGCCAATATGATTTAGTAACAACAGCAATAATACCTGAATTTATGTGGTGTTCTTGCTCACTGTGAGACAATTGTGTAAAATCTATGGACCCAAAGACATGTTTTAAAACATGACCTTCTTTGGAAACATACACCTTGACTTGGAGTTATGAGGTTATAAGGGAGAGAAATGAATTTGATCAGAGTCAGAGGGAAATGTCTCCACCTTGCCCATAATTATGATTTGTTTTGTCCTTCTAGGGTAATTAGCCATACTTCAGCAAAGGGAACTAGGAGGCTTTGTACTTACTCATCCATGATCTAAGGCTGAAAAGGCAACCTCCTTACCAAATTGAAAAGGTGAAAAGAAAATTATTGGGGTTAAGTTAGTTATGATCGCCTCTTACCAGAAGAAAGATGAATAGGTTAGCAATGGTATCTGGCCACTAATTGTTAACTCCCTTAGTAAATTCTATTGTCATTTGAGTGGAAATAGTGATGCAGAAAGCTGAGAGTAGAGCAAGGATGTAGACGCAGTTCTTGCCAAGGCAGTGAAGAAGACAAAATGACTCAAGGTGACATTAAGAATCAAAGGGTTGGCGGTGAGTCTCCCTTGGGAAGCTCATGGTCTTACTGCTGCATATAGATCTTGGCTGGCCTGTGGATGTCCCCCCCCCACCCTACCCCACCCCACGCACCAATATTCACCATTCTCTTATGCCAGCATTAGTTTTCCTCCTTGTTTTACCTTACTTATGTTCCTCACAACTTAAATACATAACCAAATGATGCTCTTTGTTTTCAACTTTATTTTGCATTTTTGCTTGAATTGTCTGGAAAAACAAACATGATAAATCTCACCATAAATTGGACAGGTTCCTGTGTAATCTGCCTTTCTCAGTTAAGATTTACTCACAATAAAAAGAACGGTCAAGTACTTCCTTCTTTGTGCATTCTACACCAGAAGGCATTTATCGACAGTACATTGAGGAAACATTTTTTTATGGTAGCCAGTTTTGGTCTTTGCTTTTTAAAATTTGAAAAACGGAACCAAATTAAAAAAAAAAAAAGACCACGGTAATGATTAAGGGGTGAAAACAAATCTGAAGGGGAGCTGTTTAAAGAATTGGATTGTTTAGCTGAGTAACAGAGCAGATTCGAGGTTGCATTGAAGGGTCTACCTTGTGGTCAGTCATTACCACCTAATAATTTTTTATGAATGACATCTGGGAGAATGAAGAATGAAACCAATTACAATTTCTAATGGAACATTTGATCTAGTCAATGATTCTGAGGCACCAAATGCCTTCAGGAAGCTTTCTTCTCAGCTGGAACCTAATTTTACTGGAGCCATTTTACTCTGTATGATAATGCAGCTGTCCTTTGTGGCTTCTCTGAGGTCAAAAAGGCATCACTGTGTGCTGTTTAGGAGTAAGTTTCTTTCTAAATAAGATCTGACTGGGTCATTACCCAGAAGCAATAATTGGGCCATCGGGGACAAGATGAGCTCAAAATGAAAGAATTATTCACTGGCTAAAGATGATAAGCCACTAAGGCAAAAAAAAAAAATCAGCTAAGACCACAGATTATGTCATCGGAATTAGGGCTTTCTCTTGCTTATTTATATGGGAGAAAGAACTGACCATATAAGGCTTGTTTAAGAAATATTTTGAGGTGGCAGTTTTAACCAAAAGTGATTATTGCTACCCCCTACCAAAAAAAGAGAGAAAATTATAAAATTCCAGTTACTGTAAGCCAGTCAACAGTTGAGGAAATACTATGTATATTTAGAGAAGAAACAATATTACTTATGAAAATACTACTTAAACATGGCTATGTGGGAATTGGGCTGCTTCCAATAAATTTTTAGCAAGCATTTCATATTTTTAAAATTAATAACTTGATTTAGCATATAAGACATTATTATGAACAATGTTTTTTACACATGTACTTGTAGTAAAAGAAATGCTTTGAAAATAGGCATTTTATATAAATGATACAGAAATATTTTCATCACCTTGGAACAAATATCTGATCTCATTTGCATTGTTTTTATTTTTATTTATTTATTTATTTATTTATTTATTTATTTAATTTTTATTTTTTTTTCAACGTTTATTTATTTTTTGGGGGACAGAGAGAGACAGAGCATGAACGGGGGAGGGGCAGAGAGAGAGGGAGACACAGACTCGGAAACAGGCTCCAGGCTCTGAGCCATCAGCCCAGAGCCCGACACGGGGCTCGAACTCACGGACTGCGAGATCGTGACCTGGCTGAAGTCGGACGCTTAACCGACTGCGCCACCCAGGCGCCCCTGTTTTTATTTTTTATTATAAATCTGAAAATAGGGATCAGTGTGTTTTGTAGTTCAGTTGCTAAACTGCCAAAAATAAAATAATAAAACTTCATCTTTAATTGCAACCCGCAAAGGGATTACTTGCTTGCTTTCTTGGTTTTCTTCAACATAAAAAGAACTTGTTATGAATAGAAAACAAAGAAAATAATAGCTCTGTGCTTACATATTTTCATATTTTATTTTTATTTGGAGAGTTTTTTTTTTTTTTTTTAAATTTTTTTTTTCAACGTTTATTTATTTTTGGGACAGAGAGAAACAGAGCATGAACGGGGGAGGGGCAGAGAGAGAGGGAGACACAGAATGGGAAACAGGCTCCAGGCTCTGAGCCATCAGCCCAGAGCCTGACGCGGGGCTCGAACTCACGGACCGCGAGATCGTGACCTGGCTGAAGTCGGACGCTTAACCGACTGCGCCACCCAGGCGCCCCTGGAGAGTTTTATTAAAAGCATATTGTTGTATGTGGTATGTATCTAAGTTTCTATTAACAGACCTATATTACGTATAGCACTAATGTGAACAGTATTTTCTCAGCCTAGTATTCGAAGGTAAACATGCAAAGCACACCTTATTCACAAGTCCTAGTGGGTGTTATTCCTGCAAGTTATGGTGAGACTATACCTTTAGATTTAGTGCCTTCATATTAAGGCAACATAATTGTGGTCTTTAGTTTACTTTGAAAATTAGTTGTTTGCAATCTAGAGTAGTTGATTGTTTGCAATCTATAGCAACATTGTAGTTAAAGTTCACAAAAGACTATTTAAATCCATTATTTAAATGAGAAAGTGACTCAGCTGAGCCACTGTGAGAAAGTGGGCTTAGTTAAGGCTTGTGAGCACATGGTAGGATGATCAACTATCCCAGTTTGTCCAGGACTGAAAGGTTTCCCAGAACACGAGGCTTTCAGTGCTAAAACTAGGACCATCCCAGGGAAAACTGGGAAGAGTTGGTCACCCTAATACATGTCTTCTGATGGCTCTCCTTGAAGGAACATTCCCACCCTAAACTCCAACCAGAGACAACACTGAGCCAGCCACTCTACCATCTCACCTTAGGGCATCATTGCAATGGAAGCGAGGGAACGAGGAATGCAGATTTCTTGGGGAAAAGCACCAGAGTAGTAAGGAAAGGATGTTAGGTTGTACTGTAAGTGTGAAGGAAAGCCATTGGAAAGTATTAAGTGGGTGTGGCCTGATCTGACTTATGATTTAATAGAATCCGTCTGCAGGTGGAGGTTTGACTGTAGTAAGGCAAAGGTGAAACAGGATGGCCATTTAAGGGTCTTTGCAGAAGTTCTGGAGTCATTATAGGGTGGATTTGGTAGAAAGGAGTTGAATTGCAATGTATTTTGAATATAGAACCAATAAGATTTATGCATGGATGGGATGCAAAGTGTGAGAAAAAGAGAAAAACCAAGGATTATTACAAAGTTTTTGCCCTGAACAATTGGGTAATTGGTGTTGCCTTTTACTTAGATAGCAAATGCTAAAAGAACTGATATAGGGGAAAATCAAGAGTTTGTTTTGGGTGAAAGTTTGATAGATTTATTAGAAATTCAAATAAATATCAGGTAGGCTATTGGCTACAAAAGACTGGAGTTTAGGGGAAATACTTAGCTAGAGTTTAGAGAGGTAAATCTAATGGTTATTGATGTTTATATTGATGTTATTTGAAATAATGGGACTGACTGGGTTCATCTGAAAAGTGAAGGAAAAAGTTGAGGACTAAATCCAAGGAACTTCAACATTTAGAGTTTAGAAAGAGGTGAAAGAGTTGACACAGGAGTCTGGAAAGGAGAAGCCAGAAGGGAAACTAGGATAATTTAATGTCATGACATCAGGAGAAGACAGAGTTTCAAGAAGGAAGGAACAATTAAGGATATCGAATGTTAAAATTTCAAGTAAGACGAGGATTAATGATTTTGATTGGATTTGGTAATATGTATGTAAACTACATACATATTAGACAATGTAAACTACTCTTACGAGGGTAGTTTCCATGCAGTTTTGGGGATAAAAGCATGACTGGCGTAGGTTTGAGAGAGCATGACGAGGGAGAATAAATGGACCCAGACAGTGTGGTCTGATGACGTAAGTTACCACTATGTAAATTTCATTGAATGTGGTAGCACTTAATGTTTTTAATAGCTGGGCTGTACTTAAGTATATTGCACACTTGTGAGTTCAAAATATTCTTCATAAAATCATGCCTAATTCTAATTTGTGCTTTTTCTTTAAAAAGCTAGTTTGTGGCTATTGTGGCTATATTGCCCTTATAAGCAGGCTGTGGCCACCATTACAAAGCTATAATGAAATGACACACCCATGCCTCGTGCTGAGATAATCTAGGTAAAAAAAATCATAGGCTTTTCATAAAAAGCTTATACACTGTGAGTTCCGAATCATTACTGTTAACAGATGATCAGTCTTGGCCCTCACACATCAATATAGAATGGAAAGTCAACTTCCACCCTTTTTTTCAAGTTGATGACATCTTGGCCTTAAATTATAGTCATAATAGTAGTGGATAGCAACAATGGTAGTTACGTTAGTACTTAATATTTTACTGTATTGCAGTTGCTTAATACAAGATCATAAATGAGTATGCTTTTTTTTTCTTTTTCAGTGCTAGATTTCAGTGTGAACAATTTCAGTATTAAGTATTGAGCATGCACACTGCACAGTGCTAAGGGTTAGGTGTTAAGAGAAAAAAAAAATGAAGATCGATCCTGAGTTAGCTCTGACTATAGACTGGTTCAGATTCAAATACAGGCTAGCATAAAAAATTGGACAAAATTTTTACTTTGGATCACAACCAAATCTGCAGATAAGCAAAGCAAAGGGCAGACAGGAAGCCAAGGTTAGAAGCGAATGGATGCTGTTCCAGAATGCCTTCCTCGTTCTTCACAGAAGCTAGCCCAACTTCCATGTCCCCAGTAGCCAGCATGGAGTGAGGAATCTCAGGTCATGAGAACCCAGGGCTCTAGGCTTGCTGCTTTTTCTCATGTTATGCTGGGCAAGAATAATTCTTGGAGGGAAAACTTCAATTAACTTTTAGGAAAAAAGAAAATTTGGGAATTAGAGAGAGAGGTGGATGATGATCACTTGGTCTTATTTTCTGTCAAGACCTTATGTGCTAAAACCAGTAAACACCAATTACCAGGGAAGGGGGTGTCTTGTTCAAATGCAAATTCTGATTCAGTAAGTCTCCAAGATGAGGTGGGTGCTGCTGGTTAGGGCACAGACTTTTAGTAGTGAGGAGCTAAATGCTTAACATGGTGAATTAGAGTAAGATGGAAAAGACAAGTTTAGGACAAATTGTGGAGGGTTCTGAAGATCAGATTGAAGAGTTAGATTTTTATTTTTATTTTTTTAATGTTTATTTATTTTTGGGAGAGAGTGTGTGAGTGGGGGAGAGGCAGAGAGAGAGGGAGGCACAGAATCTGAGCAGGCTCCAGGCTCTGAGCCGTCAGCACAGAGCCCAATGCAGGGCTTGAACTCATGAACCTTGAGATCATCACCTGAGCCAAAGTCAGACACCTAATCGACTGAGCCACACAGTCACCCCAGAGAGATTTTTAAATGTAGAAGATGGGGCACCTATTGATGGATTTAGATCAACTGCCATGAAGTCGTGATTTTAGAACTAGTCATAAATTAGACAACGCAGAGATCAGACAGGATGGCATAGATTTCTGAGAAGTTGAAAACACTTGATGGGATTTGGAGATATTTAAAATATGTTTGAGGCAAAGAAGATAGTCAATAAAAATCCCAAAGTTGTGAGACAAGATGAAGAGAAAGATACTTCCATTACAAAAATTGTTAAGCAAGGAATGTTGGTGGATGGTGAAAAATGAATACTTCCCCTTCTATCTAGAGATATGCTAATATCGTTAATAATATTGGCAGAAAATAAAGGAAAAACCAGCCTTTAACTGAGGGCTAATAAATATGTGCATACCAAAAGACGGTGACATGTTTGGGGGAAAAATTAAACTTTAAATTTTTGAAAGAGTATTATTGTGAATTGCAGAGTGAAAGAATAAAGGAAATGAATGGAAATGAGAACTTATATCCCAAAATAGATATGAAACTTCTGGAGCAACATATAAACATTGCAGGGTAGAGAGCAAACAAGCTTCAGCTGAGGTATAATTCATAAAACATCAGCTGGAGTATGTCATTCAAGCTACTTACATAATTATAGTCCAATACTTCTGCTGCCTTTGTTACTTATGTCGCTCAGTTTATTACTGCAACTTAGAACCAGCACTTTAGGTGATTCATTAAGAGAGACAGAGACAGAGACAGAGAGAGAGAGAGAGTGAGTGTGTGTGTGTGTGTGTGTGTGTGTGTGTGTGTGTGTGTGATGTATTTTTTTTAAAATTAAAGATGCCCTACCCTCATTTAACTCTAAGAAGATTTTGATTATAAAGTGGCTGTAATGAGTGTTTTGATGACAAAGGCTTGAGCTCTTAGAATATTCTTTTTGTTCCTTGTACGGAATCATCTGGTAGTAGTGCTGTGGGAGAAACTTCTCATTGTGTGCCAGCGTCTATCTCTTTCTTTTTTCCATAGCACTGCATTTTTATTTACAGAAGTGTCCGGTTACAGACTAATTTTCCCAGCTTTCCTCATGGCTAGATACGGTCATTTTGGCCAATGTGATATGAGTAGAAGTGATTTATGAGACCCCTTTAAAGAGGAATCGGGTTGTGCCCTCCTACCGCAGTTTCCTCCTACATCTGCTTATTCAAACATGGACATGGTGGTAAAGCAGACTAGGAAGAACATGAATGTGGTGCGGTGAGAGCAGAGCATGAGGTGATGTGAGCCTGGTTTCCTACATCCATGAGTTGCCAATCACCCACACACTCACACCCTTTCAAGAAAGAGAAGCACATTTCAATATTGTGTATTTGGGGCTTTGTTACAGCAACCAAACCTGTGTTCTAATAAATACAAGGCACTTTGAGGAAGGTCAAAACCTAGTGTACCTCTAGACCTTCATCACTAAACAGAGGCCCTCTTTTATATCAGTGGGGTGTTAAGTATTAGAGTAGCCTTCCACATTGACCTTTGTCCCTAATCTTTCTATACCTGTTCATCCAGCCCTTTCAGTTCTGGAAAGCTGAACATAGTTTTCTCCCCCAAGTCCACTATACACAAATATACACAAATATACACAATCCTATTCCTTGTAAATTCCTAATTGATTAACTAGCATAACATGGCCATTATCTCCTTGTTGTACAGTGCCCTTCCTTCCTGGTTTCAACTGGTGTCTTTTTTTTTTTTTTTAAGTTTATCTATTTTGAGAGACAGAGACAGAGAGAGAGAGACAGAGAGAGTAGGGGAGGGGCAGAGAAAGAGAGGGGGAGAGAGAATCCCAAGCAGGCTCTGCACTATCAGCCCAATGCAGGGCTCCTACTCAAGAACTGTGAGATCAGGACCTGAGCCAAAATCCAGTCAGATGCTTAACCAGCTGAGCCACCCAAGAGCCCCTCAACTAGTTTTTTTTTTTTTCCCCAAAGATGTATAGTCCTCTTTAAACTGGGAAATGAAATATTTGCTTGAGTATGCTGTGGTTCCATATCCTCATTTCCTTTTGTGTCAGACTACTCAAATGATGAGACTTTGTACACTGTCTTCAAATAGTACCATATAAAAACTCTTCCATTCTAAATATGTTATTGAAACTACCTTTTCATTTAATTTAATTTATTTTTTTTTAATTTTAGTTCATCTCATTTTAATGTGTATTTAGTTTTGAGAGAGAGAGAGAGAGAGAGAGAGAGCACAAGCAGGGGAAAGCAGAGAGTAAGGGAGACACAGAATCCGAAGCAGGGTCCAGACTCTGAGTTCTCAGCACAGAGCCTGAGGTGGGGCTCAAACTCATCAACCGTGAGATCATGACCTGAGGTGAAGTCAGACACTTTACCAACTGAACCATCCAGATGCACTGAAACTGCCTTTTTATTTTATTTTATTTTATTTTATTTTATTTTATTTTATTTAAAAATTTTTTTTAAAAATATTTATTTATTTTTGAGGTTGAGACAGCATGTGAACAAGGGAGGAGCAAAGAGGGAGGGAGACATAGAATCTGAAGCAGGCTCCAGGCTCCGATTATTAAAATAATAAATTCTAATTTAAAAACCCTAGAAAATATAAAGGACAGAAACCTAATCCCTAATCTACCATCTAGGATACATTAACATATAATAAATATATATTATGGAATATTTTCTGAATATTAAGATATATACCAAATATGAACTAATTATATAATATTTATATTAGTTATACTTGGTATATATCCTAGTATTTGTATTTGGTATATATTATGTATATAACTATGATATTTGGTATAAATATTATCAGTATTAGGATGCATGCCAAATGTTATATATAATATAAAATTTCATAGTATGTATTAAAAATGATATTGGTGTGCATCCTAGTATTTATAATTATATCTATTTTTATATTTCTTTTATATAATGAAATCATACCACATATGCCTGTTTTTTTATGCTCTTTTGGATGAATAATATAGTTTGGACCTCCTTCCTCACCAATAAGGAAGGAATACCTAGAGAATATTATATTAAAGAGATATGCATGAATTTATTTTTAGAATTACTCCTTTAAACATCTGTACTGTTATGGTTGTACATTTGAACTGTTTTCAGTTTCTGCCATTATAAATAGTGTTAAAATACTTACTGTACATGCTTGCTTTCTCCTTTTTGTTCTCAACTGATGTTGGTTTCCTTTCCATGTGAGTATTTTCCTCTGTAGTCTCCCATATTCAAATCAAGCAGTGTAAGATGGAAATCTGATCCTACTTCTCCATCAAACCTGCTCTTTTTTCCTTTTCTCATTGGTATCTGTCTACCAGAATTTGTATAGCCATTTCCCCATTCATTTTGGCACTTAATTGTATATGGTCTTCAATTAATCATAATTGTATGCGTGTTAATAGTGAGATCTATTAGGCAAGGAAGGCATAGGCTTCTATAACCCCTGATTGACTCAGCACCATTACTTCCAAAAAGCTGTATCTCTTGCTTGAGAAATTTCATTCCTCACTTATAGGTGGTGTGTGTGTGTGTGTGTGTGTGTGTGTGTGTGTGTGTGAGAGAGAGAGAGAGAGAGAGAGAGAGAGAGAGAGAGAGAGAGAGAGAGATGGAGACAGAGATGGGAGGGGAAGGGGCTAGGGAGAGAGGTTAGAAGTTTTGTCCTGCTTTGTTTTATATCTAAGACTGTCACTGCACCCAATTCCCAGAATAAATTTGCCAAGGATCACTTCACTTTGGTCAGCTCAGTTGACATCTGACCAAGAGCATCATGTTTTGATGCAGTCATGGAATACCACATGTGAGGAAGGCGATGGGAGGACAAAAATGGAGCGGGGGCAGCAAGGAAAAGAACAAAGGTCTGGAAGCAAAAATGTGCTAGGAAGAGACAAATGGGCAGAGCAAAATTACTCAAAATGAAGTCTATGTTTAGAGACTGAGAACTAGAGCTTTCTTTTTACATCACTCTGGTTAGCAGTCACAAATATAGAGGGTCTCGACTTGGGTTCTTATCCCACTAGGCCACATGCTAAGAGGCCACATGTTAATTCTATATCTTCATGGGCCTCAGTTTGTGAATTGGAGGTATTATTTACTGTCCCGACTATATCAGTATAGCTGAAATATCAAGTTATGTAACAAATGTGCTTCAAAAACTATACAAATATGTGCCAGATTGCATTTTCTGAAGGTGGGTATGTAGCATCTCCTATGCCTTGTGGCCTTGCTACTCTCCATCGAGAACCCTTTGCCCTTGTATCTGAGTGGGCTTGTGACTACTTCAACCAATACAGTATATGGCAGATGTGATGCTATGATAGTTCAAAGCTAGGCCATGAGAAGCAATGCAGATTCTGCCTTGTTTTCTGGAACACGCTCCTGAGATCCTTGAGCTACCATGTAGGAAGCCCAACTACCCTGAGGCTGCTCTGTTCCGATGATGTGTTGACCCCATCAATAGGCCAGGTGTAGATGCTGAGTGAAGATGCTTCCAAATGATTGCAACCCCTTCCCTGCCCCCAGTCTTCTCAGCTGAGTCCCGAGACATCATGAAGCAGAGACAAGGCATGTTCACTGCACCCTGTACAAATTTGTGACCCATAGAATCTTTGACCACAACGAGATACTTGCTTATGATCTAAAGTTTGGGATGGTTTGTTATACAGCAAATAAAACCAGAACAAAATCTAACAGACGACAGTCATTATTATCATGATCACTTGGTGTAGGAAAACATGCTAGTATCATGTGGTTTAATCTCTGATGAAAAGCAAAGGTGCATGAGTTCAAAGCTACAGTTAGGAAGGAACAGAGATTATCATCAGTGTTGCCTCAAAACTGTTGTTTTCGGACAAAGAATGTCTGTGGATGCTTAGTCTATAACAAATTAGAGACTTTTCCCTGGCATCAGCTGGGACTAAGAGACTCACCAAGATACTCTGGCCTTGGTCTTTCACAACGAACCTCATAGAGGTGCAGGCTGCCCCAATCCCCAAGTGCTCTCCTTGTGTCTCTGCCAGACCGAACATCCTGAGCCAGCTCACACAAACTGTCTCCCTGATCCAGAGCAGCTGTCTAATTACAATTTTGTTATTATTAATTACAGAGCAGAAAATCATTTGTAATTAGCTCAGCCTAAATCATAGTTTAAACAGCCAAAAATTACATTACAAACTAAAGTGTAATTAAAGCACTACACTAAAGTGTTTATTTAAACCCAGTTTAGTTACTGCAAATTTTTCAATCAGCTTCTCAGGCTCATACATAGATTTAATTAGTCTCCAGTACTGACAGTTTAGTACGTTTATTCATTAAGCATCAATATTGCTGAACAAATGTAAATAAAATATAGACAGAGATGCTTTAAAGGGGCAGTCACGAAACATCTGGGCGAGATAATGAGGCTGGGAAAGATGTGAATGTTAATCAGGAGCAGCACTGAGCAAGTTTATAGAGCGGGCTTGCACTGCAGTTTGACTGGAATAGTGTGGGGTGGGGCGGAAGTCAATTCAATTCAGTTCTTGCCATTGCTCTGGAGTAGATGTCAGGTGCCACTCAGTAGAATCTGGATGAGATAAAAGAGACCATTCCACTCTACCAACCTCTGGGGCTCTGTGCATCTTCTTAAGAAACAGAAGAGCTTACAAAGGGATTCTCAGGATGAAGTAGCTTCTTTCTTAAAGGGTGTAGAGAAAGTGGTCTCTGTGATAATAGGTATCATGCGCATTCCAAGGAGTAAATTTTCTATTCAGGGACTATTGTTTGGAAAACCACTCTTTGCCACACATGCAAAAATGCCTACACACACTTCTAAATGAGTTCCAGATTCTTGGAAGTACTCTTCAGGGGCAATCTCCACATTCGTTGATAGGGCTGCTGTTTCTCAACACATTCTTGGTAATTCTTTGAAGTGCCTTCAGAATCACCTTCATCATTGTTGGTTGGATTTGCCTCCATAGCCTCCAAACACCCCCTGCCCCTGTTTTCCAGTCTTACCCCCCCATCATCATTTTCTTTTCTTTTTCATCCTACTACCAGAATTATTTCTCTAGAATGGAAGCCCTTTTGTGGCATTCCTCCACCTACCACCTTAGGGGTTGCCGGTTGTCTCACCAAGGTTCAGGAGCTGAAACTTCTCACACGAGGCTCTCTGTGGACTGGCCGGCCTGCTTCTCTGTCATTGTTTCGGCATTCTGTCCTGTGGCCTAATTCTTTAGGATTCCCTCAAATCACCAGACTACTTTTGGCCTGCATGCCTTTTACACACGTGGTATGCCAGTCTGTGAGCTGACTTTCTTGCCTTGGCTTGGCCAAGTCCTGTGCATCATTCAAAATTCATCCCTGGCAGTGTCTTGTTGGGAAGGCCTTCCTGATCTTCTTGTTCTGTTCTTCACTGTAAGTAAGTACCAACCCCCCCGCGCCCCCCCTGCCGCCAGCACACATACCCTATTTCCATGTTATTATTGCTTTTATATCACTAACACCATATATAATAATCATCTAGGCCTGCTGAGACCAATAAAATATGACCTCTTTGGATTAAAGGAGGTGACAATACATAATGACTTTAGGAAGTCATTATTCACTTCAGTGTCCCCAACAGCATCCATGGTGCTTTTCACACCCCAGGTGCCATGTAAATATATGATGCGTGAAACATGGCGCTATTATTTTGGGTGTTATTGGTGGTCCCCAACCTTTACTTTTTTGAAGATAGATTATAGTCTTGGAAATAGTCATGAATTATTTGAAGACAAGATTAATAAATGACAGTGGTCGTAAAATGGTGTCCAATGATTTTTGGTAAAGCAAAGCCATACATGGGTAAAAGTGACCGTGTTTCACAGAATAAAATAGATGTGGATTAATTATTTCTGAAAAATCTCTCAAGTATAATAACATCATTGGCAAAAGGATAATGCAAATTTGGTTGTTTTTTTAAATACTTACAAAATGATTTTTATAATTGCCCTGTTGCATTTTTGTCATAGGTAAATATTACTATTTTTGCTGGATGGAAATATTTGGACAACTTTTGCTTTATAAGTAAGTAGCAACAATGGTCAGGAACACCCTCAAGAATCACATATTCTTCAGTGAATGCAAGTTTTTCCTTTACCTGCTATGGGACGTTGGGCGCTTAACCACTGTATGATTCAGTTTCCTTATTTATAAAATGGGCATTATAATAATACCTGCCTGATAGGCTGTGGTGAGAATTAAAGCAGTTAATGCATGTAAATGTTTTTGGATAATGCCTAGTATATAGTGGTGTTACATTATAGTTTATAAGTTTTACTTTTATATTAGTAATATTATTTGCTTTCCTGAAATATCAAGTTTTATATAGAAACTTGGTATAACTTAAGTAAGTCACTGGTACTTGGAAAGGGGGAGTTTCATTGCAACCGAGTTAAAATAGTGGATCTTAACTTAGATGTTGATGTTTGTCTAATTATTTTGATTCTCATTTGTATTGATGGATTTCATTTTTTAGATGAGAATCAGATGATACATCCAAAGTATACCTGACAGTTCCTACTGGAATATGTACATATTTATCTTCAGAATTTAAGAATGAATGAGGAGAGACATGCAAAACCATTTAAAACTAGTGAAAGGATCTAGATTTGAGTTGCAAATTGTCAGGTTATATCTCTTTAAAAATAAACCAGGGTCACCTGGGTGGCTCAGTCAGTTAAGCATCTGACTCTTGATTTCTGCTCAGGTCACATTCTCATGTTCATGGGATCATGCTTTGCATTGTGCTCTGCATGACAGGCTGAGCCTGCTTGGGATTCTGTCTCTCTCTCACTCTCAAAATAAATAAATAAACTTAAAGAAAATAAACAGTCTACAAAAGCATTGAAATCCTTAGTATGTACTTATGAGGCAGTCGGATTTTGAGGACTTACTTAAATACATTTGACAGGAAACGAAAGAACTGACCTTGTCTCCAGCCTTTCATGTTTTTCTTTGTTACCACTGAATATCTATTTACAAAACAGCTTCTAGTACCATGTAGTGATCTAGTTCTGGGAAAGAATTTGTTCTGCTGAAGTTAAGGCAGATACTCCTAATGAATTTAAATAACCCTATAGAATTGCTCTTTTCAGAATAAATCTTTGGCATTATCCCACTGGTTCAGATTACGAATGTCATCACAAACAATTTAGTGAGACTTGTCACTCTATTTGTCGTAAGAGTTATCTGTTTATGACACGACTCAAGATTCTTCTTATAAGAATCAATGGGAGATATTTCTGTGTTTTCTTGTTTGTTCAGAACTGGTTTTGATTCCTTCTTTGTACAGTTATCTAGAAAATCCAGAGTCAAATGCATGATCATCTTCTGGCAAACAAAAGACATTTTGCAACATGCAATTTGTATATTTATTACTTTCCTCTTACTCTCAATGTCCCTTTTAATGCTTCATTCACCTATTTCAATATATTGTTCTTGAAAAATATATATTATTAACTATGATATTATGTATTTATGAATTCATCTTTATGTGTTTTAGAAGAAGGACAAGAATAAATGAAAAAGATGGAGGAAGGAAAATGGGAGAAAGGAAGGGAGGAAGAAAAAAGAAAAGACAAGGAAAGGGAAGAACAAAGAAGAAAAGGGAAGGAAGGAGTCTAGAATGGAAGGAAGGAAGGAAGGAAGGAAGGAAGGAAGGAAGAAAAGGAAAGGAAAGGAAAGATGGAAGAGGAAAAGTTTTGAAACTCCTTTCGGTTGGTCCAAATATAGAGTAACCATATGGTGAGATGTCTTATATGGTATTATATTTATGTCTCTTATATGGCCAAGTGAGTACATTATATTCCTTGTAGAGTGGGACACTATTAACAATGACTAATACCTATATCTCCACACATGTGAGCTCCTTCACCAGTTCTCACTTTTGGAAATGTTTGCAGAACATTCTGTATTAGAAGGAGTCATTCACTTGGGTGATAGGATGTATATATGAAACATGTTGAGAACCCCAAAGCTGTATAGATGCCAATAACTCAGGCTAACACTTCTGTCATGAAAATAAGGCTATCTGATGTGTGCTATTATTTGCCCAGAATAGTGTTCATTTAAAAGCAAAATCTCTTTTAACTTATAAAAGACAACTTATGGTTGCCCAAAACATGGAGATATCATGCAAAATCACTGAATTTATTATTTAAATTCCTCCTCCTTTTTGGTTTTCCCTTCCTTTTATTTTATTTGAAGTAAATTCATAGTTTATTAGAAAAGCCTGCCACAGCTTGCTTCAAATTGCTTGCTTCCACCAAAGTTCTTCACACCCTGACAGCACATTGTTTGAAGTTTTCAAGATTATAAAAAAGTTGATCTTCAAGAAAAAAATTTTTCTTTTGAATATTCTTTTGCATTTTTATTTATCTTGTACATTTAACGTAGAGAATAAAAATGTAGTGGATGCATATGATATGGTTATAATGTGAGTTGAGAATACAAAATCCCAAGTCAGTAAGTGGTCTGGAATTTCATCCTAGGAATTGGGTAAGGAGGTAGGTTTATACATTAAAGGCCCTTGCCTCCAAAAGTATATCTCCTTTCTTCCCCTAAAATTCTTCAGAGGACAAAACTCATTATGCTATAATTGGATATAAAGTTTATTATACAAACAGCTTGGGGGGGTGGAATATGGTTTTCCCAAATTCATGCTAATATAAACCAGATAAATATCTCCCAGCTATAGGATCACCATTTCTCCACTCTGGTCTGTATAATATGGGCTGGCCCACGCTAACCAGATTTCCCAGCCTCTGTGGTCCACTGGCTTCCATCTGAGATCAGCTAATGTGAGACAGAGAGTAGGGAGGTTAGAGGAAGGGAGGAGCTAGGGTATTATACCTCCCTCACTCTGCTCAAGGTGGCTGTCGCCTCCTCTGTGGTCACAGCTCCCAGTGGGTAGCTCTTGTTATGGTTCTAGGACCCACCAAGCAGCCTCAACTCATCTGCTCAGGTAACCACATCTCCATTTGTCTCTTCATCCCTAAGGGGTGATGGGGGGTTTCTTCTGTAGTGGTTCTGACACTTACCTACCATAAGGCTTTCCAGGCCTTCCAGCTTTTTGGGAACTGGTCCCCAGTGCTATAGGCTCTCTACACAAATTCTTGTTGTGAGGTGCTATCTTCCTGAGTGGATTTTTATTGATGTTATATCTTCATTATTCTCTTTCTCTTGGTTACCCCAAACAAACTTTTCTTAGTGATTACTTATTTAGCAAGATGACTTTCATGTTATAAGGAAGAGCAAAATAATTCATTAACTTTTCCAGTTGAATGTCTGAAAGTTTGCTTAATGTCATCAGACAGTGTGAAATACAACATCCCAGGCCCACAGGATGATCAACAAAGGGGGAAGGTGTTTCTGGGCTTGCTGCTTATGGTGCTGGAAAATCAATCTCCTGTGAGAAAGAGCTCCCAGCAATATAGATTGTTTGAACTACTTACCATTATGTCAAATTCACTTTAGCATCTGCAAACAGACATACTGTATGAATACTTTAGAAGCACTGTTTTTTCTGTTTGCACTTAAAGGCCTAAAGTTACATAGATTTTCATAATCAAGAGAGCTTAATTCAATAACAAGTCCTTCATTTAACCCTTAAATACTTAATGTCTTGGGTCAATTTCTGTCTCATTAATGGAAAAAAATAATTCATACATAATTTGTTCCTTCAAGACATAAATAAGTATTTAGAAGGAAACTTTAGTTTTGAATGTTGGTGTCTACCCATTCTCGGCTCCCTGAACAGTTATTCCATTTCTTTTCCACTTTGAGCAATGGTGATATCACAGCCAATGAAATTCAGTCAATGAAATTCCCAGAGTAAAAACCATTTCCATGAGACTTCAGCCAAGTGTACCAGCTGCTGCAATCCCAGGACAAATTTGGTACAAACCACGTGTAAGTTTCTTCAGGTGAATAGTCAAGGGTTTGGCTAGATGTTCTGTGCATATAGATGAGTAGTGAGGAGATGACCGGATCGGGGATACAGGCATATTCCAGTTGGTGAGGTACCAACCAAGAGGGCAGAGGGGAAAGATGTTTGGGCTTCTTTCCTGGCAATGCACCTGTTACTCCTCAGAATATTTCACCATGGCCGTGGACTCCCTGCCGTTTTCCAGGTCATACTTTTGTACCCAGAGCATCGTGCATTTAGTCATTCACTCATTCAGTGCTCCCCCTCCTAGCTCCTTGGCCCACATCTTCCTGCTAATAACCTGGAAAGAGGGGCTTACACTCGTCATGTTCACACACAGTTCTCTTATAAGAGAAACAGTCTTCCTTAAACACATTATTATATTTTGTAAAATCTTACCTGACCACCCTAAATTGCATGATATAGTTATAAGTTTGTTATGGCTCTGTGTTCATGGCTGGTTTTCAAGCATGATGGAGCTTGAAATAATTAGTAGTATTAAGAAATAATAAAAATAAAATATGATGGTTGGGGTGCCTGGCTGGCTTAGTCAGTAGAGCATGCGACTCTTGATCTCAAGATTGTGAATTCAAGCCTCACGTTGGGCATGGGGCCTAATTAAAAAGAATATGGCGGTGGTTTTGGTAGGGGGAGGTGTATTATGGGAGGATACTTCAGGTGGTTTAATGTAATGTAGAAAACAGAGAAACAGAGAAAACATGCTTGAGTAAGTGACGTTCATAATGAGATCTGAAGGATGAGTGGAAGTTATCTAGAAAATGTGTTATCTAAAAAATGCACATTGGGGCTAGGGGAGGGAAGGGTGGCAGTTCCTGTAAGAAGGAGCAGCATGTACTAAGATGTGTCAGAAAGCACAGTGGTGAAAGACCTGTAGGGCTCAGAAAGACTGGAATGTACCCTGGGAACGGTGGATCCCTGCCAGGTAAGGCTGAAGAGTAAGCAGCGGCAGGACTCTTGGATGGGTTTGTAAAATATCCTAAAGATAAAGGGGCAGCTTCTCAGCAAAAGTGGTTATTCTTAGAAGATCTTTCTTCTAAGTGAAAAAACAGTCTTTTGAGGTGCTTTAAGAGTGAGGAGATAAGAAAGATGTCTATTACTGCAATAGGTAAGATAGTCGGCAATACGGCTGAATTTTGGTAATCCAGATGGAGGAAATGGCAATGGTCAGGGCTGAATTCTGGTAATCAAGATGGAGGAACTGGATGGATTCAGAAGGTATTGAACAGTTAGGGCCATTTGCGGTTTATCATACATTGTGCAGTTTGAATGCTTAGTTTGTATTCATATTCATATACATAACAATACATACACATGTATATGTTTACATATATATAATTTTATACATCTGTGTATCTATCACTCATATATTCTCAAATTCTCATATATTCAAAATGAGGATCTATTGGTCATCAATAGGGCAAAATGCTTGAATTTATACCTATTATAGAAAATTCTGGAATTTTGATATTTATACTGTTCTTCCCAATTGTATTATAAGCCCTTAAAGGTTATATTATGGTGTCTCTCACAGTACCAGCACAGAGTTTAGCATATATTAGGTGCTCAGTAATGTTGCTTGGTGAACTCAAATGTGCCTGTGTGAAATTCAGCAACTAAGCAATCTAACCAATGTTAACACAAGTTCTGACCTATTCCTACATGAAGAGTTGTTGGATTGTTTGCTACTGATATGCTAGAGAGAATGTATTTAGTAGGTAGTGATAAACAGTGTGGTGTTTCTGGGATATTTAAGTCTGATGACCCCTTGACCAGAACTGAATTCATTGTACTTTCAGTTCATAAACACATTCGCCCTGAGGTTGTTTGAGAGGCAAAGGGCTTTCATTTAATGTGAAGATGATATTACTGATTTTTTTTCTTCCACACATAGTGGGGGTGTGATAACCAAGACCTTATATTTGTTAGCCCGACTAATCATTAGTAGTGGTTGAACTTCAGAGAACTTCGGGACTTTGGTTGAGTTTCAAGTACTCAAGTCTGGATGCTCATCAGAGTGTACACGCACTAGAGAAAGCCCTAAAGATCTCTCTCATTCCTGAACTGTTTTCGTGGTGATATTTGTTTTCCTTTCTTCCAGCCTTTCTGTTCAAGTATAGTCCCATAAGTAGCTCATATATAAATTCTGTTTCTATATAGTTTTTTGGTTCCATTGTGAATTTTCAGCCCAGTTAGTTCTAGAGAGCTCTTAAGCAGAAAGACTTATTTTTTTCTTATAAAGGGAAGATAAAAAAAATATTTCAAATAGTTTTTGTACAGCATGGTGTATTAGAAAGAACATGGACTTGTGAGCAAATAACCCAATTTGAAGAAAATTTTAGCCACTTATGGTGTAGAGTGGAACATATGACTTACCTTTTTAGCTTTTGTTCCCTTATTTATTGAATAGGGATATACATAATCTAAGTCACAGAATCTTAATATTAAATATAAAACACAAGTAAAGAGGGTTTTTTTTTTAATAGCCTGGCATATAGGAGATAGGGTTTAAAAAAAAAAAAGCTAAAACTACTGTTGTGTTTTTTTTTCCTTGTCAACTTCTCTGTTAGAGATTGAACTGAGATTATCTAATGCTTCTTAGCTACCACTCTCCAATTTCCATATAAACTACAGTCATCTAAGAGCCATGTCCATGATGAATTGATTTTGTATTTCCCATAGCATTTATCACAGTCCTGACCTAGTACATACTCACTCAGGAAACTTTTTTGAATAAATTCATAAAATAAACTTATTCAGGAGGTTGTGAAATTTTCTGTCACTGAGAATGGTATGACAAACAAACATTTTGAGAGAAGGAGCAAGCTTCATTCACTGTTACATTCCTAGTTCTTGTATCACAGTAAGGATTCAATAAATATTTGTCATTGGATGAGTAAATAAGTGAATGAATGAAAATATTCCAACCTGTAATGATTTTGTAAAGAATACCCCAAGTAGAGAGAAAATCTACCACTTTGCAAAACTGGATAATAGGCCACCCGAGGTAGCCTGCCAAACAAAAAAGGAAGAAAAATTACAGAGAAGATGGATTTAGTTTGAGAAAACCCCTTATAAGAATATTAATATTGTTTTACATAAATTCTAGGACTCAAGGACCGGTATTTGAGTTAGGATGGAAAACCATACATTGGGTGTTTCTGTTGAAGGTGTAAGTTAACTGGTCTATAGTGTGTCATAATTTTGGAGAAGATAACGTTTATCTCTATACCTCTTACCTGTTTTATTCATATCGTTTTTTTCTTCTCACTTTTTATAAACTATTGTTTAAAGACAGTTGACTAAGAGAAAAATCAACATTGAGAATTTAGGAAGACAAAGGTGTTGGCATAAAAATTTGTCTGGTAATGAGTAAAACCAATGAAAGTAGAATGAAAACTAAACATTGAAAAAAAACCCTAAACATTGTAAATATGGTTTTAATTTCAAAATTTGTCTGAAGAGAACACATATGTATGGAAAAATAATTTTACATTATGATTTGATTCTAACTCTGTATTTTATTTATTTTAATACAGATCATGAAATGGAAAAGTTTATAGACAAAAGTAAAAATTGGCCCATTCCTCATTTTTTATAGGGAATACTCATTTTTTATTTTGTTAATTAGTTTCATATAGGATAAGATTATATTTTGAAAACCTTAAAAGTAACTACAAAATATATTACGATTTATAACTTTGAAATCACTGAAGACAAATGGAGGCAGAATATATTAGAGGAGAGGGGAGGGGAGAGGTAGGATGGGGTGGCAGGGGGTGGGGTAGGGTAGAGTAGGGTAGGGTACCTGGCTGGCCCAGTCAGTAGAGCATGTGACTTTTGATCTTAAGGTTGTGAGTTCAAGCCCCACGTTGGGTATAGAGAATCCTTAAAAAAGAAATAAATAAAATAAATTAAATAAATAAATAAATAAAATAAATAAATAAATAAATAAATAAATAGGAAAATGTGATAACGTATTTTAAAGGAAAGTTTTTAAAAATGTTTTACAAAAATAATTATAAAATGAGGTTCCTGGGTGGCTCAGTTGATTAAATGTTTGACTCTTGATTTCAGCTCAGGTCAAGATCTCATGGTTTATGAGTTTGAGCCCTGCATTGGGCTCCATGCTGGCTATGGAGACTGTGCTTTGGATTCTCTCTCTCCCTCTCTCTCTCTCCCTCTCTCTCTCTCTGCCTCTCCCCTGCTGACTTTCTCTCTAAAAATAAATAAACTTAAAAAATAATAGTTTAAAAGCAAAAAATATCTTTTCCCATTCCGTTGGTTGCCTTTTAGTTTTGTTGGTTGTTTCCTTTGCTGTGCAGAAGCTTTTTATCTTCATAAGGTCCCAGTAATTCACTTTTGCTTTTAATTCCCTTGCATATCGGACAAAGGGCTAGTATCTAAAATCTATAAAGAGCTCACCAAACTCCACACCCGAAAAACAAATAACCCAGTGAAGAAATGGGCAGAAAACATGAATAGACACTTCTCTAAAGAAGACATCCAGATGGCCAACAGGCACATGAAAAGATGTTCAGCGTCGCTCCTTATCAGGGAAATACAAATCAAAACCACACTCAGGTATCACCTCACGCCAGTCAGAGTGGCCAAAATGAACAAATCAGGAGACTATAGATGCTGGAGAGGATGTGGAGAAACGGGAACCCTCTTGCACTGTTGGTGGGAATGCAAATTGGTGCAGCCGCTCTGGAAAGCAGTGTGGAGGTTCCTCAGAAAATTAAAAATAGACCTACCCTATGACCCAGCAATAGCACTGCTAGGAATCTACCCAAGGGATACAGGAGTACTGATGCATAGGGGCACTTGTACCCCAATGTTCATAGCAGCACTCTCAACAATAGCCAAATTATGGAAAGAGCCTAAATGTCCATCAACTGATGAATGGATAAAGAAATTGTGGTTTATATACACAATGGAATACTACGTGGCAATGAGAAAAAATGAAATATGGCCTTTTGTAGCAACGTGGATGGAACTGGAGAGTGTGATGCTAAGTGAAATAAGCCATACAGAGAAAGACAGATACCATATGGTTTCACTCTTATGTGGATCCTGAGAAACTTAACAGGAACCCATGGGGGAGGGGAAGGTAAAAAAAAAAAAAAAAAAAAAAAGGACATTAGAGTGGGAGAGAGCCAAAGCATAAGAGACTGTTAAAAACTGAGAACAAACTGAGGGTTGATGGGGGGTGGGAGGGAGGGGCGGGTGGGTGATGGGTATTGAGGAGGGCACCTTTTGGGATGAGCACTGGGTGTTGTATGGAAACCAATTTGTCAATAAACTTCATATAAAAAAAAAATAAAAAAATAAAAGCAAAAAATATACAAAGAGTATTTGATATCCTACAAATACAAAGAGTAATTGATTCTAGCATAATAGTGTAGGAGATTTCACTGGAGTTAAAAAATTGAATGTTTTTCTATTTACATACACACACATACAGTTACATAGCAAGACTACATATTGTTTTCAAGATTCTATAAACATCTCAAAAGTAATCATGTACCAGGCCACCAAGACACATACAGATCTTTAAAAAAATTTTTAATTAGAAATAACAAGAATTTTAAAATAATAAAACACCAAAAGTGAATCTTTTAGAATAAAACAAACATAAGGTTGAATAACTATTGGGCAAAAGGAAATCAAATTTTGCAATACGGATTTTTTAGAAAAATTATTAAAATTTAAATTCTACACATCAGAATTTGAAATGTGACTAAATTGGTAAAGAGAGAGCAATGCATAGCTCTAAGTATTTATGTTATTTGAAAATAAACACTATAGAAGTGATCACAATAGTTCAAGAAGTTGTAAAAAACATAGTAAACTTAAGAGAATCTGATAAAAGTAGAAATCATTGAATTAGAATACAAAGTTGATTTGATACATAATATTTTGCTGAGAAAACATTAAAATGAAAAGCTCCTAGAAAATCTGATTATGTGGATATGACAAATAAAAAGAAAATGAAAAAAAATCTAATAATATAGTGTTTTCATCCATTCACATCCCTAAAACACATTGGAGAACACATCTGGTTAGTAATTCAGCTGGCACACAAACTGTCAGAGACACAGTCTTAAATATTGTTGCCTGATCTCAGGAAGAAGGATGAGGAGGAGAAGGAGGAGAAGAAAAAGGAGAAGGAGGAAAAGAAGGAAGAGGGGGAGGAGGGGAAGGAGAGGGAAGGGGAGGGAGGGGGAGAGAGACAGGGAAAGGGAGAAGGAGAAGGGGGGGGAAGAGGGAGGGGGAGAAGGAGGAGAGGAAGGGCGAGAAGCGATGGGAAAGTGGGAGAAGGAAGAGGTAAAGAGAGGGAGAGGGAGAAGAAGGAGAAGAAAATATTAAATTATCTCAAAATTTCAAACCAGTTTCTGTAGGAAACTAAGAATAGGAAACTAAAGCATAGTCTTATGTTGCTTAAGATGTCACAGTCAGGAAATGGTAGAAAGACGGTTCAGATTTAGGTTTGCTTGATCCTAACACTTTCGTGTCCTATGAACTGGCACAGAACACTTTTCACATAGTTCTAGGTCTCCCATTTAGTTAACACAAAGGCATCTGTAGCAGTATCAGCCTGCATGGTTATGTAGGATTTTTTCTAGCAGTTTTCTACAAATGAGACAGGAACAAGATCACAAGGTACAGGAGAAATCTTGTACTAAGGAGAAATCTAAAAAGGAGAATCTAGTTGGAAGTTGCAACAATAACAACAACAAAAAAGGAATGTGTGGGGATAAGTTTCTCTTCTACTAAACTTCATTGACTAAAGGAAGGGCAAATTTGCTTACTTCCCAAGGTTCAAATATGGGTACTGAAGAAGCAAGCAGGTCTGGGTTCATAGTAAAAGGAATTCCACTCAAGAAGGGCTCCTTGAGGTGGAGATAAGACCCGAATGAGGGAGGCTAGTTGGAAAACTGGGGGCTGTTGGGGTCTTAAGTGGCAGCTAGATACAAAGTCTTGTCCTTGTGAAATAGCTTCAGCCAAAATCCCAGCAAAGGATCCCTAAGGAGCCCACTTAAAGTGCCCCAGGAGAGAAGGAATTAGCTTTTTACACCTCCCAGCAGATGGTGCCCCAACAAAGGACACTAAACCCAGATCATTATTGTTTTGATCCAGTTTATCTTGTCTGCTCTTTTCTCTCTTTCTTTTTCCACCCTAGCCATCAAGGAGCCAAAGCGGGAGCTAGGGAGTAGAAGAGGAGGTGGAGAGAGGAAGAGGAAAGAAGTCGACCATATCTACTATTCTACTGTGGGTTTCAGTTTAGGGTAGTTGAGACCCAGAAAAAGGAAGAAGCTTTAAGTTGGGTAAAAGTCTAGAGTTCTGATGTTATACAGGTACAATATGCTAATTACTGAAACAAGATAAGTTTTAGGACTAAAAGATTTTTAAAACGTGCTTCTGGCCTCAGATTTAACTAAGGGGTGGTGAAGAATGAACTCATAGAACAGGATTGAAAGGGCAAAAAAAGAAACAATAGGTACAAACGTAGGTGTAAAAGGCATAAAAGATTATAAACTTAGATATAAAAGGTATAAAAAACAACAGGTACCAAATAGGCATAAAAGAAATAAGCTATGGATATGTAATATAAAACATAGGAACTATAGTTGTTAATACTGTAGTGTATATTTGAAAGTTGCTAGAGGAGTAAATCTTAAAAGTCTTCAAAACAAGAAAAAAATACATATATAACTATGTATGATGACAGATATCAAGTAGACTTATTCTGGTAATCATTTTGCAGTATATAAAAATTCTTTTTTATGATTTAAAAATTTTTTAAAGTAATCTCTATCCCCAATGTGGTGCTCAAACCCACAACCCTGAGACAAGAATTGCACACTCTTATCAATTGAGCCCACCAGGTGCCCCAAACGCTGAATGATTATGTTATAGTCCTGAAACAAATATACTGTTATATGTCATTTATACCTTAAAAAAACCCAATAAGTTCGGTTTTGACTTTAATGCTACCAAATATAACTCATTTAAAAAAGATTTTGTAAATATTCCCTGAATACCTATCATGTGCCAGGCACTGGGGTTTCAGAGATCAACAGAACAGGCAAGGTGCCTGCACTCATGACAATGATATTGTACTAAGGCAATTAGATGGTAGACAAGTAAACAATGAAGATATCAGAAAGCATGAATTTTATGTATAGAATAAAATTGGAATGATGTAATACAGAGTTTATTAGGGGAATAGTTAAGATAGGGTAGTCAGTAGCAGCTCCTCTGAGGAGTTATTTAAGCTGAAGGCAGAATGGCAACTGGGATCCTGACTGCAAGTGATGGGGAAAATTCATCACAAGCAGAGAAAATACTTAGGAAAAGGCGTAAGATGGACATAAGCTGGGTGCAAGCCAGAAACAGAAAGGCCAGGATGGGCTTGAGCACCCTGCCCTAGGGAGGTAATAGGTTGAGACAAGATTAGAGATAATGGGAGGGGCAAGAAACCAGAGACCTCTGTAAGGTAGAGATATGGGCTTAATTTTATCCTAAATGATAGAAAGACAAGGGAGGGTAAGGAACAGGGAATGATGTGATCTGCTTTACATTTTGCAGAGATCTCTGGGTGCTCTATACAAAATGGACAGTCTATTGCTGAATTTCTGGGAATTTTGAAAGCCCTTTGTTTAACATCATCATTCTTAAAATTGGCCATGGCAGATATATTTATACCATGGAAACTGGCAAATGCTACAAGTCAGGGTTTTTCTCCCTCTATTCAACATTTACCAGCACACTGCTGAAAACATGATAGGCAAGCAAAACAAGCTGCGAGACCAGTCAGGAAAGACACCCCATATTCATGGATTAGAAAAATGACTATTGTTGGAGCACCTGGTGGTACAGTGGGTTGGGCATCTGACTCTTGATTTTGGCTCAGGTCATGATCCCAGGGTTGTGGAATCAAGCCCTTGGTTGGGCTCTGCGCTGAGTTTGGAGCCTGCTTAAGGTTCTATCTCTCTTTCCCTCTGCCCCTCTCCCCTGCTTGTACTACCTCTCTCTGAAATTAAAAAAAAAAAAAAAAAAAAAAAGACTATTGTTAAAATGTCCATAATACACAAAGCCATTTTTAGATTCAGGGAAATCCCTATCAAAATTTCAATGGCATTTTTTTTTTCATAGAAATAGAAAAAAAAATCCTAAAATTTGTATCGAACTAGAGAAGACCCCAAATAACCAAAGCAATCCTGAAGAAGAACAAAACTGTCAGCATCACACTTCCCAATTTCAAATTATATTACAAAGCTATATTAATCATGTATTAGTCCACTATGGTTCTGGCATGGAAACACACAAAAACAAATGGAGCACGACTGAAAACCCAGAAAGGAACTCTGACATACACAGTCAACTAATATTCGGCAAGGAAGCCAAAAATACTCAGTGGGAAAGGATACACTTCAATAAATGGTGCTTGGAAAACCAGATAATCACATGCAGAAGAGTGCTATTGGACTCAAAAAATTAATTTATACCACTCAAAAAGTTAACTCAAAATGGATTAAAGACTTAAACATAAAACCTGAAACCATAAAACTAGAAACAAAACAAGAGAAAGTTTCTTGACACTGATCCTGGCAATGGTTTTTATAGATGTGACACCATAAACACACAGGCAATAAAGGCAAAAATAAATATGTGGTACGACATCCAACTAAGAAGTTTCTGCTCAGGAAAATAAGTAATCAACAAAATGAAAAGACAACATAAATGGGAGAAAATTTGGCAAACCATACCTGGTAGAGGTTAATTTCCAAAATATAGAAGGAACTCCTACAACTTAATAGCAGAAAATAAGGAGTTCAATTAAAAAATATGCAGAGGACATGAGTAGAAGTTTTTCTAAAGAAGATATATAAATGGCCAGCAGGTACATGAAAATGTACTTAATATCACTAATCATAGAAATGCAAATCAAAACTACAATGAGAAATCACATCACGCCTGTTAGGATGGCTACAATAAAAAGACCAGAGATAACAAATGTTGGCAAGGATGTGGAGAAAAGGGAACACTTATGCACTGTTGATGGGAATGTAAATTGATACAACCACTATGGAAAATGTTATGGAGGTTCCTCAAAAAATTAAAAATGGAACTAACAGCAATCTCATATCTAGGTATATATCCAAAGGAATGAAGTCAGGAACTTGAAGAGATATCTGTACTCTCATGTTCATTGCATCATTAATCACAGTAGCAAAGATATGGAAACAACTTAAGGGTCTGTCTATGGTTGAATAGATAAAGAAGATATGGTATGGATGCATACACACCCACACCGCCCCCCCCCACACAAACACACACACACACACACATACATACAATGGAATAATATTTAGCCATGAGAAAGGAAATCCTGCCATCATATGTGACATCATGGATGGACCTTGAGGACATTATGCTAAGTAACAGAGAAAGAAAAATACTGTTTAAATGTGGAATCTAAAAGGCCAGACTCAGAGAGTAGAATGGTGGTTGCAAGGGGCAGAGGTTGATGAGATAGGGGAAATGGGCAGATTTTGTTCAAAGGGTATAGTTGTTTTTTTTTTATTTTTTTTAAAAAATTTTTTTTCAACGTTTATTTATTTTTGGGACAGAGAGAGACAGAGCATGAACGGGGGAGGGGCAGAGAGAGAGGGAGACACAGAATCGGAAACAGGCTCCAGGCTCTGAGCCATCAGCCCAGAGCCCGACGCGGGGCTCGAACTCCCGGACCGCGAGATCGTGACCTGGCTGAAGTCGGACGCTTAACCGACTGCGCCACCCAGGCGCCCCTCAAAGGGTATAGTTGTAAGATAAATAAGTTCTAGGGATTTAATATAGAGCATGATTACTAGAGTTAACAATACCATATTGTATACTCGAAATTTGCAAAGGGAGTAAATCTTAAATGTTCTCACCACAAAAAAAAGAAATAATAATTATATGAGGTAATGGAGTTAACTAACCCTACTGTAGTTATCATTTTGCAATATGAAAAATATCGTATCATCAAGTTGTACACCTTGCACTTATACAATGTGATATGTCAGTTATATCTCAATAAAGCTGCAAGGGTTAAAAAAGAAAAAAAAAAAAAAAAAAAACAACCCACAAAATCAAACCAGTAAATCTATCCAAAGAGGATCACATTTTATGCTGCGGCTGTTTCTCCTTTGACCATTTGGTGTCGCTGTGGAACATGGATTCATTGAAGCGTAGTGAAGTCCTTTAGGATTGCAGAAGCATGATGGTGACCCAGGGACATATGGCTAAACAGCTGGCACTCCAGTAGGTACTTATGCACTGTCACAAGCACAGTAGTAACTGAGGTCAGAATTACTTGCCTGACAGTGATTTCTCAAGACTTAGAAGAAGATGAAGTCAGTCTTCCACATGGTTCCACTGAACTACAGGATAGCTGTGCATGTCCAGTGGCATAGTCATTTATTTCCCACTGCACAGAAGTCCTTTACTTTGCCAGTTCCAAAACTTGTTCCATTTCCTGCTCCAGGACATATGACATTTCCTTATTCAAACGGACAAGGAGAGAACAAGATATTGACATGATTTGTTATAATTGTGAGAATAGAAGTAACAAAAGACATTTTTTTTGCGTTTGATTGGTGTAGCAGTATTGTTAATGTCATTAATTTTTTAAAAGAAATCTTTAAAAAAAAAGCATGCTAGAAAAATCTTATTTGTCATTGTCTTAGTTCAGATTAATCAATATCATACTCCTTAAACCTAAGTCTTTCCATTGCTTTGTAAATTGTCAGTCTAGTGCATGCCAGCTTCAACCAGTTGCAAAAACAGTCTGAGTGGATTTACAGTACTATGGAGAGATGGATGGCCATCTTCTTCTAAATTGTGCCAGCTGCCCAGTTTATTACTCTCATAATGATTCCAGCCTCCTGGGGAAATGAAGCGCCTTGTCACACACTGATCATGCTTCAAAGAAGATACTTCCATCCTCTTCGTGTATTATCAAACAGGAAGTCAGTTGTCATTCACAATTTATTAGCAATAATGCAGGAGGTAGGGGTGGATCATGCATACTAGGTCTTTGCATTGAGGTCTGGTATGTTTCCTCATGGACAGATTAAGAGAAGGGTTTCCATGGAGATGCTGTGTCCAACTTACTCCTCCACCTCATGCTCTCATCAAAAAGACATCATGATTCATAAAAGCTGGAGCATTTGAACAAACTTCGAATTTGGTCCAAGTCTTCTGTTTTTTGTTGCCCCAAATGGATTACCAGAGCAGCTTCCCAGCCCCACCCTGTGTCTAAGAACAAGAAAATGAAACCTGGTTCTTTTACTTTAATGAGTATTTGCTTATGTGGGTTCATATTCAGAAAATTCTAAGCTGAGTATTTTTGTTGTTTTAATCATGAATTCTCTCTTCTTCCCCCAAATTCATATGTTTGAGCCCTACCCCTTTATGTGACTATATTTGGAGACAGGGCTTGGAAAGGGGTGATAAAGGTCAAAGGAAATGATAAGGGTGGGACTCTTATCTGGTAGGGCTGGTCCCTTAAGGAAAGAGGAAGAGCCCCCACAACTCTATCTGTGTCATATGAGGTCACATCTGCAAAGGAGGAAGAAGTCCTCTAGGAATTGACCGTGCTGTCACTCTGATCCCAGACTTATAGTCTCTAGAACTGTGAGAACATAAATGTCCTTGCAGCCATCCAGTCTGTGGTATTTTGTGTTGGTATCCTGAGCAACTGAGAGAGTACAACATGGGGAGAACAAAGGTCCTTGTCCTTTGTCCCCCCTCACCGCCTCATGAGAATAGATGGTCATTTGCAGAATAAAGGTTTCTGGGGGAAGAACAGAATGCCTTCCAGGGACCTTATTATAAGTTGTAATGCTTCCCTTCACTTGCCTTGGTAAAATAAAATACAGACGTGTGGTAAAGGAGTGAACCTCACTTTACAAACTTCAACACGAATCTTGTATTTCTTCTTCATAAGCTTGCCAAACATGTCCAAACAGACTATTACATAGAATAGCTAACTAGTGTCTCTCTCTCTTTCTCTATCATATCTGCATCTAATATTGCTATAGGTTTAAAACGTACCAGTTTTTCAGTGATGTCTAATTTTATTAAAATCCCTTGTTACCCTTGTTATCCTTATAACATTTGTAACTCCGTATTTGATTTCTGTATTCCCAGTTGTACTCTGAGCTCTATGATAGCAGGGTTTTGTATCTCTTTTGCTCGTGAATTTATCCCCAATAACTACCACAATACTTGCCACAGAGTGAGTGCCCAATGACTATGTATTGAATGAATGAAATTGAATTAATGAATTCCTGTTTCATCATGGCCTAATTTATTTTGGGGCTCAGGCCAAAGTCCTTCATATCTTAATTAAATGGACAGCTCTGTCCCTCCTGGCAACATTACAGATGAGGAATAAAGATGTTTGATGCAGGTGCTCAGTTTGGGAGTTGGGACATTTATCAGAATCTAATCACCCATGTCTGTATCTATTTCTCTGCTTTCTTACCTCTCGTGCAACCCACATAAAAGGTATTTAATATCCTTTTCCCCTTCTCTCCAGTTTAGGGACTACAAGTTAGATGACTATTGTCTACCAAGTTCAGTCCTAGAAAATGAATCCAATCAAGCAAATCTAAAAGCTAAACAAAGAGGTTAGCAGTAAATGGATCCAATCCCTACATGGGTCTGTCTTATTTTACATTCTCAGGAAACTGTACCATGTGGATTCAACCCAATTCTGAAATTATTTTGTTCACCGTGGCATTTAGTGAGATTAGTTATTTTAAAACACACATGTGATAGAATTCCTTAAATTGTCACATCTTAATTATCCACAAATTTTATTATGCATTGTGAACTGGAGTCTGATACTCTGTGCTAAATGACAATCACACCCTGATATAAGAAGAACAGATGTATACTGGGCCACCTGGGTGGCTCAGTTGGTTGAGCGTCCGACTCTTAGTTTCCACTCAGGTCATGATCTCAAGGTTCGTGAGTTCGAGATCCACATCGGGCTTCATGTAGGCAGTGCAGAGCCTACCTGGGAGTCTCTGTAACCTTTCTCTCTCTGCCCCTCTCCCCCCCCCCCAAAATAAATAAACATTAACAATATTAATTTGAGCTCTTACTGATTACTTAGACATTGTGCCATTCCTGGGATTTTCTTACCTGCACTTCTCTCTCAATACAGGTGATATTTTCTCTCATTGGCCATTCACAACTCTCCAGGTATCTATCTATCTGATCATTCAGCCAACTAAGGTCTTCTCTTGGAGTCCCTCCTCCTCATTAAATGGCTCTCTTGGACAGATTCCTTTTAAGATGATTTCAAGCTGACTTTCTCTCCTACAAGGCCCATATCTGGTCCACGTGAAAAACTCACCTTGTTGCTGGGGCTGCCTCAAGCTTCTATGGTACCTTTCTGCAAATAAGAAAAAAGGTGACTCCTTTGGAAAGATGCATCCTTGTAGAGCACATGGCTTCGTAAGTCACTAGTTCCTTTGTGGAAAGAAAAGTGCATCCCTTGGAGTGGGCAGCTGAGGGCTTGCCCTTGTGGAACAGAGAGAGGGTGTGTTTCACCCTCCATGTGCCACCTCAGCCAACCACCTTCATGCAGTGCACACATGATGCAACCTTCTCCATGCAAGGCCAGGTGTGGCCAGTGCAGCTGTCTCCTGGTTTTCTTTCTAAGAGCGGCTAGCTGGCCGCGGTCATCTACCATAGGGCTTCTCCTCGTGTGGATCTGGCTCCAATCTCTGTGCTCCGGCTACACCAGAGACAAAGCGTGTTCTTTGAGGACCTCTACCTGTCACACCTTGCTTCGTTGGAAATGTTGGCACCCCTTCTCCTTCCTGCCAGGTAAAGACCACTGCTGTCCAACAGTTCTTTCTTTCTCTCTCTCTCACTCAAAAAAACAAAAAACAAAAAAACAAAAACAAATGCCGTGGGGCATCGGGGTGGCTCAGTCAGTTAAGTGTCAGACTCTTGATTTCGGCTCAGGTCATGATCTCACTGTTGGTTCGTGGGATTGAGCCCCATGTCGGGCTCCTTGCTGACAGTGAGGAGCTTGGATTCTTGGGGTTCTCTTTCATGTTGGGATGCTTGGGATTCTCTCTCCTCCTCTCTCTCCGCCTCCCCTGCTTGCCCTCTCTCTCTTTCTCTCTCTCTCAAAATAAATAAATACACTTAAAAAAAATGCTGCTTTCAGTTCCTACAACATTAACCATTTTACATCTTCGAAGTAGGGTTATTCTTGTTGAACTGTTTTGAGCCAGCTCCTTTGTGAGTCAAGTTCAGGTGATCAGGTGCCTCCTTCTGGAATGTGTAAATGGTGTCTCTTAGTGGTTTGTTCTAGCCTTTTGTGATCTCAGTCAAAAAGGAGATTTTTAAGAAGCTCCATTTTAATATCCTCTCTCATTCATTAAAAAAAAAGCCCATGTTCATGTTGTTTCTGAACAGTGCAGAAGTCTCTCATTCACATTCAACCAGTTCAAAAATCTGGAGACCGCTCTTATGTCATCTACACCACCTAGCCTGCTTTCTGTTGCCTGTTCCTCAAAATGACAGTGGCTTACACACTTTTCCCCATCCTGATTGCCTCTTTGGTCATATTCTAATTTGCCACGGTCCTTAAAATGTTGACCTGTAATTGAACATAATACTCCAGATGTGGCTTGATCAGAATATAGAAAGACGATGACTTCCCATAAACCAGAAATTACACTTTCATTAATGCAGTCTAAGATCCTGGGCTTTTTAGCAGCCACATCACACTGAATTACAGAGTTGACTGTAATTCAGAATAATATCCAATTTAAAGCAAGTGCTATTCCCCTGCCAGCTGGATAGGGTTTCCCATTTTAATGGAGCATTTAAACCAAAATGAGGTTAATATGTGACCAGAGGTGGCATTAGACCACCAAAGCACGTTATGCTCCTAAATTGGTTGACTAATAAGTGTCACAAATCAGCTCAAGTGAAACTGGAAGTGTCAACTACCTTGACTACTTGTCAACAGGAGGAGAAATTGGGGTGGTAGAGGTAATAAACAAGTCATTTTTCAGAATTATTCATAGGTATTTTGTCTGAAGGAATAGGGCTATTTATTATACAACACGCTCTCTTTGGGTTTTAATATGATATTTAAAATTCAGCGCTCTTTAATTTTTAAAAACAACATGTTTCTGTTGTTAAAATACTCGTTCATTGTAGAAATTTGGAAAACATGGCAAAGTGTAAAGAAGAAAAAAGAATATGTACCCACTACTGTTAACTTTTTTTTTTTTTTTTTTAGCGTCGATGCTTTTTTGTTTCAAATTGCTTTTGCAGAGGGGAATAGTCACCTGAATTAACACAGCTTTACGATATTCATCTTTAATAGCTGGAGATAAGTGCCACTGAGTTTCTTCAACCAGGAAGTGCTTTCGTGAACAATGCTCACGGAAGGCATGACTAATAACTTATTATGCAGCATTAGAGAAATCTGATTTGTCTCGTTTGTCTGTATCTATTAAAACCACATGACACTACCATATTTGTAGGTAAAGAGTGGCTGAATATTGGCAAGTATCCTATGATTCCACGTGGTAAGTTTTGGCAGTCTTGCAAAGTCTTTCTTGAATTTTGTGAATGTCAAGACAGTTTTTCTATATTTGATCTAATAAGTAGCCCCGTTTGGGAGGAGATGGCAGAGACTGGGGAACAAATGAGCTGCTCACGCCTATGGTTTTCAAGGACTAAAATGCAAAGACTACAAAGGTTAAAAATTTTGCATAAGTGTTGATGTGTTAAGCACATTTTAAAAATATTTTTTAATGTTTATTTATGTTTGAGACAGAGAGAGACAGAGCATGAGTGGGGGAGGGGTAAAGAGAGAGAGAGAGAGAGGGGGACACACAGAATCCAAAGTGGCTCCAGGCTCCGAGCTGTCAGCACGGAGCCTGACGCGGGGCTCGAGCTCACAAGCAGTGAGATCATGACCTGAGCTGAAGTTGGCCACTTAACCGACTGAGCCACCCAGGTGCCCCAAGCAATTTTTAATATACCCTTAATTTGTTTGGTAACATGAGCTTGGGTACTATGTTTCTGTGAGTCTTTGGTGATACCTGTCCATTTTGTATTCTATTTCTAATATACATAGTGCTGACCAGACACTATAGATTAATGTCCTCAGGAGGGTTGCAATAACGTGGGAGTTTGTTCAGCCCCTCTCTTTTACATTTTAAGGAAGCTCTAGGCCTGTATATCCATGCAAACACATTTTCGAATAGGTTAAATGAAACGTCTCTCTCTTGGTCCAAATAAAATATCTTAAGAAGAGTAGCATAAATCAAATCACTGATACTAATCTTCCATGTGGGCAGCACTTGGGTGAAATAGAAATACATTTTTTTGTGTGTTGTGATTATTGCTTAGTGATCAACTGTTCAATTGAATTAGCCTTCGTTTTCCATTTTCCTTGCCTCTCAAGGTATAATTAAAGCCTGATGTCAAATCTTACTCGAGGTCCCATCAATAACTTCCACTTAACCACTTTTAAGAAGACAGTCAGCCTTAGAGCTCAGACAAGGAGACTACAATTCACAACTTACTGTTTCGATGACCCTTAAAAGCCATCCCTGGTCAATAATTCAAACCAGAGTCCAAGTCTCTGTATAAGGGGGGAAGGAATTAACCTTTTGTGCCCTCGTAGCACTGTTTCATCCAGGTAATGTAAATCATTCAGATTGAAAACATAACAAGATAAAGAACAGGTTTTCTCTGTGCACATAGGTGAAGTGGGCTGTCTAAGAAAAGCAAAGCAGTCATTTCCCTTATGCTGGAAACAGAAAGAATAACAATGCTGTAGTGGAGCTGGAAGCTGCTCGTTAGGCTGGTATTGGAAATGGAAGAGGTCAGAGCAGCACCAAAAAGCTGCAGTGATTGCCCAAAAGCAGGTTACATGGAAAACACTTGAGCTATTATATTAAACACTGTTTTGTTACTTACAATCAGAAATACATTTCTATTTGTTACCTCCATTAACCTCCCCCCAAACTTGGGTGTTATACCTGCTTGACCCAAAGGAAACTCAAGCTACCAGAAATTAAGTGATAAATTGGCTGCAGTACAGAGAAGGCAGAGCTTGAATTCAAAACTTCTGAATCCATGATTTGTGCTTTTTCCACTACCTCACAGCTGTTTAAATGGTCTTGAGTCTTCTCCATTCTCACGGAAAGCTGGGGGGGGGGGCGGGCGGACATTCAGTCCAGGTGGTGGAGAGGTTCAGCTCCCATCTGTGTTGGATATCAGAGCTGATGACCTTTTACAAATGAGGATGAAGCCAAATTCATTGTCAGACTTCAAGTCAGTGGTGATGTCAGCATGACTCTCCCCAAGAAATTGTAAAGCTTAGAGTGATCACTTTTCTTAGTTCAATTGTTTTGGAAACCGTAAAATTAAGTATGTGTGTGTGTGTGTGTATATATATATATATACTCTGTTTTAACAGAGTGCAAATAGTTCACAAAGTATAAAATGTAAACCAAATTATGTCCCCATCCCGATTGTTCACTCTCATGCCCACTCCTGTTCCTAAACTATAGCCGTCTTAACTATATCTGATTTTAGTTAATCTGGTGCTTGTCACCAGACTTTTAAATAGTAGGCTCACATTTAACTATATTCTTTGACTTATAAATTTACAGTTTTTCCTTAAGTTGTATTATAATAAAAGATGAGCAATTAAATCCACCTTTGCTACTTCCCACATGGCCTCCAGTCCTTTTTGTGTGTTAAGAAAATGATATGTACTATATATTTTATAATAACTGCACATTAATTATAATTATAATTAAGATGCTTATAATATATTACAGATGACGTGTTAAATGTATGATGCTTATTATATATTATTAAGTTTTGCTTTTCTTTCAGATACCTTTGCAACTCTAAATGATACACTTTGTTAAATACTCATGAGGCTGAAACACTGGAAAGTTTGACAACAAGCTTTCATTTATGGGTAGGGCTTGTGGATGGGAGGCTTCACCTCAGGGTAAATGGGAAGATAACAACTTTACGCGAGAGGACTTGCCACAGAGCTAGATCCAATTTATTGCATTACAATGTGGAAAAATTATTAGCTTAGGCATACACAGGAAATGTCCTATATAGTAAAAGCTTCTACATTTTATGATTCATGTGGAAATATTGTGTGTGTTATATCTTGTTGGTAGAAGTAGACCTTATTAAATCAGTAGATTTAGACGCTCATGCCCTGGTCAAGAAGAAGAAAAACTTTTGGTCAGAAAGACACTTGATCTGGAAATGACAAAGGGGAAGAGGAAGTTTTTTGGGCCCTGAGAGAAGGGGAATGAGAAGGTGGTTCCAAAGTGTTTGAGAAGGCAGTGATCAAAATTCCATGATGACTGAGATTTCAAACCTGGGGTAAAAGAGAAAACAGTGAGTCTGTAAGCCCTTAAGCATGTTTGGGCATGTTTTTTGTCTTTCTCCCGCTGACATATTTTTGAACGACATAGATAAGCCAAGTGTTTGGGGATCAACTTTGATTTGCTTTTATAATTTGTTAGCCCTATGAAGGAAGCATGGAAATGAGAAATTGCGAAGACCATTCTCCTGGAGGTTTCTATGAATTAAGAATGGGCTGCATGGAAGTGTGAAGAAATTGACTGCTCTCCCTGTCTCTTGTACTCATTGTCTGAGAGTCTTGGGCACCTTCAGATGAAGTAAATACACACACACACACACACACACACACACACGGAAAGCAAACAAACTAGTATCTTTTATATAACTACACTTAAAGAGTTCTGGCCAAGCTTTTGCTCTTAATCTTTTACTATGTTGACCATCTTCATCAGATAGAATTATCACATAAGATTTTATTTAGAGATATATCTCTCGAAACAGATATATGGCCTCTAGATTGAAAACAAAATTATTTCTTATGATGTACACAGATTTAGGTATCCGTAGATACTACATTTGATTGTTCAGAAAAACTGAAAAGATTTCAATATAGAATAATGTTTTCATTTTGCCCATGAAAACTAACCCTCCATGTAAGTTTTAAGGAAAAACTTACTTCCTGTGCTTTTCCTCTACTGTCAGCGATGCTTCTGACGCCAGACATGTGGATTTTCCACACACAAAGCAAATTCTCCGATGCCAGCTGGGTGTCCTGCAATTTAACTCAGTTCTGACACTCTGTACCTGGAGTTAGCATCAGATCCCATAAGTAAGGGTTCAGTCCCACAAAACTGTTCCCCTCCCCCACTTGAAGTGGCTAATTGCAAGTCTAGGTTGTTACCTGTGCTTCTGACTGGCTATGAGTCAGAGATTTGTACAACACCCTCCTTGGATTTGATTAATTTGCTAGAGCAGTTCACAAACTCAGGAAAACAGTTTACTTGGTCGATTAGTGGTTTATAATAAAAGTGTATATTCAAGATCAGTCAAATGGAAGCGGTGCATGGGGGAAAGTATTTGGGAACGGGCACAGAGCTTCTATTCCCTCTCCAGATGCACCATCCTCCCCACATCTTAATAAGTTCAACAATCTGGAAGCTCTCTGAATCTCATAGTTTAAGAACTTTTATGGAGGCTTTATTTTGTAGGCATGTTTGATTAAATGATTGGCCATTGGTGAATGATCTCTAGCCCCTCTCCTCCTCCAGAGGTTGTGATGGTGCCTCGGGCTGAAAATTGTAACCCCTTGATCACATTGTTGGTTTCCCCAGGCCCCATCTAAGCCCCTATGGGGGCTTTCCAAAAGTCACTGTAAACTTAGGTGTTGTTGAAAGGGACTTGTTACGAATAACAAAAGACACCCATTTCACCTTTGTGCTCTAAGCTATTTCAGGAATTTAGAAGAGAACCCAAACTGTATATCAAAAGATGCTCCTATTACTCTAATCACTTAGGAAATTACAAGGAATTTGGAAACTGTGAGCCAGGAACCAGTGGGCAAAACCAAAATATATATTACTTGTATCACACAGGTGTTAAAAAAACAAAGGTGAAATTAAGGATGAGATTAATCGCCATATTAAAATGAATTATTTTTCTATATAGTCCATTGTTTCTTCTTTACCAAAACATATGTTGATATTTAAAAGGATGTATTTAAGAAGTCAACAGTTTTTAATTATCAGCATTTTTAGAAAGAGAAGGTGTGAAAGTATTTTTTAGTAAGTACCAACATAAAATGTTACTTATGGTTCAACAGTTTTCCTTAATATATGCTTAATCACCAAGTATTTCAAGCCTACAGTTTCTAATATAGAATTCTAGAAAGTGGAAATTTCCAAGGCTTATAATTATAAATAATTTTATACTTTACATTTGAAATGTGATTTGATAAACCTGACCAATAGCAGACAATGTTGCATAAAAATGACCCCATGTTAACTATCAGTTTTACATAAAGTTTTAAATTCCTTTCCCTGCATGTATTAGGAATTTTGTTCAACCTATATTTATAAACTAAGAAATATGAGGAGGAATTGGTGTACTTGGGTGGCTCAGTCACTTAAGCATCTGACTCCTGATTTTGGCTCAGGTCATGATCTCATGGTTCGTGAGATGGAGCCCCATGTCGGGCTCTATGCTGATAGCGTAGAGCCTGCTTGGAATTCTCTCTCTCTCTCTCTCTCTCTCTCTCTCTCTCTCTCTCTCTCTTTCTCTGCCCCTCCACTGCTTGCATGGGTGCAGTCTCTCTCTCTCTTAAAATAAACAAACATTAAAAAAAAGATACATAAGGAGGAATAGATAGTATCTTTAAAAATATTCCACATACTCTATTTTCTTCTAATTTAAGCACAACACATTTCATCCACATACAGTTTTTAAGATGCTTGAAATGACTGTGGAAATAACATCACAAGTAACCACAACTAATTTAGAAATGTTTTGATTCATACAGATTTTTATCATATTGCTATGTCAGCTAGCTCATAGGGTTGGGTGTGAGTTTTGACCCATAAAGCAGTGGTAGGTAGTGTTTGCTCCCTGGGCATGGTATACAATCTCTATTATGGTGAAGACTGTTGCATGTTATACTACTGACTATACAGTATTGCCGTGACACACATACATCCTCATAGTTTGATGACATCTAAAATTAGCAGCTTACACAATTGTTGTTACGGTGATGTCCTATCTTAAAAAACAAAATGAACTGAGTAAATATTAAAGATCTTATTGGCTTTATTCAGCAATTTGTGAATTGGCCAGCATCCCATCGAGCCCATGGAAAGGAACTGTGAGGAGCTCTAAAAATGAAAGACTTTTATAGGCAGAAGAGGCAGGACAGGGAAATTGTTCTATCGGAAAGTGGCTTGTTTCAGCAAGGTCACTTTCCTTTGAGAGACAGGATCTATCAAGCAGATTACCTCACTAGCATTGACCAAGAAATTTCAAATTGACTAGTTTAGGATTATATTCCTGGGAGAGGCTAAAACTGCAGTTAGGTTAGATCTTAAGTCTCGATTTGGTGACACAGGGCTTAATGAAAGTGGCTCCATTTTGGTCCTCTTTTTATAATACCTGAATACATGTCAGCCTTGAGGGTGACTCTCTTATGGGTTTACTTTCTCATTCTTTCCAACATTAAAGCTTTCTTCATCAGATTGCAAAGAGTCCACTGATAGGTCTTAGACTGTCCAGTATTGTGCCCCTATCATTTTATTACAATTAATAGAAGTAAGTATGAACTTCATAAATTAGTGTATGTTCGTAGTACTATGTTAGTTGATGTGCAGAACTTCTCCTGCCAGTTAGGAGCTCTTACACACGTGAGACACATAATGCTTACATAGATATATTTTCAAGGACCTTTAAATAGCCAAGTAAAATAATACACCTAAACACCGACATGAGGTTATATGTTTCACACACTAATCTGATTAAATTCACTTTGATGCAGGAGAATGGGATTGATACATACCTGGAAGACTCGATAGTGAAGTTCTAGTTCACATGAGAAGAACTGTGTTTGTTCATCTATTGTCCAGCCCACGGGAAGCTCTGTAAGGATCACAGCACACAAGAGAAATTTATATGTACAGGTTCAAAATCCACTGGCCTTCTTCTGCTCTATAAGGAAATAGAATTTAACTTAAATATATTTGGGGATTTGTTAAGTATCAAAGTCGTAGAGTGGCAACACAGTTCCATGCATATCATAGTCATTGATTAAAGGCGGGCTGACTGAGTGAACGAATGAGATGCTTATGAAATGCATGAGTATGAAGAAATAGTGTCAAGAAGTTCATGAGTTGAGTGGAGGTGGTCCCTATGGATTGGGAGTCTATACCTTAGATGTTTTGGGTAGATAAAACTTCACTGTGTTATTTAGATTTAATGTTTGCATGGGTAAAAAATATTAGCAGATTAATTTTTTAAGGACACAAAAAACCTCGTGAAAATAACGTTCCCTGATTTGGGACTTAGAAATTAGAGTCACTATAATTAATCAGCGTATATTTTAATAGCTAACTGATGGGCTTTAAAGTGCTCGGGTTCTGTATGTTCCTCCATGTTTCTCCGAGACGGTACAAACTACACAGAGATGAACTTCTCCGAGAACACATTCTACACTAAATATCAAATATTTGAAATGACAAGATTTATAGGAGGTTTTATGTTTGCTATTTTAGCATGGGCCTGTCTTCTTTAGTTTATTTTTTTTCCCTTCATATAACAGGTCGATAAATTTTACCTGAGTAATAAAGCAATTTTGTGGAAATCAATCTTCAATCCTGATTTATTCTGAGTGGTTTGTGTCAGTGACTAGGAGATAATTCACAAGATACGTCTGCCGTTTGTCTGCCAACGGGGTCTCAGAGGCTGGCCAGAGAACGGTTGGATCTAATCCTCCTCTTTAACTCATCCCCACAGAATCTTCATTCAGCCGGTTTGCTAAGTGATTTGGGTGGCTAGCAACATAGGAACAGGGATTTAGAAAGAAGAGGGAGAGAAGGAGCAGGAGACAGGTAGAAAGAGGAAGAGCAAGAGAGAGTTTCAGTTTGGTCTGGTGGAAACAAATTTTTGTTTTGCATGTTAGGGGTGGATGTTTCCTCCCAGAACGAAATAAGCAATAATGGTGGGTTAGCAAAAGGCCCCGACTTTTTAAAGGAAATGTGGTGATTTTCTTAACGGAGGTAGAAGCTCCCAGGAGGAACCTCCATAAACAATCTCAATGTGTGGCTTAAAAGCTCTCTTTTGCAGCCACTAACATTTTTAATGTGGTGGGAAAAGACGGAAAACAAAATGGTAGAATCTTCTTTTGTCTTTTCTTTCAACACACACACACCCAGGCACATGTTTTAGTGATTAACTCTTTAGACTTTGATTTGAGATGGATTTAAAAAATAATAAGAGGTGCCAGCAAAACCCCCCAGCTCTCACTGGCAAGTGGAGTAGACCTGGAAAGGGCTTTTATCTCCTGCCCATCATCTCAAATTGTCTTGTTTACCCCCCTGAATCCTGATCAGGCACCATTACGGCACTCAGTGTCCACAGCACTCTTGTGAAGGAAAAATTAATTTTGAATTAGTGGCCCCATAACTGCCTGTTCTTCGCATTATCTGTCAGGAAAATAAGCAGACAATAGCTAGCTAAGTGGATTTCTGTGAGCTGCCATTCAAAGGAGAAGGGACAGGTGTTCAATGGGGCTTCTTTCTTTCCTCAACTGCTATTTAACAATACATACAAGAGGAGTTTAATTGTCTGTACCCACCTGCACCCTTGTCATTTCTTGGTTTTATTGGTTTTAATGAAAATATTAAGTGCACTCTAGTAACAGTGGCTAAGTGACATTTTGATTGAAATATACAGGGAAATGTATAATGGAAGCAGGCACTATTACAGTTTTAATAGAAACTGAAAGAAGTAACATCCAGAACAACATTTTTGCTATTGTTATGCATATAGCCAGTTCTGAGAAGGGTAATTGGGGATGGAAAAAAAAAATGGTTGTTGTTTAAAAGAGGCTTTCACCTTAGCTACCTGACTTTGTTTTCCTAGAAGAATGGAGTGACCAGGCTTTGGCATTTTTCTTTTATTAGGTACCGATTAGGCAGCATCCATCATCAAGTATGCATTGGACTACCTTTCCTCTTCTCTGGAATCACAATTTATTAAAGTTTCTCGAGAGAACATGGATTTGTGGATAAGAGTATGGGATGAAAACAGTGATTGATGGCAGCTGACCAGGTGGAAAAGGGGCTGGTGATCTTTCTCACCAGCTGGCAAAGTCTCACGTTTGCCAAAGCCCATCTCCTAGACTCAAAATAGAGAAAGAAAACAGTCAAAGTAAATATTATGCTATGAATCATTTTCAGTGCATGTAATAGCTTTAAGTTTTGCTATATTTAAATCTTGTTTGTTATAAGAACAGTAGACTCTTATATAATGAATGCAAAATAAAATAGAAAACACCCAGTGAACATATATGCATATATAGGCACACACACAAATTACCTCTTAGAGTTTCAACTGCTAGGATAGAGAAGTAAAGTCCTCATAAATTTCACATATTTTTATTTAAAGTTAGAATATTTTCTAAAGAGCATGGAGTGGGAGAGAAGAACAATTTGTCCTTCATTAAGAAAGTTCCTAGGGGCGCCTGGGTGGCTCACTCGGTTAAGCGTCCGACTTCAGCTCAGGTCACGATCTCGCGGTCCGTGAGTTCGAGCCCCGCGTCGGGCTCTGGGCTGATGGCTCAGAGCCTGGAGCCTGCTTCCGATTCTGTGTCTCCCTCTCTCTCTGTCCCTCCCCCATTCATGCTCTGTCTCAAAAATAAATAAATGTTAAAAAAAAAGTTCCTAAATGTATACAGTCATGTAAAAAAGTAACATACTTTTCTTAAGTGAGACGTTCTTTATTCATCCATGGTAAAACAAACAAATAAACAAAAAAACAATGCGGAAGGTTTACAATATATTATAATGCTAAAAGGTAAAACAGAAATCCATCAGGACACGTGTCACATACCTGTGAGTACATGTAATTATCCCCAGTATTTTTTGCCCATTACACAGCTGTACAAATAGTCTTCTTCATTCAATGGTTCACTGATTCATTTATTAATCCACCTATCCATTCATTGTATTAGAATCTTTGGGCTGCAAGTTGTAGAATATTCAATTAAAATTGCCCTAAGAAATAAACAAATGACTCATAACAAGATGCCTGAGGCAGAGTAGTTCCATGTTTGGTACAGTTTCTTAACAGAGTCCTCAAAGAACCAGATTTTTTTCATATTTCTTTTCATTCATTTAAGCCTGTTGCTTTTCATTTCTATGCTTCCCTGTCTTGATTGCAGGTTGGCTTGAGGTGTTACATTCTTAAAAGGCAGTTAATCTGAGCATCTTTATCTTTATTTGGAAGAAAATCCAAGAAAGCCCAAGTCCCATTGGTAGAACTGGGTTATAGGCCCTCCCCTTAACCAGTCCTGGAAATGAGGCTTGGGATTTCCATTATTAGCTTATGCCAACCATGATTCTGGCTGAGCTGGTGGAATGCTGGTAAATGTCTAAAAACCTGCTCCCTGGGGAGAAAAAAAAAAAAACACTGATTATAGCATTGACTGATTTCCATGGTGCCAATATTCTCATCATGGCTGCTTTCAGGCTACCAACATGACTTCACTAAGGCAGAGCTGGGAAGAGATGTGTGTAACTGGCTCCCACAACCCATTGTTAGATCTCTCCATCACACTAGTGGGCTGGGTCCGTTGCTACCCACTACCCAGCTAAAATGGGGTTGTTTTAGAGAGAAATAAGGGGAAATTGACATATTATCTGCAATGTCTGCCACATTCATTTGTTCGTTCATTTAACACATGATTTTGATCCCCTCTGGATGTCATATATTAAGGATAAGTACTAGGCACCTTTGAAGGAACTGCTTTAACTATGCCCCTTTGTTAGAGAAGCTTCTTACTCCCACAATTCCTGCTGATGGGGCAGTGAGCAATGTACCATTGCGACCGCTCCCTGAACCCCTCACCCCCATTATAATTGATCTAATTGGGAACTATGTAGAAACTGATAATAGGGCTTTGCATAGCGAGGACTTGGACAAGTCAGACTTTTGAAATCATTTATCGGTATTTAATATTGAGTAGGTTTTGTTGAAATCAGGCAAGCTGGTTTTATGCAATATGAATAATCAATAGAATGGGATCAAAAAAGGAAACATGGAGCTAGTCATTAGAGAGTAGAAAAATAAGAGACCTGATGGGGTCAGAGATATATAAAAAGTGTGATCCCAATTCCTGACTTTTGGTTCTAATCTATCTATCTGTGTGGCCCAGCGAGTGGTATCTTCCTTCCTCTCCTTGAATAAAGCCTTACAGTACATCCTTGTGGGCCACCATTTTATTTCCTCCATAGAATTGAATTTTTTTTTTGCAACTATTTTTATTATCTCAAATGAGTTCCTATTCCTTGCAATCAAAATTTTCTTAACTGGAATAGAGCACAGAGGTGAGCATGAACCTCCTCCTGTTGGTGAGCTCATAATCCAGCAGTAGAGACACAGAAATAAAACAAGAGGCAGTGACTTTGTACTGCCAAATGCTTCACTTAGATAAAGTATGCATCATAATGGGAGTACATTAGAGGAACAGCTTTGCCTAGTCTTTAGGGGGCAAGAGAATATTTTAAGAGTCACAGAATTATTTTAACTTGTACCATCAGGAGAATTTTTGTCCACTCTAATTATAAGACTATGTTTTCGGGTATGAAGTTTATGGTCTTAACTCTATTCCTATTTTTTCTAGGTTCCAGATTCTAGGGTCTCTTATGTATTGGACTGCTTTTAGATCCAGAGAAGGAAGACACACAATTGTCATTAACACTTCTAGGTCAAGGCAGAAACTCTTCTAACAGAGAAAGGGAAAGGTGTGTGTCACACACCTTTTAACACAGAGCACATGTATGCAAGGGACATTAAGGAATGAATGTGGTGTCATTATTTTCTCTAAAGTAGTTCTGAAGAATTAAACTGTTTAGGCACCATGAAACCCAAGCCAAAAACAAAAGAAAAAAAAATCAGAAAATCTTGTCTAAAACAGTTGTCTTCTGAAGTATGATGAAGGGGTTCTACCTTGTACGGGTAAAAGAGAATACGTGGCCCCAGAAGCAGAATTTTCTGTTTTAAGGCATTTATGGCACTAGATGAAATCCCTCCCAGTGAATGCTGGGTTGTAGACCATCTATTTTATTAAATTTTTTTTAACGTTTATTTATTTTTGAGACAGCGAGAGACAAAGCATGAACAGGGGAGGGTCAGAGAGAGGGAGACACAGAATCTGAAACAGGCTCCAGGCTCTGAGCCGTCAGCACAGAGCCCGACGCGGGGCTCGAACTCACGGACCGTGAGATCATGACCTGAGCCGAAGTCGGCAGCTTAACCGACTGAGCCACCCAGGCACCCCTAGACCATCTATTTTAAAGACACGTTTCTAGGTAAAATATAAAAAGAATCAGTAATGTATTTCGTGCAGACCCTTCCTTTTACTTCACTGTTGGTCTTTACTTCTTGGCTCAATTGCAGTTTATGCAGTTATACCCTGATTATCTGAAGCTCACCCTTCTGTCACTTCAATTGGTTAAGGGGTTCTTCTTCACCTCTCCTTTCACAATCTTGTGAAGTGGCTATAGATCAGTTATTACATTTACTGCATCTTCTGTTATCACTGAAACCATCTTAGGGCCACATATTAATAGCAGATACTACCACAGCATTAGATGGCAGAAATCATACAAATGTGTTTAAGCTATCTTTGGCTTCCAATGAAAGAACACAGGGGATTTTAGGGCAGTGAAACTACTCTGTGACAATGTAATGATGGATATATGCCATTATAATTTTGTCTAAACCCATAGACTATACACTACCAAGAATGATCCCTAAAGTAAATCATGGACTGTTGATTATAATAATGTGTCAGTGTGGGTTCATCAGCTGTAACAAATATATCGCTCTTGTGGGAGGTGTTGGTAACGGGAGCTTATGCACGGGAAAAGGCAGGGAGTACATGGTGAATCTCGGTACCTTCCCCTAGACTTGCTGTGAACCTAAAACTACTCTAAAAAATGAATCCTGTTATTAAAAGAAAAACAGGCACATGTTTACAGTGTGAGAGCTCAAATAAGCAGGAGGAGCATTGGGAGCTTTCTCAACCTCAGTTGAGAATGTGGGTGTCAGGCACCTCACATTTTTTTGCCTCTCTGCACATATCCACAAAGACTGTGGAAGAGCTGTTTTGATTTGGGGGTTACAAATGAATTTTAGGTAATAGGTTAATTTATAAATATAGGATTCACAAATAATGAGAATCAACTGTATATATCCTGCTTGATTCTGAATTAGTCCCACCATGATTCTTAACTTGTAATGTGTATTTGGTTTATGGTAGATTATGTCTGTGATTTCTGTGATTTTAAGGTGGAACTCAATTTCCTTTTCCTCCTAAGATCTCAGTGTTGATTTTCAGACTAATTTGCTTTCAAATAACAGTTCTACCCCTCATTGACTGCATGTCTTTATTCAAGTTGTTTAACCTCTTTGAAGTTCAGATATGTTATCTATATATGGGAGGGAAATAATACCTAACCCTGAAAAAATGTTGTGAGATGTGGCAAGATGATGGCTATACAACAACTAGCACCCTACTTGGCCCATTGTAGGAGGTAATGGGTAACTAACTACTCTAACACCTACTACAGTGGGTACTGAAGAAAAGTTAATTAGGTCCTGTGACATAGGCATGTGAAGAATCTCATTTATGTAGAGTCATTCTTTCAGTCATTCATTTATTCATAATTTAAATATTTACTGAATACTTAGAATATGCAAGATACTAAGCAGGTGATAAAAATGCAAAAACTAACATTGAATTGAATAAGGACATACCTAAGCAAATCACATAAAATGAAGATACATTTAGTTGAAGATGGCACAGACTGGCAAGGTTAGGGAGGGCTTCACAAAGGAGACAATGATTAAGCTAAGTCTTAAGGAGATATAAGAATTTACTACATGAGCAAAATGAAGAACAATATTTTAGGAAGAGAAATTTATGGAAATTCTATGTATGGAAGCCATGAAGTGAGAGAGAATATGGCACATTTTGAGAACACCAAGAATTTTGATGTCATGTAAACCTGGGGTTGAGTGTCAAAATAAGTGCTTGTACATGTCAGAAAAACAAACAAACAACAACAAAAAAAACCCCACAACAACAAATCAGTCTGGCTAAAGATTTTAAACCTTATTCAAAGGCCAATGGAAAAACCAAAGAAAATTGTTAAAATAGGGATTGATATAATTCAGCTTACATTTGTGACAATCACTGGTCACTGATACAGAAGATCATTTGGAGGAACAATGCTAAGAAAAGAAACAGTTTCTGAGATCATATACCAGTTCATTGTGGAGAGGTTGGAAACTAAACATTTGGGTGGCAAAAAAAAAAAAAAAAAAAAAAAAAAGATTCATCCAAAAGAGAATGAGCAAAAGCTATATATGAGAACTTGCTAGAGCCGGGGAGTTAGCCACCATCCCTTCCATTTGGCAGAGACTCAAAGGCAGGCATAGGAATGGCAAAGCTTATGGCGGAAAGAAGTGGAAAATCTCTGATATGCCCCAATTGGAGACAGTTGACGTGTCAAAGCTATACATAGATTGGCAGCTACCAAGAGGCAGGCCATACTGCGTTATGGGTTAGGGGTGCATAAAGAGCTTCCTCTGGTTGGTTTTAAGTTAGAAATGTGGGACAAATTAGAGAAGCTGTCAGTTGTTAGTCAAGTCCTGAATGTTTTGGACCAAGGGTTACAAAGGTTATTGTTTGACTTCCTGGACTGCTTGATAAAGATACTAGTTAGACTTCTTGGATTCATTACTATAGATAGGTTGGCTTCCTGGGCTGATTGCTGCAGATTATAAGTCAGAATTCCATTTTTACATAGAGTCTGGCCACTATCTTATTGTTTATTTAGCCTCCTGAGTGGGTAGTGCATTTTAGGAACTCATAAGGGACCACTGAAATGGAAGGTAAAACTAATATTCAGACAAGATCTGTGACTTGCCCCTGGTCACATACCACAGAATGTGGTGGGGCAAGAACGAGAATCCCTTGATCCTATCTAGTGCAGTTACTAATTTTCTACACTGTGTCTAAACTAACTGATTAAGAGCTATGAGAGGCGAGAGGATGAAAAGGAAAATACCTGTTCTACATTAAGAGCAAAAGAGGGGGGGGGGAAAGCGAAAGGAAATTAGATTAGTAAATACTGCCACGTTCTAGTCTTTCCATAATTTCCATAAGGGAGAAAAATCTTCACTGTCTGCACTTCAAAATATTATCTCCTGTCCCCAAAACATGCTCTCTTTTCATTAAGTGTATTATGATTTTCTATGACTATGTGCTTCATTCTGTGTATTCTGCACAAACTTGGAACAAAAAGAATAAAATAGAAACTGAGCAAATGGAACAGTTTTTATTTGGATGAATTGCCTGAGCCTGTATGTCTTATCTCAAGGAAAGGATACTTCTTTATTCCTTCTCTCCATACCCTGTATTTTTTCTTACTGGATTAAAACCTACTGAATGATTTAATTTGAAACAAGGATTAAATGTTAGTAAAAGTTTCAGATTTGATTTTGAGTAATGTGGATGAATGTCTGAAAGATTCAAAAGCTATTAGCAGACCAAGGAAGCCTGACAAAACTACAGGGAAAATAAGAGCTAACAAGCATATCATCTTGGTTTTCCATGCTCATAAAAGTCCAGTCAGTAAAGACTGATGATATGAAAGTGTGTGTGTGTTTTTTTTTTTTGTAAAGTTTATTTATTTATTTTGCTAGAGCACAAGCGGGGGAGGAGCAGAGAGAGAAAGGGAAAGAGAGAATCCCAAACAGGCTCCATGCTCACAGCATGGGGCTTGATCCTACAAACCAGGAGATCATGACCTGAGTCAAAATCAAGAGTCTGATGCAAAAAAAAGATTGGGAGGGGGTGGGAGTCGGTTAAAGGAAACTGCTAGTAAATTGTGACAATATGTCAAAAGCAAAATATTTCTTCTGCCTGAAATACAGGTATTTACACCCAGTCAGTGGCAGAGGCATAGTGAAGAAGCTATTTACCTAGAACTAAGGCCTTTTGTACCACTGCCTCTTAATTTATTTAACCCAGCCAGGCTCCTTACATTTTATAGGGAAGCCACACCTCCGTAAGCACTTTAAATGCGGAATGACTGAAACTCTTTCACTTTATAACTCCTTCAGCTTTACTTTCTTTCACTGAGAACTGGTGGAAGAAATGAGTTTAGGGCAGGACATTTCTGTCTTCTCCCCTTGTAAACAAAGGCTTTAGAGGAAAAATATTTCAAACAAGGGAAATTCTCTTCCCATGTTGGGGTCCACCTTTTTCCTCAACCTTCTTTGTGCCCCTCCAGAACTGACTCCTTAGTGTCCGAACTCAATAGGAACCTCACTGTTCTCTCTGGGGAGAGGGAAACACCAACCTTAGACCACAAGGCAGAACACATGCTAAAGTTTCATTAATTAACAATATGGAAACAATCTCCATGATCATATGGTACATATGCTACTAATCTTCTTTAACTGTCTTACCAAAGTAGACCCTCCAGGTAGTCAAAAGAAGAAAGACACCACCAAGGCCTCTTTTCTAGATAACCACATACCCCAAAATAAGATCTGAAGAAGGTGCTGGGGCTGCCAGCTTGCAGAAAATCCCAAGACTCCTACTTCCTGGGAAGAAGCAGCGATAAGAATCCAAACAACTGAAGACTACAACTGTCATATTATATCAAGCTCATGATTCAGAGGACCCTATTGGATTAAAATGCAACAGCCTCATGCCACATAGGGCAAGGTTCACACTCTTGACAAGGCGTGTCCAGCTTTTCGTAACCTGACCTCTGGCCCCTTCTCCACCTTCTTCTGCTGCCAGCCTCCTCAACTTCCCCTGATTCCACTGCCCCAGGTGCTCCTCTCCAGCCATTGTATTTTACCTCCCTCCTTCCTTCCTTACAGTTTGCCAACGTTTCCATTTCTCAAGACCTTAGGCCATTGTTGTTTCTTCTTTGAAGGCTTTTCTGACTTTCCCTGTCCCAAGAGAAATATATATATATATATATATATATATATATATATATATATGTCGACCACCACCATTTTTTGTATTTGCTCAGTAACCTTTGCAGTCAGTGATATTTTTTACAAATATGTCTGTTTTCTCTCTTGAAAGAGAGCCCCTTGGAAGCAGTAAATATATCTGTCATTACTCATCTCCCTAGCTAAACACATTTTTTTGCACAATAATTATTGTGCATAATCATTATTTATTGAATAAGTGACTTAATGTGTGACAGTGGTTACAAAATTCTGCCTCTGACAGTAGACTTAACATTTAATAAAAAAGATCCAGATAAGTCATTTTCCTTGTTAAGGCATTGTAAATATAGTTTATAAATAGAACTAATGCTTTCATGACACAGATATTTTTAGCCCCTTTGGGTAATGAAATTCAAATGTTTATTTCACACTTTGTAAATGTTTAATTCACTTAATTTTTTTGGAGGGCTTCAGGGGATAACACCAATTTCCAAATTATGCAGAATAAGTCCAGTCCAGTTTTATGCTATTTTGGTCCTCTCTGATTTTCTGGCTATAGTTTATTCCTTTGGAAGACTGAAAAGTTATTACTTTTAAATTGTGTATTTGTCAGGATAATGATAACTGACCGACACATGTAATTTGGAATCCTGACCAGAGGTGTACTCAGGAGATCGGATGATGTCATCAGAAGTCTCACACTTTTCCTGTTTCTCTCAGCTCTGCTTGTCTGTGTGCTAATTTCATTCCTTTAAGCAGTATCCATCTGATGGCAAAGATGACCACCGGCAACGTTAGGCTCCCCTAGTGTTTCCAGTAAGTGATCCCAGTGAAAGACCATGTTTCTCTCTCTGTGGCATGAGCCCAAGTTATGCAGATGGCTCATTGGCCTGCATTGTGTCCCATGTCCCTCTTTGGACCAGTCACTGTCGCACTGGACACTAATTGGATAGGACTAGGTCATAACAGATCCTTGTGCTAGGGACGGTATGGGATTAATTCTGGTTTACTGTACCAGCACTCCATGTTTAAAAAATGTAAAAGAGATGATTTCCCAGGACAGATACCAAGCAACCAATACTAACAAAAATATTTTGGCCCTACCACAGATATCTTCTGCTTGTTCTCTACAGCTGTTCTATGTCTTTCTTGAAATTAAAGCGATCAGAATGCCCTAAAGTATGCAGTATTAGAACTGCCATCGTATTGCAGAAGACCGGAACATTTTGTTTTGCTTTTAAACGTTAGTACTAAACATTAGGAGATTTATGGGTTTCCTTTTTGTCTTTTTTCCACATAAAGCTTCATCTTGAGCAAGTATTTATAACTCTTTGCTCCCATTCCTGAATCATAATTGATTGCTTGGGGCCCAGCATTCTCTGAAGAGAGTTCAATTTTTCTCTTTTCTCGAATATTTGCCTTGCACTAAGATCATATTAAATCCACCTGCCATTTTTCTGCCCACTTTCAAAGCTTCAGAGATTGGCTGCCCTTTATCCACCCCCACCCTTCATATGTATCCAAAGATGGAACACTGAGGAGGGTTTACTTTAATTTTTAAAGTTTTCTGTGCCTACTTACTCCACAGTAATTGGTGATATCATCGTCACATCAAGAAATAATGACGGTAAACATAATAACATTAGCAAAATACCCCAGTTTGTCACACCCTTACTGTTTATAGAGTTAGGGTCAAGTTAGCTTGCTCTGATCTTCCAAAGCACAGCTGAATGTGGGGGATGAGACAGTGGGAAATACAGTTTCTAGATGTGGAATAGTGTAATAGTGGAGGTAACTGCATTCTTGTCACAAAGCAGAACATGACTACAGTTGATGTACAGCTGTTTGAAATTTGTCTTACCATAAGGAAATAAGATTTCCTTTTCAGAAAGCCATTTTTACCAAGTATATGAAAATGCAAAGAAATAATGGTACGTACGCTTCAGTAATCATATAGTTCATTGGGAACTGCTCAGTTACCAAATGCAACAGTCAGGCCTTCACCAACATTATTTCCTGTGTTGATTTCCATGACACATGTCTATAATAAACGGGTTCTCTTTGAGGTCTCCTTTTTTATATTCTCTTTCTCTTCTACCCTATAAATGCGTGTTGCCATGACTTCTCCTTAGACTATAATCTTGTGCCTTTATACCCTCTTTTTGGCATTTTCTTATATCTGCATCATTTCTGTGAATGATATACATACACATCTGTATTTTTAGCTGAACTATTCTTCCAAACTCTAGACCTAATTTTTTTTTGTGTGTGTGAGCCGTCTCTATTCAGGCATCCCATTAGGACTTCAAATTCTTTACTTGTAAGATGGAACACCTCATCACAAAACCTTTCTTTGTCCTGATTTTCTTTCCTCTATCCCTCCTTCCTGTTTCCTTTCTTTATTCTTTAGTTATTCATTGTCTAAACTATTTTATTCTAAGAAGGCCCAGATGTGTACGACAATAAAAACAGGCATACATTTCTTAGGATTTTGACTTTCATGCATCTATTATGCCAGAAAAGGCAAACATTTCTTAGGTACACAGATTTAAAACATTCAATATGACAACAGTAAACTTGTCATGATGACCAATATTTTCTTAAAACAAAATTGGTATTTGTAATTGAATATGACAATGACTACTGTGCCATTCATCCATTTTTTAAATCATGTGTCAGATGCCTTGTGATCACTAAACTTCCATCTCGTTTGTCCTCTTAGAGTGAAAACTTTATAAACTTGTCCTAAATTTTATGAATGCATCTTTTAGAAACTGATCCTGCCTCTATTCTGTTTATGAAAGATACCAGACATATGAAAGAATGTATGTAATTCAAGTATAATAATTATGAAAAATGGTAAAATATTCATGTACCCTCCATCAAGCTAAAGAGAAGTATTAAAAACATTTTTTATAGTCTTTATGTACCCCTCTTCCACCCACCCACGGAGCCATATGTTATCCTTTATGGATGCCCCACATTGGTATGCAGCCCATATTAACCACACATATATGCATCCCTGTGTGTGGTTTTGTCTTTTGACCTTTTTTATAAATAAAATAATTTTATAATTTCTTCTACGATCTACTCTTTGCTCAACATTTTGTTTATATAATTCTTCCATGTTGATACGTATATACTCCTTCATTTTTATTCTTAATATTTCTTTGTATGACCATGACAAAATATTGATCCATTTTAGGGGCACCTGGGTGGCTCAGTTGGTTAAGCATCTGACTTCAGCTCAGGTCATGTCTTGCAGTTCGTGGGTTTGAGCCCTGCCTCCAACTCTGTGCTGACAGATCAGAGCCTGGAGCCTGCTTTGGATTTTGTGTCTCCCCCACTCATGTTATATCTCTTTCTCTCAAAATTAAATTTAAAAAAATATTTCAAAAAATATTGATCCATTTTTCGGTGATAGTAAATTGGGATGTTTCTAATATTCTTATTTAAAAATTTTTTTTTTACATTTATTTATTTTTGAGAGACAGAGATGAAGCACAAGTGGGGGAGGGGCAGAGAGAGAAGGAGACACAGAATCTGAAGCAGGCTCCAGGCTCTGAGCTGTCAGCACAGAGCCCGACATGGGGCTCGAACCCACAAACCGTGAGATCATTACCTGAGCTGAAGTCGGACGCTCAACCAACTAAGCCACCCAGGTGCCCCTCCAATATTCTTATTGTTTTGAACAGTGCATCTGTCTGTCTGTCTATCTATCTATCTATCTATCTTTTAGAATATTATAATGAACCCCATCTTGCCATTGTCTGTATTAAAAAGTTATCATTTCTTAGCCAATATTCCACTGGATTATTTTGAGTTAAATTATTTCAGTGTATGGACATTTTAAAGTTATCTTTCTGTCATTAGTTTATACCTTAATATCATTGGGGCCAGAGGATATACACTTCATGGTATCAGTTTCTTTGAAATTTCTTGAAACTTACCACATGGAAGTCAGTTATTGCAAAAGTTAATTTTGTGTTTGAAGTGAATGTATATTCTCCACTTATGAAAGCCAGGAATCTACCTATAACTACTTAGTCAAGCTGTTCAAATTTCCTTGTCCCTACTGATATTTGTTTATTTAGTATATCAATTGCAAAGAGAAGTACGTTAATTATGGTTGTATTTGTCCATGTCCATTCAGGTTGCTGTAACAAACTACAATAGAGGGGGGGGGGTGTGTTATAAACAACAGAAATTTATTTCTCACAGCTTTGGAGGGTGGGAAATCCAACAACATGATTCAATGGCAGATTCATTGTCTGGTAAGAACCCACTTCCTGGTTCATCTACCATAGTCTCCTTGCTGTGTCAACCTGGTAGAAAAGGGGGAGGGAGCTCCCTGGGGTCTCTTTTATGAGAGTTCTAGTCTCATTCGTGAAGGTTCTGTCCTCATAATCTGTTCACTTTCCAAAGGCCCCACTTCCAAATGCCATCATGTTGGGGATTAGGTTTCAACATATAAATTTTGGGGAAGACATGAACATTCAGTTTATAGCAGTATGTTTATCATTTTTTTTCCTTGTGATTTTGCCAGTTTGTCCTATACCTTTTGAAGCTATGTTATCAAGTACATACAAGGTTAGATTTTTTTTTTTACATCTTTGTAAATTGAACTTTTGTCAATATGTTATAGTATTTTTATATTTTCTAATAATTTCAGCTTAACATATAAAGAACTTATACAGTTCAGCACCCAAAAAGCAAATAATCAAATTTAAAACATGGGCAGAGGACATGAATAGACATTTTTTTTTCCAAAGAAGACACACAGATGGCCAGCAGACACATGAAAAGATGCTCCGCATCCCTAATCATCAGGGAAATGCAAATCAAAACCACAAATCATCTCACACCTGTCAGAATGGCTAAAATTAAAAGCACAAGAAATAACAAGTAAATAATAATAATTTCAGCTTATTGAATTTTTTTAAATATTAATATATTTATAGCAGCTTTCTTTGGTTGGTTTTTATAAGGACACACTTTAATGTTCAAGTTTTCTAGGTATTTTTGTTTTAAGTGTGAATTTTATAGATAAGAATACTTGAATTTTGCTTCTTTCAATCTTTGAATGCTTGCTGTACTTATTTTGATTACTGATATATTTGGTTTATTTTCCTCTCTTATGTAGGCTTAATTATTTTTTACATTTTAATATGCACTTTCTTGTGGGTTTCCTGTTCAATTTCCGTATTTCCCCTCTGATATTTTGGAAGTTATGTACTTTGTAACAATTATTTTCATGCATACTATAGAAAATCTACATGCACATTTTAATAACAAATTCCAAAGTTATTTGGTGTATTATAGATCTGTTCAGTTAACAGTATTAACACAAATTTAGTGACTTAAAACTATACATTTATTATCCTTCAGTTTTTGTGGGTCAGGTGTTGGTACAGATTAGCTGAGTCATCTGATGGGAGTCTCCCAAAGTGACAGTGAAGATGCCTTTGACTCAATAAATGTACTTGTTTTGTATTAGACATTTGTTTTTTTAATATCTACAACCTTTTGGGGTCTGAGTCTATATTGGTTATATTTTATGTATTAACTGATGATGGCTTATTTCCTGTTAACTTTTGTGATTTATTTTATTGTGAGTTTGTATACCTTTTACTTTTATCTGTGGAAAGGCTTTGAGAGCCGATCTTCAGTGTGTTCCTCCAAAGAGGTTTTTTATTTGGTGAATGCTAGGCACCTCAGGGCAGTCACCAACCTAAGTCAAATTTAAACTAGAGTTAGGGCTTGTGGATTTTTCAGACTACGTAGTTATTACAAATTCTGTCCTCAAATTGAAATTTATGTAGGCATTGGTTACTAATTCTCAGAAAATGAATTTCTTTTACTTGGTTCTACCAGAGCAAAGACAAACATAGATATGTGAAATTTGGGAGGGCCCTTTCATCACCTTCAGTTTCAGAGATTTAGTAGAAAACTCAAACATGAGGTTCTAATTGCTTTCTCCTGGTGGAGTCTTGCAGACAACCCTTACTTCCAGCCATGGTATGTGGCAATATGCATGGAATCTTGCCAACTAGAGAAATATACTGAAGCCTTGAGGTCCAAAGTTTTTATTGAGGGTCAGTCATATAGACATGACTACCTATCTGTGTGTCTGACCTTACTTTCTAGCTCCTCTAAGAGTCAAGTTGATTCTGTATGGGTTCAGGCTGTCCCCATTAATCACACCATTAACATGGACTATCTGGTATGGTCCAAGAACATCATGTAAACAAAGACATCTTTATCAGACAAGGCATTCCAAGTGCCTAGGGGCTATTTCCCAGGAACAAAATACAAAGGGAATATGTTTCTTAGGGCAAGATTAATCTTTTATTAAGTGGTTTGCACCCCTACTATCTCCCTATGTAGGCTTCCCCTATCCCAACTGACTTATTTTGCCTTTTGAAAAGTTGTCTCACTTGATGAGGCCTAGATTTGTTTGGGATTTCAGAACTGATGTTGTACCCTATTTTATCCCAGTTTTATTTCTAGATAAATCATAATAATGGATGGTATTATTAAAATCTAAGTTCTGGTCTACCTGAGATGGACACATCTACAAGACCAAACACTGACGCCATATTTCTTTTACCTCTACATTCATGATATCTTGTCAATTCTGGCTTCTAAAGAATTATCATACCTTCGCATCCTCTCAACCATGAGCTGAACTGAATGTAATATTTTTTGAATCTAAAATTTGTAATTGTAATGAAATGTGAGTGGCTTGTATAAACATCTGATCTCCCATATCTTTATTAATGGAAATTATGATATCTGGAGCTTAAATCTTGGAAACGTTTTTGTTTCCTTGCATTTCCCATGGAATCAAGTGGTGAAAAGTAGCTATTTACTATCTCCCTAACCTGAAGAGGACTCTTCTGAAGTAAAATTCCCATTAAGGTACATCTTCAAGAAGATCCCTTACATGGCGCTTAAAAGTCTCCTGACCTCCATTTTCCATTCTCAGGGGCAGCGGTTTCAATTAAAAGACTTTAATTATTATGCACAGGCCTATACAAACATTTCTGACTTTTTCCAGTGACAGGCTGGTATAAAAGTATATGGAGAGGAGAACACATAATATCCAAGTCCCCTCTTATTCATCTCTTACTTGCTTGCTCCTTTGATATACCTATGTGATCTATATCGTTTTTCTTTTTCTGGATAAGATTAAAGAAAAACTTGCTTATCAGAATCTCTAAGAAGGTAAAAGAAGATATTATAAGTCACAGAAAGATACTTTCTTTCTACTAGTACAGTTCCCAGCTGCAACATGTTGGACTTGACTGTGGGCAGCAAGGAGACCCCTCTGGAGTCTATTCCTGTTTTAGCTCTATGATCTCCTCTTACAGGACAAATGGAGTCCAGAAACTGTTAAGGCTGAACATTGTAGGCACAACCTCCCCTTTTTTGGTAGAGTCGTTGAAGGTTAAACCTGATATTTAATTTTATTAGTTTGGTTAAAATTGAATTCGAGGGAAAGGACACAAAGTGAAGGAAAGGAAACGTAGGAAGGAAGAAGAAGAGGAAGGAAAGAAGAAAGAAGATTTGTGAGGAGGCCTATATTGTTTGTTGATATTGAATTACATTACAATGATAAGTGGGAGATATTTGAGAATGTTAATTATAATCTACTGTTCAGTGATAAAGTTTTAGAACAGTTGAAGAGACTATAAAACATTGCTACTATTCTAACTTCATGGATGAATAAAAGGGCTCGAGGTACACAGTTGTACTTTAGACTCAGAACTGTGCTTTTTAACATCATGCAGAGTGAATGAAAAATTTCTCTGCCAACAACACATTTTCTGACTTTTAACCTTAATTTTCTCACAGAGGGAATAGGAGGAAAGGCCTCTGGAAAAATTTTCAAATGCAGTTTTAATTCTTGGATGCTATTTTGTTTGTTTGTTGTTGTTGTTGTTGTTAGAAAGAGAGTGGTGGAGAGGGGCAGAGAGAGAGAGAGAGAGAGAGAGAGATTGAAAGAGAGAGAGAGAGAATCCCAAGCAGGCTTTACGCACAGCACACAACCAAACATGGGGTTCACACAGCCCGACTCAGGGTCCCACAATCCTGGGATCATTACCTGAGCCAAAATCAAGACTCTGACGCTCAACCAATCGAGCCACCCAGGCATCCTTAATTCTTGGATGCTATTAATGGGAATGTTGCATATGGATTTTCTTTTTTCTTATTTTCTGAGTGGCAAAATAGTGCAACATTTAAAAATACGTTCATATAAAAAGTGCCCCCTCTTTGGGCTTTTGGGTCTGAAATGAAAGTTTCTCAAAGGTGATTTCCCATCAAGTAGGGCAAAGGTTCAGCAATGTGGATCTTTCTGAGACTGAGATTTATTTTTATTTTCCCAGAGGTTCCTGAGAATTGCTTGTTACTGCTCTTTGACTATCTTCAGAGATTGTGTGACCTGGTATGTGACCCTCAGCATATTAAAATTCTGAGATAATGAGTTTAAAAAAGAAAACTCCACAATTTATGGGCTGTCATTAAAAGACACAGGGTCGTAAATAAGATGATTATTTGCAAATAGAAATGGGGAGGTGGGGAGATGCTCTTAGAGGATATTATTCTAGTCCTCATTATCTCTAGCCTATATTACTGTCCAGTTTGCTTACTGGTCTCCTGCCTAAGTGACCTCCATCCGAGTGTTCTTTCTCATATGATTGTATTACTGCCTTGCTTAGCATTCCTCAATAATTCACCGTTGTCTATAGCAAAAAACAACTACTAAATTTTGTTGCGTATCTCAGAGTTGTATATGATCTATTCCCCTGTCCATTTTTTTCTAAGTTGCAGTAATGAGCTCCCTGCCCTCCCCCTCAAACCTGACATTCTTTCTCATGCCTCCCTATATGTTTCCCTTCACTTGCTTCATTCCAGAAAAACCTTTCCATTCCAAACTCTGTCTAGTCCCTCCTATTTTGTAGTTGTCAATTTTTTTTAATGTTTACTTATTTTTGACAGAGAGAGAGAGAGAGAGAGAGAGAGACAGTGCATGAGCAGGGGAGGGGCAGTGAGAGAGGGAGACAGAATCTGAAGCAGGCTCCAGGCTCCGAGCTGTCAGCACAGAGCCCGATGTGGGGCTTGAACTCACAGACTGTGAGATCATGACCTGGGCCGAAGTCGGACGCCCAACTGACTGAGCCACCCAGGCACTCCAGTTGTTGTTAATTTTTAACCAGCCAACTGCTCACCAGGCCTTATACTAAAAATCCATGAGACTTTTCTTAACTGCCTCTTATGTACCCCTCTGTGGGTGGCCCTTCCAAGGATGTCTAGGTCCTGATCCCTGGAACCTATGAATTTTATTTTATATGACAGGGATGACTTTGCTGCTATGATTAAGTTAAGGATTATAAAAAGAGGTTATTTTGGATTATCCCAGTGGCCTTCAATGTAATCACACACGTCCTTATGAAAGGGAGGGAAAGGGAAATTAGACTTTAGAGGACAAGGCTCTGTAGTGGCAGAAGCAGTGACTGGAGTTATATGCTTTAAACATGGAGGAAGAGGTCACAAACCAAGGAATAGAAGTAACCACTAGAAGCTGGAAAAAGCAAGGAAATTGATCCTCCCCTAGAGACTCTGAAGGAAGCATGGCCTTGCCAACTGTGTGGTGTTGACCTGGTGAAATCTGTTTTGGACTTCTGGGCTCCATAAGTACCAGAGAATAAAGTTCTGATGTTTCAAGCCACTGAATTTGTGGGACCTCGTTACAGTAGCAATAGGAAACTAACATACCTTTTCTGCCTTGCACACTCCTCCTTTTGAGTATTTCATGCTTTTATAGTCATTTGTATACTTGCTTTCTCTCTAAATCAGTGATCTGTACTCTACTCAGATCCAACAACTTATTTATCATGCCCCTTTCACTGTCCTGAAGTGAAATTCACCTGTGCTCATAATTTGAAAAATCAACACAATGCCTTACCTTTAATATATGGAAAAATGAGGGGCGCCTGGGTGGCTCAGTCGGTTAAGCAGCCGACTTCGGCTCAGGTCATGATCTCGCGGTCCATGAGTTCGAGCCCCGCGTCGGGCTCTGTGCTGACAGCTCAGAGCCTGGAGCCTGTTTCGGATTCTGTATCTCCCTCTCTCTGACCCTCCCCGTTCATGCTTTGTCTCTCTCTGTCTCAAAAATAAATAAACATTAAAAAAATATATATATATATGGAAAAATGAAAGGAAAATTAAGATTTATAATTAAATTATACTTGTTTCTATGTATAAATATTAAGCATGATTAAATGTCAAGACAACTATGATAGACACTGACTCATATAAATAAGATAATTGTGAATATGACAGCTGCATATGCAAATCAATACAGGTGTGTTTCTTTGGTGACTCAAATCCTAAAAGGGTAATTACTGTTACTCTCTTTTTTTTTCTGTTTATCATTACTTCTTATTGTCGACGAAACCATGTAGAACTCTCAGCAAGTCCCAAAAACAAAAAATAAAATAAAAGTATATGTAATTATTCCTAGACTTTCATAATATTTGCATTCTTGGAGAATTCACTGTAAGTTAAAACTATGAAAATTCTTTGTGTGTTTTGGTTAATGTCCAGGCTCAGATGATGTCAGAAATGTTTTTAGCACATGAGTGTCTGGTAAGATATTGGGAAATCGTGGGGGAGCTGGGACATTTCTTGACGTGTGAAGTGTCCTATGAACTGTGGAATGTCAAAGACCTTGAGCCTGTGCACACTACATGCTAAAAGCACCTTGGAATCATTAGATCAACCAGAAATGTCCCCACAAACATCCAGAATCCTTCAGTGAGAACCACTGCTAATGTATTCTCAGCTCCATGTAACCAGTGAGTGTGTCTTATTCATCCAAATGGTCTCCAAATCTATCTTGGCTTCTAACACATAGCAGATGTTAGGCACCTGCATGTGGCATGAAGAAAAGGTTGTGTAAATATTGTGTAGTGTTCTTTTTTTTTTTTTTTTTCTTCATAAATATCAGTAAGGTCAAGGTGACTGGTAACATTCAAATTTTCTATACCATTTTTGTTTTAAACAGCTTCATTAAGATATGATTGGATTCAGACCATACAATTTACCCTAAGTGTACAACTCATTGGCTTTAGTATAGTCACAGAGATGTGAAACCATCATGATCCTCAGTTTTAGAACATCTTTTATCATCTCCTAAAGAAACCCAGTACTGGGGCTCCTGGGTGGCTCAGTCAGTTAAGCAGCCGACTTCGGCTCGGGTCATGATCTTACAGTCCGTGAGTCCGAGCCCCGTGTCAGGCTCTGTGCTGACAGCTCAGAGCCTGGAGCCTGTTTCAGATTCTGTGTCTCCCTCTCTCTGACCCTCCCCCATTCATGCTCTGTCTCCCTCTGTCTCAAAAATAAATAAACGTTAAAAAAAAAAAATTAAAAAAAAAAAAAAAAGAAACCCAGTACTGTCTAGCCATCGACTCCATATCTCTCCATGTTCTTCAGAAAATAAGCAGACAATAAACAATTGCTAAGGTACTTTATGTCTCTAGACTTTCTAATCTGGATATTTCATCTAAATAGAATCGTGTAATATTATCTATTAATAGTAGCTTCTTTCATTTATTAAGTTTCTGAGATTCATCCACGTTACAGTATGTACCAGTCCTTCATCTTTTGTGGCCAGCTAATATTTTATTGTATTGATATATCACTTTTTGTTCATTAAATTAAATCCTCCTTATTTTCTTTACCCTCTACTATTTATGTTTTTCTGTAGTTGCTGAGATGTGTTAAAAGTTAACATTTCCTACCATGCTTGTACAAATGTTAAATTCTTTTTGACTTTGTCAATTGCTTAATATATTTTGAAGCGTCTTAGGCATTTATACATTTATGATTATATATCTTCCTGCTATACTGACTCTTTTATTGTTATCCCCAATAGTAAATACTGTTTCTCTTGAAGTCTGTTTTATGTTACACACACACACACACACACACACACACACACACACACACAAGCTAGCTTTCTTATATTTCCTGCTGGTATCAGCTAATTTTCTACATGTTTACTTAAACATTTTCTGTGCATACAGTTGGATCTTGCTTTTATATTCATTCTGATAATCTCTTCCTTCTTATTGGAAAATTTAGTCTATAAACATTGAATAAAATTATTTTTATATTCAGATTTATGTCCATTATGTTGTTTTTAGTTTGTTATATCTATCTTCTCTTTTTCTCATTCCTTTCTTACACTCTTCTGAATATTTTATAGAATTCGCCTTTAATTTTTTATTGACTATTTCACCCTAGATCTTTGAATACATTATAAACTTCTCTCATTTTTTTCTTGAAAGTCACATGTACTTCAAGTAAATTATGGCATAAAATAGTATTTTATAATTGCCTGTGCTTTGGAATAATTTGTGAAATAGCTTATTGCCATTTGGATACTTTTCATTCACTCCTAAAGATCTGAAATTTCCTCCAGCATGATTTCTCTTCAGCCTGAAGATCTTCCTTTATACCTTGCTGCATTGCCTTGTCATGAAAAATTCCCTTAGCTTTTGTTTGAGTGTGATTTGTCCAGGTATAGATTCTTGGCATTAATTCAAACTGAGGTTTGCTAAGCTTTTTGAATCTATAAATGTATATCTGTCACCAAATTGGGAAGTTAGTTCTGTCATTATATGTCTAAATATCTTGCTCTGCACCATTTTCTCTCTCCTTCTGGGACAAGTACTTCTATATAATACCTTTTGAAGCTTGTCCCATAGATCCCCGAGGCTCTTTTATTTTTTTCCAGTTGTTACCTCTCTCTTCTTCAATTGTTATGTTTTCTTGATTTATCTTCAAGATCAACATTTCTTTATCATCTCTATGTTCTTATGATACTAATCCAGTGATTAGTTTTTGGGTTCTTTTTTTTTTTCCAGATTTCCTACTTATGTGCTATTTCTATCTTTTAATTTGACACAAGTGTATTTTCTTTTACCTCATTGATCATAATTCAAATAGTGGCTTTAAAGTCCTCATCTAATAGTTCTAGCACCTGGGTCGTCTCAGAGTTAGTTTGCATCAAGCATCTTTTCCTTTGAGAATGGGTTACATTTTCCTTGCTCAGGTAATTTTGGATGTTATAAATGTTATGTTGTGGATTATCTGGATCGTATATGTCATTATATTGCAACAATATATTGATGGTTATATCATCAAAATGTTGATATTGTTATTTTTTTTACAGATGAAATTTGAATCGGTACCAAGTTCAGTTATTTAAACCTCCAGTCTTAGAAACTTACGGTTATCCCTGCACAAGCTTGATTCAGGGGTTTGCCAGTGATTTCCTTCTCTACCCCTCTGCATTCTAGAGTTCTTTTATCACTCTCTAGTGGTTGTGCTTGCCCTAATTAGGACTCCTTTCTCTGATTCCTCTGGGTAAAAGGATGATTACATTTTGGTGTTTTTTTTTTTTTTTTTTTTAATGTTTTTATTTATTTTTGAGACCGAGAGAGACAGGGCATGAGCAGGGGAGGGGCAGAGAGAGAGGGAGACGCAGAATCTGAAGCAGGCTCCAGGCTCTGAGCTGTCAGCACAGAGCCCCACGTGGGGCTCGATGGAACTCACGGACCGCAAGATCATGACCTGAGCTGAAGTTGGACGCTTAACCGACTGAGCCACCCAGGCGCCCCTCTTTTTTTTTTTTTAATCATAGTTTTAACCATCACTTCAACTATGGCCGGCCTCAGAGTAAAGCTGCAACAAAACAAGGCACTCAGTCTGTTCACATGCTCCAAGTTTCAACTCTCCCCCAAGACATGTCAACTTGGTAGTGTTCAGATCCCTCCAGATCCTTCCATTGTTTTTGTTGTTGTTGTTTTTCTTTTTGGCTAGGTTCTTTGTTCTTTGTGGGAGGGTTAGTTTCTTAAAACTTACTCTTCTATATCAAAAGCATGTTAATTTCCTTTTCTAGAAAAAAAAATTACAAAGATCTGAAAATAAATCATAGCTTTACATTATTTTTAAGCTTTATATTATTTTACATGAACTTGAAGTTTTCGTGCACAATTCACGATCTGTGTTCTTCTTTCGTAAAAACAACCAAAGGACTGTCTTTTGCTCTGAAAATTCAACAATTGCTGTAGATGTAATAGTTCAGACCTCTGGACAGCAGTGTGTTTGTTCAAAGCTACAACTATGACTCTGTTCAGAGTGGGAAGTTTCTGTGATAATTTTGCAAATGGATGAAAATACTAGTGGGCTTTCTTGAACTCACTCTGGGCGTTAATTGCCCCTATTTCTGAAGACAGCAGGGGAGAGGAAAGTTGGCAAGGAAGAGTAAGAGCAGCCAACATTGCCTTCTCTTTTCTCTGTGCTCTAGTGAAAAGAGGATGAAACATCACAGAGAGATGAAAATCTTTTGGTTTGCTGTGAATCAGGCCAGCATGTTTGATGACTCAGGGAAGGCATTGATGGGTACAATGTTAGAAGAAGAAAGTGACAGCAAGGGCAGGTTATGAACATATTGTTCTGCCTGTAAAATAGCCACTTGCCTACTTGCCCTGTACAAAGAGTGATTTATCCAGGCAAGAACACCCTGTAGGGAAGTGGATCAAAAGAGAGCACCAGCAAGTGAGATGAACTAGC